>NC_041391.1:532138053-532169805 GCF_002162155.2 Triticum dicoccoides | reverse complement strand
ATATATAAACAGCCGCACAGAGGACACAATCATATTTTCAGACAAACATAATAAATATAGCCTTATAATCAAAATAAACATTGTTTTTACAATGACTTGAATCATCACTCGAATAGGAGATTCTTCGGGCACAGCGCCTCTATCAGGCGGGCACCCTCTGTGACCTGCGCCAAGTAGTGCCCGGCCGGATATTGGCCCCCCACCGGATCCTGAGACGCTATAATAGTGGCATCCATATCCGTCCAATACGCTTTAATGCGGGCAAGGGCCATCCGCACACCCTCTATGCATGCCGACCTCCTCATGGCATCTATCTGAGGCACAGCCCCAAGGAACTGTTGCACCAAAGCAATGTAACTGTTCGGCTTAGGCCCCTTCGGCCAAAGGTGGTCTATTACAGACCGCATTGCAAGCCCGGACAGCCTGTGAAGCTCCGCTACAGCAGCCATCTTGTCACTCAACGGTAGCGGGCGAGTGGGAGCATTGAACTGCGACCAGAAAAGCTTCTCTACTTCCTTCTCACCCTGATCTTTGAAGAACTCCATAGCATCAGTTGTACTCTTCGCCAGGTCCGCGTATGCGTCTGCCGAACTCCAGCATCCATCCAGGGGAGCGTACTTCGGATCGCAGAACTTCGTACGCAGCAGATAGGAGCCCCCAGCCGCAATTTTACCGGCCTGTTGAAGCTCCTCCCGCGCACCCCTGAGCTCGGTCCGTATTTCCTTGGTGGCATTAAGTGCCTTGCTCGGGTCAGCCGATTTATCCTCATGCTCCTTTTTCAGGAGCTCATACCGGTCAGCGGCATTTTTTAACTCGACAGCCATTTCGGCTATCTTTTCCTCGCTTCGGCGATGAGCAGCCTGTTCGGCTCTCAATTCCTCGGTCGCCTTTAGGGCAGCCGCACTGCTCACCCGAGCTTGTTCCTTGGCTAGAGCAAGTTCCGCCCTCAGGGCCTCCACGGCAGCAGCACCATCTGCAGTCCGAACATGTTACATTAATATGTGCCACCTTAATGTTTTCCTATGCAATGGGAGACAGGGCACATACCTTGTGATGTATCCAGCCGCTCATTCATCAGAGTGATATCGGCATCAATCGACCCAATTTGCCTCATCAGTTCGGCAACTTCAACGGACGGGCCGGCGGCCGGACCCACAGGTACCTGCACATATTTACAACACCAATTATTGATTGATGATCCCCCGTTTGCCGCCTAGGGCAGGCAACCAGAGTCTCAGGGGCTACTATTTATATGGTGTATTCTTCATTACATACCTCAAAGCCGCTGAGAAGGCTTGTAAATGCTTCATTCAAACCGCTTGTAGCGGATGAAATCTTCTTGAGCACCACACTCATTAATGAGCGGTGCTCCTCCGAGAGCGCAGGTCGCTCCAGTAAGCCCGTCAGTATGTCCGGACTCAGGGCGGCTGACGTATTGGCCTCCGGCCTCGGCAGCTCCGGACTCCTCCATGACGACACCTTGGTGTCACCCGCTTCAAGAATCGGAGAGGAGGGTGGGGTCTTGCTCTCCATCATCTCCAGAGGAGGTCCCCCGAAGACGATCCCTGTTGAGAAGAGCTGCCAGCCGGACTGTAAAAAGTTGAATCCTGGTTATTGATCCAGGAGAAGTACAGTACCTTCAAGTTAATGATTGACTTATGGCTCGGTGGAGGGCTGGCCCATTGGTGGGCATAACGCGGTGAGGATGCTCGTTGCGGCAGTGCCCCTTGGTGACACCTTCTTCCCTGGTTTAGGCGTCTCCGTCTCCAAGTCTTCGGAGGCGGCCCTCTTCTTCCCATGCGAGGAGGAGGCTTTAGCCTCCCCTCCCCGACTATCCTCCTTGGGGGAGGTAACAATTCCCCCGGTTTGGAAGCGTAGCGTGTGGGGTTCGGATTCTTCGTCCCTCCCCTTGTCTTTCCCCGAGGGCATTTTGCTGAGTACCCGGTCATGCATCTTGGCTATGGTAGGGGCGGGCGAGCCTTTGGGAAGCGGTGCCGGACACCTGATTCTCTCCGCCTTTCTGAGCCATTCCTGGATGCGGATGATTGTCAGAACAAACATTCATGATAAATACAAAACAGGGTATCCGGTATCAAGGCTACTTACTTGGGTATCTAGGCGATTACAGCTTAGGCCCGCATCCTCGGTGGTGTCCGGACACATTACTTCCCGTCTGAAGAATAAATTGCACTTCTCTTCGAGCTTCAAGCCGAAGAAGTGCTTTACAGTCCGCGGACCCTCCAAATTGAACTCCCACATCCGGAGAGGCCGGTGTTGGCACGACAAAGTCCGCCGGATTAACATCACTTGCATTATGCTGACAAGATTAATGTCCCTTGCAAGAAGCTCCCAGATGCGATTCTGCAGTACTGGTATATCACCAGCGGGCCCCCAATTCCGTCCTACGTCTGTCCAAGATGCCAACTATGACGGAGGGCCCGAGCGAAACCCAGGGGCAGCCACCCACTTTGTGCCTCTGGGAGCCGTGAGATAAAACCACCTCCACTGCCATACATTGGATACTTCTTGGAAAGAACCCTCTGGCCATGGGGCGTCGGTGTTTCTACTTATTACAGCACCTCCGCACTTCGCATGTTGCCCCTCGATCATCTTCGGCTTCACATTGAAGGTCTTGGGCCATAAGCCGAAGTGTGGCGTGACATGGAGAAAAGGCTCGCACATGATAATAAACGACGAGATATGGAGGATAGCGTCTGGAGCCAGGTCATGAAAATCCAACCCGTAATAGAACATGAGCCCCCTCACGAAGGGATCGAGGGTGAAACCCAAACCGCGGAGGAAGTGTGGGACGAAAACAACACACCCATTGGGCTCCGGCATAGGGATGACCTGCCTTAGAGCAGGAAGCCTCTGCTGGATATCGGCAGTCAGGTATCTGACCTCCCTAAGTTTTGCAATGTCCTTCTCTTCAATCAAGGAGGCCACCCACCGGCCTTGAGGGTCAGATCCGGACATATTGGAGGATTTCGGAGGGGTGGAGATTAGGTCTTGGGTGTTGGAACTCGAGGTGCGAGAAGGCGCGATGAAGGTGAAAAGGAGGCGTAGGTCTCGACCCCTTTATAAAGAAGGTGAATATCAAGAGTCCCCGGTGTGACCGTTTGAGGCTTATCTAAAAACACACAGGGTTATACCAACGGCCGTCGAGGGGTCACACACGCTCACATTGATGGAAAATCCCGTAATAAGAGGAACACGATCTCTGCCTCGACGGGACGTGCCACTAAAACTGCCTCGTAGCACGAGTCGTTGTGGGGTAAGAAACGTCGGTTCACGTTGGACCAAGCCACGTTGCAAGGGCACGACGCACGAAGATTTCCAGCAAATCAGATCTATACCATGTGAAGATCATCTTGCAGATCCGGACACGGTCTACGTGTTCGATGACTACTTTGGAGTATTCGGAGAAGGAACCCGCCTTGCAATGCCGAAGACAATACTGCACGCCGGACTCATCGTCATTGAAGCCTGGTTCAGGGGCTACTGAGGGAGTCCTGGATTAGAGGGTATCCGGACAGCTGGACTATGTACAACGTCCGGACTATTGAAGCGCGAAGATACAAGACTCAAGATTTCGGCCCGTGTCCGGATGGGACTCTGCTTTGCAAGGAAGGCAAGCTTGGTGATCCAGATATTGTGTTTCCTTTCTTGTAACCGACTCCATGTAAACCCTAGCCCTCTCCTGTGTCTATGTAAACCGGAGAGGTTGGTCCTTAGAAGGCCGATCACAATTACAATCATACCATCATAGGCTAGCACTTAGGGTTAGCCTCTATGATCTCGTGGTAGATCTACTCTTGTACTACCCATATCATCAATATTAATCAAGCAGGAAGTAGGGTTTTACCTCCATCGAGAGGGCCCGAACCTGGGTAAACATCTGTGTCCCTTGCTTCCTGTTACCATCAGCCTTGACGCACAGATCGGGACCCCCTACCCGAGATCCGCCGGTTTTGACACCGAGGTGCCCTGCCTTGATCTCTCCGCCTCCTTGCGAGCCTGCCTGATGAGGCCGCTCCTGAGGAAGCTTCCTGTCGTCCGCCCCGCGAGGCTTGGCCCCTCGCGAGGGTCTTCAGCTCGAGCTGATGAAGCTGGGCTGCACTGGGCCTTTGCTTGAGCCACGCAACAGGCCGCAGGCAGGCAAGTCTAGGGACCTCCGTTCCCAGAATATCGACAATCCTAATGTGAGGACTTAGTCATGAGGCCAACGCATCTCTGTAGTAGCTTGAAGGGGTTGATCGGAATCGAGAGACACAACACATGACAAGGGTTTTAGAGAGCTTCGGGCCCTGGGAAACATCATCCGGTAACAACCCTACATGCTATTTGTGGATAGGTCTCATTATCATCACGAGAGAGTCGCCGGTAAACCGGCTCTTTGTGTCTAGCCCTAGAGATTGTTTCTTCTTCCCTCTTGGGTTGCCCTGCCCCTCCTTATATATGCTGGAAGGGGCGGGTTACATGACTAGTCGTAGTAGGATTAGGATTAATCTATAACAAGTGGAGTCCTAGTCTTGCTTCCTTTGTAGGAAAATATTCCTTATGCCTTTCTCTTAAACCGGCCCACCATAACATGAACCGGCCTTCCATGAACCGCCCATTGGGCCACCGGGTCTTGTCGCTCCTCTGATCCGCCTGCCGGGTTACCAATGAGTCACCAAATCCAGCCGAGTCATCAGTGAGTGGAGAGATCCGGGCGGGTCACTTCGTGAGTCGCCAAATCAAGGCGGGTTACTAGTGAATCGCCAAGTCCGGCCAGGTCATACTTCCGGCCGGGTCATACCACGGGGTATATCCCCGACAAGCCCGGATCTTGGAATGTGGATCTACTCCGCAAGTTTTACACTTAGAATAAAAATTTCTCTGTTGTAATAGTTAGTCCGAATGAACTTGGATGAATAGAAGTATTACTTTTCACATGTATCGTCTAGTTCGACCTACGGTCGCATTTCATTACACAATGCTAACTGCATTCGGGAACTAACACACCTCCAGTGGGTGCAGAGGAGAAACTTAGCTGCAAATTAGTTTTCGCCTAAGTTCAAAAAAATCCGAGTGAGGATGTGCTCCACACTCGGGGGCTTAGCTACGAACCAACCTTCGCCTGAGTTAAAAAACAATCTGAGTGAGGGTCTGCTCCACAGTCCGGGGCTTAGCTGCGAACCAGCCTTCACCTAAGTTAAAAAATAATCCAAGTGAGGATTTGCTCCACACTCAGGAGGTTAGCCGCGAACCAGCCTTCGCCTAAGTCAAAAATATAATCCGAGTGAGGATCCGCTCCACACTCGGGGGCTTAGCCACGAACCAGCCTTCACCTAAATTAAAAATATAATCTGAGTGAGGACCTGCTCCACACTCAGTGGCTTAGCCACGAACCAGCTTTCGCCTAAGTTCAAAACACAATCCGAGTGAGGATCTGTTCCACACTTGGGGGCTTAGCTGCGAACCAGATTTTTCCTAAGTTAAAGACACAACCCGAGTGAGGATCTGCTCCACACTCTGGGGCTTAGCTGCGAACCAGCTCTCGCCTAAGTTCAAAACACAATCCTAGTGAGGATATGTCCCACGCACGGGGGCATAGCTGTGGACTAGCTTTCGCCTAAGTTAAAAAACAACCTGAGTGAGGATCATCTCCACACTCTGGGGTTTAGCTGCAAACCAGCTTTCGTCTAAGTTAAAAAACAATTCGAGTGAGGATCCTCTCCACATTCAGGTCTTAGCTGCGGACCAGCTTTCACCTAAGTTAATAAACAATCCGAGTGAGGATCTGCTCCACACTCAGGGTGTCGGCGTTCTGGGAACGGGGGTCCCCAGACTTGCCTGCCTGCAGCCAGCAGCATGGCTCAACCAGTGGCCTAGTACGGCCCGTCTTCCTCAATCAAAGCTCAAGACCCTCGTGAGGGGCCAAGCCTCGTGGGGCGGACGACAAAAGGCCTCCTCAGAAATGGCCTCACCTGGCGGGCTCGTGAGGAGGTGGAGAGATGAAGGCGAGGGGTACCTCGCGAGGTGCTCATGACGCAAGCCATGATGATCAAGGCTAGGCGGGTGCCAGTGTGTGCAGTGTCCTCGTTTCCTCTTTGGTGCAAAGGGGGCAAGCACAGGCGTGGAGTACCGAGGCATCATGCAAAGGTTTCCATACCGGTGCAACGAGAACAAGGCCAACAGAGTGGCAGGACGGACGTCACAATGGAGCCCAAGACGGCATCATCACCAGTGCCTTTAGCAGGCGAAGACCACCTTTAGGCAGGATAGCTTGTACTAGTTGTCCCCTTTCAAAATGGCCGTTGTTGGATCCCTTCCCGCTCAATATTTGGGAAGAGGACCAGGGCCTCTATAAATTGGGCTAGCCACCACGGTAGAAGGCGAGGCTGAGGGCGTGTATCGGTAGGGAGAAGATCTTCGTGCGCATTCCAGAGTTCAAACCTTAAGGGTTTTGCCGGAACCCGATATCCGACCTTTGGCGCGCCAGGTAGGGGTGTGCTGAAATCTTCTTTCCGCTGATCTGCGTCCCGTCGCTTCGTTGCATGCATGGCAGATGCTCACCGAGCCCGCAACAAGCGCCGAGCTGCTCTCACCGCCGGCATAGCCCAGACGGCTCCCGTTAGTGGGCCTCCTCGTCGTTCTCCGTCTCCTGCCGCCAACCCCGCCACCGGCCAGACGAGGAACGAGCAGCAAGCATCTTTGCTGCACCCCTCAGTGCGACCTGAAGGCCGCACCACCACTCCATCGTTACCCCAGCTGGTTCATCATCTCACGCTCGTCGCGCCCCCACGGACGCGCAGACCGTGTTGCTCGTGGTACGTAAGCTCCTGCACTACCGCCTCATCGACGACCTCTATGAAGAGTAGCTCGCTCGCATCACCGAGCTCGTCAGCGCCGCAAGGGGGCTCTCTTGCACCGTCCCTCTCACTGCCTCGCCCTCCGTCATGCATGGGCGACGCGTCTCAGGGAGCGCCTCCGCCACCTTTCCCCCAAGACGGTGCCTTGGCTCCAAGGCGCGCGGCTCCTGGACGTGACCCACCGCATCCAGCGCCCGCGCGACAAGAAAGAAGCTATCAAGAAATCCCTCAACCTCAAGAAGGCGCTCCCGTGCTTCCTGCACCAGCACGACAAGACCGCGTCCCGGCACCGGCGCGCCAAGATCCCGTGTTGCCCCTGGCGGCAGTGCGCGGGCACTATCGGTGTCAAAACCGGCGGATCTCGAGTAGGGGGTCCCGATCTGTGTGTCAAGGCTGATGGTAACAGGAAACAAGGGACAAAGATGTTTACCCAGGTTCGGGCCCTCTCGATGGAGGTAAAACCCTACTTCATGCTTGATTAATATTGAAGATATGGGTAGTACAAGAGTAGATCTACCACGAGATCGTAGAGGCTAAACCCTAAGAGCTAGCCTATGATGGTATGATTGTAATTGTGATCGGCCCTCTAAGGACCAACCTCTCCGGTTTATATAGACACCGGAGAGGGCTAGGGTTTACATGGATTCGGTTACAAGAAAGGAAACACAATATCCGGATCGCCAAGCTTGCCTCCCACGCAAAGGAGAGTCCCATCCGGACACGGGACGAAGTCTTGAATCTTGTATCTTCACGCTTCAATAGTCCGGACGTTGTACACAGTCCGGCTGTCCGGATACCCCCTAATCCAGGACTCCATCAGTAGCCCCTGAACCAGGCTTCAATGACGATGAGTTCGGCGTGCAGTATTGTCTTCGGCATTGCAAGGCGGGTTCCTCCTCCGAATACTCCAAAGTAATTATTGAACACATAGAGCGTGTCCGGATCTGCAAGATGATCTTCACATGGCATAAATCTGATCTGCTGGCAATCTTCGGGCGTCGTGCCTGTGCATCGTGGCCTGGTCCAACGCGGACCGGCGTTTCCTACCCCACCTCGACTCGTGTTACGAGGCAGTTTTATTGGCACGTCCCATCGAGGTAGAGATCGTGTTCCTCTTATTACGGGATTTTCCATTAATATGGGCGTGAGTGACCCCACGATGGCCGTTGGTATAACTCCATGTGTTTTTAGATAAGCCTCAAACGGTCATACTGAGGACTCTTGATATTCACCCTCTTTATAAAGGGGTCGAGGCCTATGCCTCTTTTCTACCTTCCTCGCGCCTTCTCGCACCTCGAGTTCTAGCACCCGAAACCCGAGCTTCAACACCCCAGATCCTCCAATATGTACAGATCCGTCCGTCAAGGCCGGTGGGTGGCCTCCTCGATCCAAGAGGACGACATTGCGAAGCTTAGGGGGGTCAGATACCTGACCACCGATATCCAGCACGTGCTTCCTGCTCCAGGGCAGATCATTCCCACACCGGAGCCTAATGAGTGCATCGTTTTTGTTCCGCACTTTCTCCGCGGCCTGGGCTTCACCCTCGATCCCTTTATGAGGGGGCTCATGTTCTATTATGGTTGGATTTTCATGATCTGACTCCAGATGCTATCCTCCATATCTCATCGTTCATTATCGTGTGCGAGGCTTTTCTCCATGTCACCCCGCACTTCGGCTTGTGGCTTAAGACCTTCAATGTGAAACCGAAGATGATTGATGGGCGACATGTGGAGTGCGGAGGTGTCATAATAAGCACGAACGCCGATGCCCCATGGCCGTAGGGTTCTTTCCCAGAAGTATCCGATGTATGGCAATGGAGGTGGTTTTATGTCACGGCTCCCAGAGGCACAAAGTGGGTGGCTGCCCCCAAGTTCCGCTCAGGCCCTCCGTCACAGTTGGCATCTTGGACTGACGTAGGACGGAATTGGGGGCCCGCTGGTGATGTACCAGTACTGCAGAATCGCATCTGGGAGCTTCTTGAGAGGGACATTAACCTCGTCAGCATAATGCAAGTGATGTTAATCCGACGGATGTTGTCGTGCCAACGCCGGCCTCTCCAGATGTGGGAGTTCAATCCGGACGGTCCGTGGACTGTCAAGCACTTCTTCGGCTTGAAGCTCGAAGGGATGTGCAAATTATTCTTCGGACAGAGAGTAGAGTGTCCGGACACCATCGAGGAAGCGGGCCTAAGCTGCAATCGCCTAGAAACCCAAGTAAGTAATCCTAACACCGGACACCTTGTTTAGCATTTGTCATAATTGTTTGTTCTGAAAATCATCAGTGGCAAGGAATGGCTCAGCTAGGCGGAGAGAGTCAGGTGTCCGGCGCCACTTCCCGAAGGTTCGCCTGGTCCCACCATGGCCAAGATGCTTGACCGGGTACTTAGCAGGATGCCCTCGGGGAAAGACAAGGGGAAGAATGAAGAAACCGAACTCCACACGCTACACATCCGAACCGGGGGAATTGCTACCTCCCTTAAGGAGGATAGTTGGGAAAGGGAGGCTAAGGCCTCCTCCCCGCGCGGGAAGAAGAGGGCAGCCTCCGAAAACTTGGATGCGGAGATGCCCAAACCAGGGAAAAAGACATCCCCAGGGGGCCTTGCCCCGACGGGCACCCTCACCGCATCATACCCTACAACGGGCCAGCCCTCCACCGAGCTATAAGTCAATCTACAATCTGAAGGTACTGTGTTTCTCCTAGATCAATAACCAGGATTCAACTTTTGTAGTCCGGCCAATAGCTCTTCTCAACAGGGTTCGTCTTCGGGGGACCTTCCTCCGGAGATGATGGAGAGCGAGACCCCACCTGCCTCTCTGACTCATGAAGCGGGCGACGCTGAGGTGTCGTCACGGAGGAGTCCGGATATGCCGAAGCCGGAAGCCAATACGTCAGCCGCCCTGAGTCCGGAGCGCTTGGCTCACACGGGGGGCGATGGGAAGGGTCCGACGCAGTTCAATCTCCGGCCGGACATACTGACGGGCTTACTGGAGCGAGTTGTGCTCTCGGAGGAGCACCGCTCATTAATGAGCATGGTGCTCAAGAAGATTTCATCCGCTACAAGTGGTTTGAATGAAGCATTCACCAGCCTGCTCAGAGGCTTTGAGGTATGTAATGAAGAATACACTATTTCTTTGGCTGTGAAGCACGCGCTAGTTGTGCTCCATATAGATAGTAGCCCCTGAGACTCTGGTTGCCCGCCGTAGGCGGCAAACGGGGGATCATAAACCAATGATTGTGTTGTAAATTTGTGCAGGTACCTGTGGGTCCGGACGTCGGCCAGTCCGTTGAAGTTGCCAAACTAATGAGGCAAATTGGATCGATTGATGCCGATATCACGCTAGTGAATGAGCGGCTGGAAAAATCACAAGGTATGTGTCAGGCCTTCCCTTGTATAGGAAAATATGAAGGTGGCTTGATATTGATGTAATATGTTTGGACTGCAGGTGGTGCTGCTGCCGTGGAGGCCCTGAGGGCGGAACTTGCTCAAGCCAAGGAACAAGCTCGGGTGAGCAATGCGGCTGCCCTAAAGGCAGTCGAGGAATTGAGGGCCGAACAGGCTGCTCATCGCCGAAGCGAGGAAAAGATAGCCAAAATGGCTATTGAGTTAAAAAATGCCGCTGACCGGTATGAACTCCTTAAAAAGGAAGATGAGGATAATTTGGCTGAACTGAACAAGGCACTGAATGTCACCAAGGAAATCCGGACCGAGCTCAGCGGTGCGCGGGAGGAGCTTCAACAGGCCGGTAAAATCGCAACTGGGGGCTCCTATTTGCTGCGGATGAAATTTTTTGATCCGAAGTACACTCCCCTAGATGGACGCTGGAGTTCTGCGGACGCATATGCGGATTTGGTGAAGAGTACGGCTGACGCTACCGACTTCTTCAAAATCAAGGTGACAAGGAAGTGGAGAAGCTTTTCTGGTTGTAATTCCATGCTCCCACTCGCCCGCTGCCGTTAAGTGACAAGATGGCTGCTGTAGCGGAGCCTCACAGGCTGTCCGAGCTTGCAATGCGGTCTCTAATAGACCATCTTTGGCCAAAGGGGCCTAAGCCGGACAGTTACTTTGGTTTGGTGCAACAGTTCCTTGGGGCCATGCCTCGAATCGATGCCATGAGGAGGTCGGCGTGTATAGAGGGTGCACGGATGGCTCTTGCCCGTGTTAAAGCCTATTGGACGGATATGGATGCCACCATTATAGCGGCCCAGGATCCGGTGGGGGGCCAATATCCGACCGAGCACTACTTGGCGCAGGTCACAGAAGGTGCCCGCCTAATAGAGGCGCAGTGCTCTAAGAATGTCTTGTTCGAATGGTGAACGAAATCATTGTAAAAACAATGTTTATTTTGATTATGAGGCTATATTTATACTATTTTCCTGAGAATATGATTATGTCCCATGTGCGGCCATTTATATAAATGTATATATAAATATGTAATCTGAAAGTTTAGCAGTCGTTGGCTTCAGCCCCCATGCATACAATGCGGGGGTGTTCGTGAAAAAAATATGCATAATCACACTTGATCCAACGTCTTGGTCCATTAAGGAGGTGATCACACGTCGAACTAGGCAACCGGACTATATAGCTGTAGCACTTTCGCTTAGCCGTGGGAGTCTAACATTGGGGCTACTATGTAGCCCCTGGTACTTTCGCGTGCTTCCGAATACGGGCGCGTATGTACATGACCAGGACATGGCCCTTCATTAATGCGGAGGAATCCTAAAGATTCCGGTGAGTCTTCGAGTGGTTGATCAGTCTCTCGCTGTATCATGATAGTCAGTTTTCGGCTTTCTTTACTGAGGTGCTCGTCCGGAATAACCAGGGCACAATCGCAGTAGTTCTCCTTTGGCCACCTTAGCCGATAATAACGGAACATAAGGCGGCAAACCCAAGAGTCGGGCTAACCCAACATTTGACCAAAGACATGATTCGGAGCTGATGCATATATGGCCAAACTCGTGACGCCGAACACTCCCGGTATTCGGACTTTATAACAGATGATGGGCTCAAGAATGCTCATTCATTATAAACCCTGGGTTTCCAGGTACGTGCGTTAATCTGTCGTGGTGAAATGCCAAAAACGGCAGTGTCCTCTGTGGGTGTGGAACCCATGGGATGGTTTAAACAACAAGAGGCAATAGAAAAGGTTTACACAGGGGCATAATCTAAGGAGAAACCTGTTGAACGGGGCCCTGCTGCATGTCTGCGCCTTTGTCTCCATTGTGCCGTATCCTGGAAGGGTATCAGACGAACGTTGTCTGTGGAAAAGAAAACTCATAGGAGATTACAACGTAAGTATGCGATGGATAGTAAAAGTGTAAGGTGCTGGCCTGCCAATAAGGTTGAGCCAAGTGCGGGGCTTTATTAAGTATTTATAGCCCCTGGTATCCGCTATAGGATTACATATACGGTGCCCTGGTTCAATCTGGGCTACCGGACTCGTCTAACCGTGTCTGTGGTCTTAACGACCAGATATTATTTTTTTTATATTAGAGGTCGCTTATAGTCCGGCCGCTACGGTCGTCGCGTGTTCCTCTGCGCGTGAAGGGCGCTCTGTTATTCCGCTGACAGTAATGACGCCACGTGGACCGGGCATCTTGAGTGTAAGGTAGCCATAGTGTGGCAATGCGTTGAAGCGGGCGAAGGTCGTTCTTCCGAGCACTGCGTGATAGTCGCTTTGGAGGGGTGCGATGATGAAGAGTAGTTCTTCGCTTCTGGAGTTGCCTGGAGTGCCGAATGTTACCTCCAGCATGACGGAGCCCCTGCTGTAGGCTTCAACACCTGGTATCACCCCTTCAAAGGTGGTGTTGCTTTGGCTGATTCTGGATGGGTTTATCCCCATCCTGCGGACAGTGTCCTCGTATATTAAATTGAGACTACTTCCGCCATCCATGAGGACCCGGGTGAGACGGTATCCGTCGATTATTGGGTCAAGCACTAAGGCCTTTGATCCTTCACGCCGAATACGAGTTTGGCCATCCAAGTGATCGAAAGTGATCGGATAAGACATCCAGTAGTTAAGTGAGGGTATGATGGGCTCTATATTGTGCATGTCTCTATGCGCGCGCTCGTGCCTTCCCATGGATGTACGAGTCGCGTGGATCATGTTCACTGTTTTAACCTCTGGCGGGAATTTTTTCTGTCCCCCAGTGTTCGGCTGGCGAGGTTCATCCTCGTCCTCACTTGGTGTTTCCCTTCCCTTGTGTTCGGCATTCAATTTGCTGGCCTTCTTGAAGACCCAGCGCTCTCTGTGCGTGTGGTTTGCAGGCTTGTCAGGGGTACCATGGATTTGGCACAGTCTATCTAGGACTCTATTCAGACCGGACGGTCCCTCTTTACTGCCTTTAGATGGTTTATTTTGTTGATTAGGTCGAAAGCCCCTGAATCCGGCCTTAACCATGGTGTTATCCGGGCTCTCTTCCTTGTTTTGGCGTTTATTTTTATTACGCCGTGGTTTCCTGTTGCCATCCCTTATTTCGGATGTGCTGGGGTCGCTGGTGCCTTTACGGGCTAGCCAGCTATCTTCTCCCGCGCAAAAGCGGGTCATAAGGCTTGTTAGGGCTGCCATTGTCCTTGGCTTTTCTTGGCCCAAGTGTCTGGAGAGCCACTCGTCACGGATGTTGTGTTTGAATGCCGCTAAGGCTTCGGCATCCGGACAATCAACAATTTGATTCTTCTTAGTGAGGAATCTGTTCCAAAGCTTGCGGGCGGACTCTCCGGGCTGTTGGACTATGTGACTTAAAATCGTCAGCATCCGAAGGCCGGACATAAGTCCCTTGAAAATTGGCCCTGAAAGCGTCTTCGAGTTCCTCCCAACTCCCAATTGAATTTTCGGGGAGGCTTTTCAACCAGTGTCTAGCTGGTCCCTTTAGTTTGAGGGGAAGGTATTTGATGGCGTGGAGTACGTCCCCATGAGCCATATGTATATGTAGGATAAAGTCCTCAATCCAGACCCCTGGGTCTGTCGTTCCTTCGTATGCCTCTATGTTCACAGGTTTAAAGCCCTGTGGGAATTCATGGTCCAATACCTCTTCGGTAAAGCACAGGGGGTGAACAGCCCCTCTGTATCTGGACGTACTGTGGCATGCCGCCGGCTGTTGTTGTGTTCGATGTTTATTCCAAACTGGTATTTGGTTGGTGTAATCATTTTGGTGACCATAGTCCCTCGCTAGGGTATGTCCTCTAGATCCGTAGATGGACCTAGTTGCGCCAGCTTTCTTATCCAGGTGCTCATGTAGGTCGTGTGCAGCGTCTGTAGCTGCTTTGTTATGGTAATGGAGTGGTACATCTGGCCTCCTGGTCGTCTTACTCTTTGGTGGAATGGCCTCGTTGTCGAATTCTCACAGTAGCTTACGTTTTGGGTAGCTCTTTGTATAGCGATCGTTGCCATATCTTTCTTCAGTGTCTAACACTTTGTTCCATCTGCGGTTGAGTGTATCCTGTGCGGCTTTAAGCCGTTGCTTCTGCTTCTTCAGACTTCTAGCTGTGGCCATAAGCTTCTTGGGGACGTTTTCTCAATCCACACGTTCTTCCGGGATGATGAATGCATCGTCGTCCGGACTGTCTTCTTGTCCTGGGCGTCTACTCTGGATCATACTCTTTGATGAACTCGTCCCTCTGGATCATTGTCTTCGGGCGTCTACTCCGAACTGTGTTCGGCGTGACCTGGTTCGTCCTGCTCCATTGCTGGTTCCGTATGGTCGTTGTTGCCTTCGGGGTTGACCGGAGTATCAATACTTCTGGCGCTCTTGCTGATATTTTTACTGTTGCTAGACTTGGAACGACGTCTGCGCCATCGCTTTGGCTTTTGCCCGGGGGGTTTATCTTCCGGATTGTCACCGTCGTCCTCCTTGGGTGTATCCACCATGTATATGCCATGTGACGAGGCGGAAGTTTGGCACCCCATAGAGTCTGAATCTTCTCCTGCGTCTCGTCCATACCGTTGATGCCTTCGGAGTCGAAGTCAAGCGCGTCGGTTAAATCATCAACCATGGCTATGAAGTGGGTGGTGGGTGGGTAACGAATTTCTTCATCGCCTGCTTCCCACTCGAGCCGGACATGGTTCGGCCCAGAATTTTCTGTCAAGGAGAGAGTTTTTAATGAGTTCAGCATGTCTCCAAAGGGCGAGTGCTGGAAGATATCCACAGTGGTGAATTCCGCTACCGGAGCCCAACCTGGCTCGACTGGCTCAGAAACGGGCGGACTGGAACCTACAACCGGATACGAATCCGGGGGTTCGTAGTCATAGGCTTTCCCAGAAGTGGGGCCTGTGTTCGACTCCATCGCCGATGATGGTACGGCCTGCGGGGCGGGGTCCAGCCCTCCGTCTTTAGGCAATGCAACCTGTCCCAGATTTAGATCCGAGGCTTCTGCCGGGGTGATATCCCGCGCATCGTCTGACAGCAGGTCTAAGCCGTGCTCATCATGACTGTTCGGCACTACAAGCTTGATCTGCTCCGGATGGCCAAGCGAATTGGTCCGCAGTGCGAAGCCGTCGAACAGGAAGATCTGTCCGGGGAGGAAAGTCTCACCCTGGATAGCGTCATTGATGATGATTGAAGGGGCCATCGAGCCTTGCAGCGACGTCACAGAGGAACTCTCAATGAAAGCACCAATGTCGGTGTCAAAACCGGCGGATCTCGGGTAGGGGGTCCCAATCTGTGCGTCAAGGCTGATGGTAACAGGAAGCAAGGGACACAGATGTTTACCCAGGTTCGGGCCCTCTCGATGGAGGTAAAACCCTACTTCCTGCTTGATTAATATTGAAGATATGGGTAGTACAAGAGTAGATCTACCACGAGATCGTAGATGCTAAACCCTAAGAGCTATCCTATGATGGTATGATTGTAATTGTGATCGGCCCTCTAAGGACCAACCTCTCCGGTTTATATAGACACCTAAGAGGGCTAGGGTTTACATGGAGTCGGTTACAAGAAAGGAAACACAATATCCGGATCGCCAAGCTTGCCTCCCACACCAAGGAGAGTCCCATCCGGACATGGGCCGAAGTCTTGAGTCTTGTATCTTCACGCTTCAATAGTCCGGACATTGTACACAGTCTGGCTGTCCGGATACCCCGTAATCCAGGACTCCCTCAGGCACCACCAAGAGCAAGCCCCGCGTCAGCAAAGGGCTCCGATGGCCACAGCAGGTTGTCGCGCCTTCACCACCGAGCTGCGTAGCGTCGCTTGTCCGGGCAAGTTCAAGCCGGACCTGCCTCCTCGCTATGACGGTACTGCTGACCCCGCGGAGTTCCTACAGCTCTACGAGCTGGGCATCGAGGCGGCTAACGGAGACAAGAAGGTCATGGCGAACTAGTTTCCCATGGCGCTCAATGATGGTGCCCGCACCTGGCTCCTGAACCTACCTCCTGGCTCGATCTCTTCCTGGGACAAGATGCATAGCCGCTTCATCGCCAACTTCCAGGGCACTCGCGACCGCCCCCCGGCCGCGGGTGACCTGCACCGCATCAAGCAACAGCGTGGAGAGACCCTGCAGAAATACATCCAGCATTTCAACAGTGCCCACCTCAAGATCCCCAAGGTGACGGACAAGGCCGTCATCTCAGTGTTCTCTGATGGCATCCGCGGTGTTAAGATGAAGGAGGAGCTCGCCATCCACGAAGAGTTGTGCACATCTCTGGAGCTGTTCAACCTGGCGACCAAGTGCGCAAGAGCTGAGGAGGGATGCCTCTCCCTCCTCGAGCTTCCAGCTGCCGACCCAGAAAAAAAGAAGGCCAAGACCAAGGACGTGAAGCGCAAAGGAGTAGCCGTGCTTGCAGCAGAACCAGACACAAAGCGCGGCAGGGACTAGCCGGAGTTGCCCAAGGGTAGCCGACCGTTCTGCGCCTACCACAACCTCCACACCCACAACACCAACGAATGCCATGAGCTCAGGGCCGTTCGAGAAGGACTCTTCGTCGACGCCCCGAGCACAACGACCGGGGCTATGGC
The DNA here is from genome assembly GCF_002162155.2 of Triticum dicoccoides. Lineage (NCBI taxonomy): Eukaryota > Viridiplantae > Streptophyta > Magnoliopsida > Poales > Poaceae > Triticum > Triticum dicoccoides. The sequence goes on along the minus strand of NC_041391.1, from coordinate 532,152,997 downwards.
CGAGGAAGAGGACGAGGCGGAGGACGATGGGACGACCGAGGCCCTCGCCAGGAGTGGCGTGACCGACCTCGTGAGGATCGCTGGCAGGACCAGCCTCGCGACGGCGCCTGGAGGGATCAGCCTCGTGAGGGCCGCAGGCAGGGCAATGCAGGCCTTCCTCCTCCTCCTCTGCCGTTGCCAAGAAGGAATGACGACCACCACCAGGACGAGGGGGCTGGGGGCTTCCAGGAGCCACGTGCTATCGCTTGCATCTTGGGCGGAGCTCAGGCCCCAGCCTCTCAGCGCATCTTCAAGCACTTTTTTTGCAAAGTGAACGCAGTCCTCCCCAAGCTCGAGGCCACGCGCCCGCTGAGGTGCTCCAAGTGCGCCATCACTTTCAGCTCAGCAGATCAACTCAAGTGTGTGGCTACTGCTGGCATCCTCCCGATGCTTTGTTCCCTAGTAATCAGAAACGTGCAGGTCACTAGGAACCTCATCGATGGCGGCGCAGGGATCAACGTTCTATCCATTGAGATGTTCAACAACCTTCAAGTGCCATATGATCAACTTCAGCCTAATAAGCCTTTCTCAGGAGTTACTGACGGCCCCACTACCCCGATAGGGCAGGTCCGCCTCCCTATCACTTTCGGGCAGCGCAACAACTACCACACCGAGCTCATCGACTTCGACATTGCCCACATCCGCCAGCCCTACAATGCCATCCTCGGGTATCCGTCCCTGGCCAAGTTCATGGCGGTGACCCACCATGGCTACAGTGTTCTCAAGATGCCAGGAAGCGGCGGAATCATCACAGTCCTCTGTGAAGAGAAAGATGCGGTGTGCTCCCTCGAGCGCGCCTTCCAAGATGCATCAATTGAGTACCCGGACACCAAGGGCAAGAACTCTCCCGAGGCAGTCCCAAAGAAGAAGAAGACACCGCCCAGCTCAAGGCCTCAGGAGGTTGGCATCTCAGGAGGTGCCACATCAGGATCAGCGCCCGCGCGAGGGGCATCTCCCTCCATCACATAGGAAGGCGCGCCCGACGCCCTCCTCAGGCAGGGCTCGGGGGCTCTCTTCTAGAGGGCCTCAGACTTTGCCAAAATCACGACGGAGGCGCTCGGGCACCACTTCGAGGCGTGCTTCGTAGCACGTTTCCCTTAGGAAGTCTTAGGGCGTGGAAAGCCCAACCCTTAGGAGTTCATCACCAAGACCACTTAGGACCTTCAAGAAGCAAGAGCCATGCGCGGCGATCGCCGCTTGCCTGGCGTGGCTCCCCATCCAGGAGAGGATGGTGGGCTGCGTGTCTGCATCGACGTCCCAGGGCTCAACCGAGCCGCATCTCAGGAGCTCCTCTGGCCTTCGCGCGTGGGATGCTGCAAGGGTCCGCCGCACAACTACGTTCGCATGCCTTTCAGCCTGCTGAACGCGGCTGCCACCTTCCAGCGTCACCTGCAGAGCATTCTAGCGGCTCAGGAGGCCATGCACCACGCAGTCCTAGTAGAGGTGGAGATGGTCCTCGAGGAGCCGCCAAGACCCCAAAGCCTCCCGAGGCTCAGGGCTCCAGTGGCTCATGAGGGTCGGCCTCTTCACTGTGCATCTTCAGCTACTCCAACACCCGCTCTATAATGGTAGCAGGTGACATCTTCCGAGTTCATTTCAGCTGGGAGCGCCCTCAGGGCTGCATTATTCCTAGACCGCATGGGTCCGTCCCTGTGGTCTGTATCCCTTTTGCTTATTTCTTCAGTTTACCTCGCTGGGGCGCCCCTCGGGCTGCATCATCCCCAAGCCGCTCAGGCCTGACCCAGTGGTATGTATCCATTCTGCGTTTACCTAAGCTGATTTGCCCTTCATGCTTAACCTACTTGTGATTACCACCTATTGGATTGACACCTACCGCTCGAGCTGCTCACGCTGGCACGGTGCTTGCGCATGGGTCCGTCCCTGCAACATCGTCAAATCTGAGTGGTCGAGCTCTGGCCCGCTGCAGCCCCACAAGCGTCACCTCACCAGGCCCTCAGTGCCCTCACCTCTCTCTCGGAGCAACCAATGGCCGGCCAGCAATCACAAGGCCAACCCGTGCTTTTCTCGTGTTGATTTACAGGAACTTCCTGAGATCTATAGCGGGTGGCACCGCGAGCTCTCTCTCTATTTTCCCACGCGATCTGCTTGCGCGTTAAAAGGGGGGCTCCTGAGCATCGTGACTCAGGAGCTCTTACTGGCTCTCCAGCCCTCACCCCCTGGCCTTGACCACGACACTGCGACCTGGCATACCAGCGGCGGCTGAGCTCGCTTGACGGACGGGACCTGAGGACGTAGAGCACGAAGGAGATTATGGGGAAGGAAAGGGGAAAGCTCGCGAGGGCCTAACCTAGCTACATCCCAGCCGTCGACGCGCTAGTCTGACGAAACACAAGGGAGCCGCTCCATGTTGCCAAGATAAGTTTCACGGCTGGAACAGCTAATCGGCGCAGCACAGAATCTTCACTTAATGCGGCTCTGTGACAGCAATGTTGCCTTCCTTTCTCGCCTTTTGGTGGTTGCTTGCATGCTAAAGGGGACCTCCTGAGCATCGCGCCTCAGGGGCTGGACCTCGAGCCACTCACCTCCTGGCCTTGACCACGGCATCGGGACCTGGCATACCAGCGATGGCTGAAGCTTGCCTGGGGACCGGGACCTGTCAGCATAGAGCGCTAAGTCATTGCGAGGTTAGAAAGGGGGAGCCGAGCCAGGACAGGACAAGCATTCATGCAGTTTCATAATAAGGATTATATCAACAAAAGGCATCACGGATCCTTTACATGCCCCCACGGGGTGTTTTCCTGATTCCTCGCAGGGAACAAAAGATGAGAATCCTAAGGAGCCCTAACTACACGTGCCTCCATGGCCGACGCCATCATCAACAGTGGGCCACGGGAGGCCGGCGCCAACCCCATCCAGATCAGCTGCGTCGACGGCCTGACGCAACCGCCTTGCTCCAGGCACGACGCGAGCTCGGGGGCACGTAGCTATCGTTGCTCGTCTCCGGAGTCACGAAGAGCTCGGGAGAGTCGCTGGACTCCCAAGCATCGCCGCTGCTGCCGGAGGAGCCGTTGGGGAAGCGAATGGCAGGCCTAGCCCCTACCATGACGATATCCCGACTGCCTCCTCTGGGGCAGCACTCCAGGCGGCGGCCTTCTGCGTTGAAGACCTTGACGAGCAACAGGGAGGCTCCATCGTATTCAAAATGAATCACAAGGGCGCCGCCCATTCGGCACACCAGGGCGATCTCGCCCCAACCTCGGGTCATGAAGACTTTGCCCGGGGCAACGAATTCAACCTCCGCTCCGGTCGCGGGAGCGCCACAGTCAGTGTGCTGCAGCCAAAGCTCGAGAGGTCCCCTCGGCGGCATCTCGGCGGCGAAGAATGAAGGGAAGCAGATCCAAGTGCTTGGAGGCATCGCAGCATGCAGCACGATCTCGCGCGAGGAGTCCACGGTATGGACTCCAAGAGCAACAATGTGCGCTGCCAAGGCTCGTCGACCACGTCTATGGCGTGGACAATGTCGCTCGTCGTCCCTTTCTCCAGGGCCCTCGGCCTGGGCATACAGGGGTACCGGGAACCCAGGAGGTGGCCGCTCGCACCAAAGCCTCGTCATCTCCGGCCTCGCAACCTCGTCGTGGCAGCATGGGACCGGCCGTTTCTTCGGCGGGAGCGGGTCAGGCCCCTCCCGGGGGGCCTTCCCTTTCTCTTCGGCTGAGAACTTGCGGATCGGTGCCATTGGCGTCAAGAATGGAGGCAGAGCAAGGGAGAAGAAGCAGGCAAAGCAAGAAGAAATGGATAACGGGTGCTCTTGCCCCTCCGTCTTTATAGTCCGAAGGAGGCCAACCGTCGACCTCCACGATCACAGGTAATGATGAGTCTTTTTGCATGCAGCAGGGACTCATCAAATCAGGCAATTGTCGAGGCAGTGTGGGGAAGCGGAGACGCCCATGTCCAATCAATCGCCATGCGGCGACCAAGGCCACGGGCTGTTGGGGCTCGCGGTGCTCCCACTTGCCCTTTGGCTTCGCTGCTAAGCCAAGTCTGAGCGCGCCTTGGGCACGGGGGCTACTGTCGGTGTTCTGGGAACGGGGGTCCCCAGACTTGCCTACCTGCGGCCTGCAGCGTGGCTCAACCAGTGGCCCAGTACGGCCCGTCATCCTCAATCAAAGCTCAAGACCCTCACGAGGGGCCAAGCCTCGCGGGGCGGACGACACAAGGCCTCCTCAGAAATGGCCTCACTAGGCGGGCTCGCGAGGAGGCGGAGAGATCAAGGCGAGGGGTACCTCGTGATGTGCTCATGATGCAAGCCATGACGATCAAGACCAGGCGGGCGCCAGCTTGTGTAGTGTCCTCATTTCCTCTTTGGTGCAAAGGGGGCAAGCACAGGCGCGGAGTACCAATGCATCAGGCAAAGGTTTCCATATCGGTGCAACGAGACCAAGGCCAACAGAGCGGCAGGACGGAGGTCACCGTGGAGCCCAAGACGGTGTCATCACTAGTGCCTTTAGCAGGCAAAGACCACCTTTAGTCGGGATAGCTTGTACTAGTTGTCCCCTTTGGAAATGGCCATTGTTAGATCCCTTCCCGCTCAATATTTGGGAAGAGGACTAGGGCCTCTATAAATAGGGCTAGCCACCATAGTAGAAGGCATCTCATCTAGAGCCAACGGAGACGGATCGATTCCTCCTAAAGCACACCACAAAGCACAAGAACACCTCTCCTCACGAGGATGTTCTTCCTCTGTACTATTCATCATCAGCCCAAGAGGCAATCCACCACACCACACACTGGATTAGGGTATTACACCACAACGGTGGCCCGAAGTAGTATAAATCTCGTGTCTCTTGTGTTGTTCATCAATCTAGCTTAGGGATCGCGGTGAGGCTGAGGGCGTGTATCGGTAGGGAGAAGATCTTCATGCGCACCCTAGAGTTTGAACCTTAAGGGTTTTGCCAGAACCCGATATCCGACACGAGGGCTTAGCTGCGAACCAGCTTTCGCCTAAGTTAAAAAACAACCTGAGTGAGGATCGGCTCCACACTCGGGGACTTAGCTGCGAACCAACTTTCACCTGAGCCAAACAAAACAAGAAGCAAATAGAGACTTAAAAGGTTTCAAACCAAAGATTCGATCGGTCCAAATGTTTTCGAACTAAAACGAGCCCTGAGCTCAACAGAGTTTTCATTACACCAACCACCCGGCATTCTGGGGCAAATTTAACCAAGTGTTTTTTAAGCCTCAGGCGGAGGGTTAGCTGGGTCGGTGAAGGTTTCCAGGTCAATCCCGTCGGCGATGCGAGTGGCGACTTCAGCGAAGGTCTCCATGAAATTCTCAAACTTGAGGTTCTTCTTTCTCATCACTTGGAGACCCTTCAGCTTCTCCACATGTTCATGCTTGCAATGAATGCGGACGAGTGACAACACCATGTCAGCACCACTCTGAGCGGCAGAATTTTCCCAAGCTTTCACCCGAGCGGGGACTTCGTTCAGCCTCGTCATAACCAGTTCCAAGTCCATCTGGGACTCCTCCCCTGGCTGCAATTCCTTGTCAATCCAACCTAAGGCAGCTCAGGTCTGAGAGATATAGCCCAGCGCGTTCTCCAAATAGTCTTCCAACCGGAGGATAGCGAGGACCGCTTTGTCAGTGACGAGTGACCTCGCAGGGTTCAAATCCCTCTTGAGCTGCTCCAGTTCTAGATCCTTGTTGTAGCAATGCTCTAGTTGAAGGAAGACAGACTATGAAAGAATGATTGAAGAAAAATTGGTGGCATATGGATGTCACTAGGTCGAGGAATAACTTACCGTGAAGTTTCTCCCTAAACTCCTCGCAAACCTCCTCAATGTGTGCTTCCAAGGCATCCTTCTTTTCTGTCAGTTGTATGACCTTCTCCTCTAGCGTCTGCTTCTCCTGAGTGAAGCCACTAACATCAGCCTTGAGGTCCTTGATCTCCTCCTCCAACTTTCTGACTGAAGCCATCTTCTCATCGGCGAGTTTGGTCTTAGTCCTAGCTTCCTTTTGGGCCAGCGCCAGATCCTTGTTCTTGTTCTCCACGGCCCGCTTCATGGTTTCTAAAGAAATAGAAGTCCTAATCCTGGTTAGAAGTTGGGTGGTCTCGCTAAGAATATTTGTCGAGGCGGAGCGACTCGGATCAAAAGGGAAAAAAGCAACATGTGACCACCAGACGGAGGAAATGTCTTACCTCCTAGAGCCTTCTTCTCTTTCTCCAGTCGGGAACTCTTGAGCTTCTCAGCCTCCAGATCAAGTCGAAGGGATGTCACCTCCTTCTCCATTGTAGCGTAGTGGGATCCCATCTCACAGGTCCTCTACAACATAAAAGAAACAGTTAGTCAGAAGACCAAAAAGAGAAACCGAAACATTGAGTCATGAGTGTCCGAACAGACACTAATGGAAGGAACAAGCTTGATCAGCACGAGATCCTGAGGTACTGATACGTCTCCAACGTATCTATAATTTATGAAATATTCATGCTGTTATATTATCATTCTTGGATGTTTTATAATCATTTCATAGCAACTTTATATCATTTTTATGGACTAACCTATTGACATAGTGCCCAGTGTCAGTTGTTGTTTTTTTGCTTTTTTTTACATCACAAAAAATCAATACAAAATGGAGACCAAATGCAGCAAAACTTTTTCGAGAATTTTTATGGTCCAGAAGACACAACTTGGTTCAAAGAAGTACCATAGGGCTGCCCCGAGGGGGGCACACCCACCTGGTGGGTTGTGCCCACCTCGGTGGCCTCCCGCACCGCCTCTTCGCCCTATAAATTACCAAATATTCCAAAACCCTAGGGGAGTCAAAATATCATAAGTTCCGCCGCCGCAAGCCTCTGTATCCACAAAAAACCAATCTAGACCTCGTTCCAGCACTCCGCCGAAGGGGGAAATCATCACCGGTGGCCATCATCATCATCCCGGCGGCCACCATGATGAGGAGGGAGTAGTCCACCCTCGGGGCTGAGGGTTTGTACCTGTAGATATGTATTTAACCTCCCTCTCTCTCTGTGTGTGTGTGTGTGTGTGTGTGTGTGTGTGTGTGTGTGTGTGTGTGTGTGTCTCGTGTTCTTGAGATGTCATGATCTTGATGTATCGCGCGCTTTGTTAATATAGTTGGATCATATGCTGTTTTACCCTCTCTATCTTGTTGTGAATTGAGTTTTTGCAGGATCAAAAGTATGTCTAGAGGGGGGGTGATTAGACTACTTGACCAAATAAAAACTTATACTTTTCCCAATTTTAGTTCTTGGCAGATTTTAGCAACTTTGGACAAGTGAATCAATCTTAACACAATTCAGGCAAGCATGCAAAGAGTATATGAGCAATGGAAAGTAAAGCATGCAACTTGCAAGAATATAAAGGGAAGGGTTTGGAGAGTGCAAACGCAATAGGAGACACGGATATTTTTGTCATGGTCCCGATAGGTGGTGCTATCGTACATCCACGTTGATGGAGACTTCAACCCACGAAGGGTAACGGCTGCGCGAGTCCACTGAGGGCTCCACCCACAAAGGCTCCACGAAGAAGCAACCTTGTCTCTCCCACCATGGGCCATCGCCCACGAAGGACCTGCCTCACTAGCGGTAGATCTTCACAAACTCCTTGGTTCAACTCCACAATCTTATCGGAGGCTCCCAAGTGACACCTATCCAATCTAGGAGACACCACACTCCAAGAAGTAACAAATGGTGTGTTGATGATGAACTCCTTGCTCTTGTGCTTCAAATGATAGTATCCCCAACACTCAACTCTCTCTCACGGGATTTGGATTTGGTGGAAAGAAGATTTGAGTGGAAAGCCACTTGGGGAAGGCTAGAGATCAAGATTCATATGGTAGGAATGGAGTATCTTGGCCTCAACACAAGCGTAGGTGGTTCTCTCATAGAAAATGTAAGTTGGAAGTGTAGGTTCGTTCTGATGGCTCTCTCCACGAATGAAGAGGAGGTGGAGGGGTATATATAGCCTCCACACAAAAGCTAACCGTTACACACAACTTGCCAAACTCGGTGGGACCGAATTGAGAAACTCGGTCGGACCGATTCAGCCAATCTAGTGACCGTTAGGATCTTCGGCGGGATTGACATGCAACCCGGTAGGACCATATGGTTAGGGTTAGGGCATAACGTATTCTCGGTGAGACCGATTACACAAACTCGGTGCGACCGATTTTGGCAATAAGCTAACCAGAGAGTTGGTCAGGTAAACTCGGTGGGACCGATAAGCTTATTTCGGTGAGACCGAAATGTTACGAAAGGGAAACAGAGAGTTTACATTGCAATCTCAATGGGACCGATTGCTCATCTCGGTAGGACCGAAACGTTACGAAGGGAAACAAAGAGACTACAATCCCATCTCGGTGAGACCGATTTGCCTAGGGTTTGTGGCAGTGGCTATGACATCTGAACTCGATGGCGCCACATAGAAAGAATCGGTGGGGCCGAGTTTGACTTTTGGCTTAGGTCATATGTGGATGTGAGAAAGTAGTTGAGGGCTTTGGAGCATATTACTAAGCATTTTGAGCAAGAAAGCCATTAAGCAACACCTCATCCCTCCTTGACAGTATTGGCTTTTCCTATAGACTCAATGTGATCTTGGGTCACTAAAATAGAAAATGTAGAGTCTTGAGCTTTGAGCTTGAGCCCATCCTTTTGTCCTTAGCATTTTGAGGGGTCCACTTTTATCATCCATGCCATGCCAATCATTGAGCTTTCCTGAAATATTTATCTTGAAATAGCATCAATGAGCTATATGTTGTTAGGAATTACCAAAACCACCTAGGGATAGTTGCACTTTCAGTTTTTCCCTTGAGATTTTGTTTTATCGGATTGAATATTTTTATGGATTTGAGAGCACTTGATATATGTCTTGCTATGAATACCCATGCTGACAATGCGGTATCATATTGATTCACTTGATATGTGTTTTGGCACTCAACTCGCAGATTCCCGAGGTGACATTGGGGTAATCTGTGCATACGGGTTGATGCACGTTCTCGTTTTTGTTTCTCAGGTAGAAATCTTGGGGCACTCTTTGAGGTTCTTTGTGTTGAACTGAGTATTATGAATCTGAAATTGTTTGATGCATATCGTATAACTAACTTACGAATACTCACGGTGACATTGGAGTATCTAGGTGACATTAGAGTTGGTTGATGTGTATCATATGGTGTTATTTTAGTACGAACTCTTGGATAGATCGGTCGGAAAGAATAGCTTGGTGTTATTTTAGTACGAACTCTAGGATAGGAAAGAATAGCTTTGAGGTGGTTTCGTACCCTACAAACAATTTCTTCTTATGTTCTCTGCTAGATAAGAACTTTGGAGTGATTCTTCATCACATGTTGAGGGATGGTTATATGATCCAATTAGATTAGCATTGTTAAGAGATTGCACTAATGAAAGTACGGACCCTAGGCCTCATTTTCAAGCATTGCAATATCATTTGGGTTCCGTTTTATCAATTGCTACATCGCTATTTTTTATTGGTCCTACTAAAAAAAACAATATCTTCTATCATTACTACACTTTTATTACCATCTCTTCGCTGAACTAGTGTACCTATACAAATTACCATTGTATTTCGTGGGGGGGGGGGACACAAGAGACTTTTGGTTATTTGATTGCAGGGTTGTTTGAGAGAGACCATCTTCATCCTACGCCTCCCACGGATTGCTAAACCTTAGGTCATCCACTTGAGGGAAAATTTCTACTTTCCTACAAAACTCCATGCTTGGAGGCCCAACACGAGTCTACAAGAACAAGTTGTGTAGTAGACATCAAGCTCTTTTCTGGCGCTGTTGTCGGGAGGTGAGTGCTTGAAGGTATATCTTTAGATCTTGCAATTGAATCTTTTAGTTAATTGTTTTATCACTAGTTTGGTTTATAAAATGAAAACTTCAAAAAAATGGAATTGAGGTTGCATCATATTATTCATCTTTATAATGTATTTCGTGAAATTGATGGGAAGGATAATTGTGCTCAATTGATAGAAGAAGAATTCTATAAAATGTTTGACAAAAAATCTTTGAATGATGAGCATGATTGCAATGTTGTTGGTATGAACTCTTTGAATATCCATGATATGCAAATCCATAAGCTTGGGGATGCTATGTTTGATGAAAATAATATTTTCAGTCCCCCAAGTTTTGATGAGCAAATTTATTGTGATGATAGCGTGCCTCCTTATTATGATGATTATATTGATGAAGGTGGCTTCGGAAGAGTCTCAACTCAAGATACTAATGATCCCACTATTTGGGAGGGTTTTGAATCCTATTATAATGATAAAAGTGGATTTGGAGAGGTCGTGACTTGTCATCATGATTTTAGTTTTTAATCCCATGATAGTTATTTTGTTGAGTTTGCTCCCACTATTATTCACGAGAATAAGTTTGCTTATGTGGAGAGTAATAAAATTTCTATGCTCATGGATCTTGAAAAGAATGCTTTATGTGAAAGTTATATTGTTGAATTCATTCATGATGCTACTGAAAATTAGTATGAGGGAGGAACACATGCTTCTAAATATCTAAATAATATCAAGTTTCCTCTCTATGTGTTGAAAATCTTGAAGTTATGTTTGTTTTACCTTCCTATGCTAGTTGATTCTTGCTCCCATAATTTGTTTGCTCACAAAATCCCTATGCATAGGAAGTGGGTTATACTTGAATGTGCTATTCATATGCTTCATGATGCTCCCGTTATGTTTCAATTCCTATATTTTATGTGAGCATCATTGAAATCATCAAGCCTAGCTTAAAATGCATTAAAGAAAAGCACTTGTTGGGAGACAACCCAACACTTTTACGTACTTATTTTGTGTGTTAACATTATTAAGCTACTGTAGTAATCATGTTTTATAGCTTTTGTTTCCATAAAGTGCCAAGTAAAGCCTTTGGGATAGTGTGGATGATAGTTGACTTGATTCTATGCAAAAGCAGAAACTTTTGCTTCCAGTAACAAAATTGTTTAAATTTACTGGAACATGATAAAATTCTGAAATTTTTACAGATGACTGATATACAAATTTTCAACTATATCCTAATTTTTCATAATTTTCGGAGTTGTAGAAGTATGGAAGTTGTCCAAATCATTACAGACTCAGATTCTATTTTTGATGCATAGTTTCCTTGTTTTCTAGTTTCTATGGGTTATATTACTCAATATAAATTGTGGAAATGATATGTTACTGTAGGCATTGTTTGAGAACAATTATGAATCTTGTCTTTTATAGTACCAAAAGTGAATGGTTTTCTCTTTATCATACTAACCTATCTCATGAAGTTCCGTTAAATTTTGTGTGATTTAAGCTTTCAAGTTTTGGGTGAGATATCGATATAAGGAGAATAAGGAGTGACAAGACCATAAGCTTGGGGAGGCCCAAGGCACCCCCAAGGTAACATTCAAGGAAGATCCAAGAAACTAGGCCTGGGGATGCCCCGGAAGGCATCCCCTCTTTCGTCTCCAACATTATCGGTAACCTTACATTGAGCTATATTTTCTTTCGTCACATGATATGTGTTTTGCTTGGCGTGTCATTTTCTTTTGGTTTTGTTTGCTTTCTGTTATTTAGAATAATGTTTTGCGTCTTTTATTTCAATAAAAGTGTCAAGGATAGCTTTTCACATTCTTATTCTGCAAGTATATGAGTTGCTGTTTCAAAACAGAAAGTTTATCGTGGTCGCAAAAATTCCTGAGAAAAGTCATAATGTGATAAAATTTTGAATTTGTTTGCACAATAAGCTATGATAAATTTTCTACAATGTGGTATATGTTCAAAAAATATGGAGTTACAGAAGTATGAATATTATTGCATTCTTTACACACTGTACTATGTTGACATTTTGCTGTTATTTTTGCATTGTTTGCATATGTTTGTTTGTTTAATGATTCTATTTGAGGATAGGAGTATTAAATATGCAGAGGCATTTAGTATTCAATGTTAAATAATAATTTTAGTGATTTGCTACATTAGAGAATGATAAGGTTTTTGCATTGATTTATACTAACTTATATCATGAGTTCTTCTTGAGTTTTGTGTGGATGAAGTTTTTAAGATTTAGGGAAATCGTGATATAAAAGGAATTAAGGAGACAAAAAATCTTAAGCTTGGGGATGCCCAAGGCATCCCACGATAATATTTCAAGAATTCTCAAGCATCTAATCTTGGGGATGCCCCGGTAGGCATCCCACCTTTCTTCATCAACAATTATCGGTTAGTATCGGTTGAGCCTAAGTTTTTGCTTCTTCATATGATGTGTGCTATTCTTGGAATGTCATTTTATTTTGTTTTGCTTGTTGTTTCAATAAAATACTTAGATCTGAAAGTTTTTTTAATAAGAGAGAGTCCACATTTAGCTACCCTTTACTTACCTACTCGCTTGATCTTCACTTATATCTTTTTGGAGTAGCTTGTCATTTACTCTTGTGCTTCACTTATATCCTATGAGTAAATTGTTGAATGAATTGCAAGTCATGAAGTTGAAATTATATGTCCATATCATGCCTAGTGGTAGCTTATATCGGTGTTCTGGGAACAGGGGTCCCTAGACTTGCATGCCTGCAGCCTGCAGCGTGGCTCAGCAATGGCCCAGTACGGCCCGTCTTCATCAACCCGAGCTCAAGACCCTCGCGAGGGGCCAAGCCTCGCGGGGCGGACGACACAAGGCCTCCTCAGGGGCGGCCTCGCCAGGCAGGCTCACGAGGAGGTGGAGAGATCAAGGCAAGGGGTACCTCGCGAGGTGCTCGTGACGCAAGCCATGACGATCGAGAGCAGGCGGGCGCCAGCCTACGTAGTGTCCTCATTTCCACTTTGGTGCAAAGGGGGCAAGCGCAGGAGCGGAGTACCGAGGCATCAAGCAAAGGTTTCTATATCAGTGCAACGAGACCAAGACCAGCAGGGCGGCGGGATGAAGGTCACCATGGAGCCCAAGACGGCGTCATCGCCGGTGCCTTTGGCAGTCGAAGACCACCTTTAGTCAGGATAGCTTGTACTAGCTGTCCCCTTTCAAAATGGTCATTGTTGGCTCCCTTCCCACTCAATATTTGGGAAGAGGACCAGGGCCTCAATAAATAGGGCCAGCCACCACAGTAGAGAGGGACAGGATCCGAACCTAGCTGATCCACACACACCACCACAAGAACACCCCTTCTCGCGAGGCTGTTCTTCCTCCATACTGTTCATCATCAACCCAAGAGGCAATCCACCACACCACACACTAGATTAGGGTATTACACCACAACAGTGGCCCGAACCAGTATAAACCTCGTGTCTCTTGTGTTGTTTATTGTGCTAGCTTAGAATCGCGGCGAGGTTCTGGGCGTGAATCCGTAGGGAGAAGATCTTCGTGCGCACCCCAGAGTTTGAACCTTAAGGGTTTTGCCGGAACCCGATATCCGACATTTGGCGCGCCAGGTAGGGGTGCGCCGAAATGTTCTTTCCGCTGATATGCGTTCCACTGTTTCGTCGCATCCATGTCCGGCGACCCGACGGCCAACACCGACCACTGGGTAGCATGGCCTGCCCATGCCGTGACGCCTGCCCAAGGTGACCTCAACACCGCGCCTCAGGCAGCCCGCGCTCCATAGAACACTGCGGGGCCCGGGCGACACGGTCAAGCGCCACCTGCCCTCACTCTGTGGCAGGTGCGATCAGCAGCAAGGGCCTCAAACCACACCGCGGCCATGGCGCCGCACACCCGATGGTAACAAGCGAACATGAGGGCCGCGCTCACTGTGGCTCGGGAGCTGCTGCGGTGCAGGTTGCAGGAGAGCGGCCGAGATGTGCTACTGGAGCGTGTTGCCGAACTCCTGGATGCCACAGCTTCGAGGGCGCCTCCCTTCTGTGTCCAGCTTCCACCCCAAGCCCCGGTCGGATCATGCGGCGGGCCTATCCACGCTCGTGCGCCCTCGGGCGCGCCCCAAGGCTACATCGACACCAGCTCAACCAACGGCGCCGGGCGTCAGGCTACACCAGCACCACCCCCGATGAGCGAGGGCATGCGCATCGCCACCTACGGCCCGGGCGGGCCGCCGCCCCACCACCCTCAAGACGGCATGCTAGGCCAGGCCACGTGGAGTGTGGGGCACTACGATGAAGTCTTCGGGGCGACGACCTTGAAGGCTTACGTATCCCACATGGTGGATCGGGAATACGCACTGGAAGATGACCCTGGCTCATTTCTCGGGTCAGGATGGGAGGAAGATACGCCAGAAGCCAAGCCTTTTCAGGAGCCCCAAGGAAGCCTCACCAACCGCGCTGGCAGCAGCAGCTATCGGGTACCGCTAATTCCTTAGGAGCAAGCTTATGCTAACCATGGGTCACAGGAAATTCAGGTCATTACAGCGGAAGGCTGCCCCAGCTCGGTAGCCTCCCTTCCACCAGGAGGGGCGCACTGGGGGCTGCAGGAGAGGGGCCGCAAGCCAGGCCCCTCCCCATGGTGCACGGAGCAAGGTGCTTCCTGGAGGTAGGCCCTTTGCCGGGGAGGTGCTGCAAAGCCTACCACCGGCAGAGGACCCGTGGTTGTCGGGGGAACCGCTGGCGTCCCCTTTACCCCATTGGCGTCGTCCTTGGTTTCCGGCCGCCATCAACGGTGGTCGAGGGTGGCGCAAGGCGGGGCCCTCGTCTGGCGATATGAAGCAAGGCCGGTACCTGTGAAGAAGGCCCGGTGCTTGTGAAGCTCACCGCCCGTGACACTCTCATGTAATAATGAGTTGGGGCTGTACACGCCCCGGAGTCTCCGAAGAGACGCCCTCGGGCCTCGGGGGCTCCCTCCCATGCCCAGTGGCAGCACTTAGCTCCGCGCTGGTGAGAAGACGTCGAATACTAGACTAGGTGCCGGACGCGGCCTTTTGCTTTTTGCCTCCCTTTCAGTGGTCGAGCTTCCTTGCTTCGGATTTAAGTTGAAATCGAATTTGCATTTGCAT
>NC_041391.1:532088375-532137921 GCF_002162155.2 Triticum dicoccoides | reverse complement strand
CTTGTCTCGTTCGTGTGATTTCTCATGTTCTAGTTTCTGCCCTAGTTTGGAATCCGCACCAACTGCCTCCCCCTCGCGAGCCTTTCGCGGGCAGGGCTGGGCCGAGCGCACGCACACATGCCATCCCGCGGCTGGCACTCGCTCTCGTGAGGCCCTCACCACACGGTCAGCGGATCCCCCAAAGGACCCTCGGAGGATCACGGCCTCGCAAGCCTATTCAAGGCTTGTCCGGGCTAAAGGTAAACCACAACTAACCCATCACAGGGCCCGTAATATCATGCACGCGCACATTCAACATCGCTCCTAAAAGCATGTGGGCAACAATCTTTTTACATGAGGGGCTTCCCCTCCCAAAATGCTCTTACAACCTTCAGGGTCGCGCCCGAGCTTTTTTGTATGAAGGATAAACAACAGGGAGGCACAGGATCAGTTAGACATATCGCTCACCGCATCCTCTTGGTCGCCTCCAGAGGCATCGCTGGCGCCGCTGTCGCTGCCACTGGCATCACCACCGCCATCATTGGCGCCGTCTTCACCGCCATTTACCACATCACCTTCATCCGCGGCAACTATCACCCCGTCGTTGTCAGAAGCAAAGGCCCTAACAAGCGCATCTATGTTGTCCTCTACCCACCGCGCCAGGTCTCCTCAAATGGCATCGGGCAGCTGGGCAATGACGGCATCGAAGTTGAAGTGGGGGTCCCTATCCTGAAGATGGCTCAAGACGCGGGAGAATGTGCGACCGAGCAGGCTGCAACTCCTCTCATCGACAAGCTCGCGAGCTCTTTCGGAGCGATTCTCCAGATGCGTCACCACATTAGTGAAGAATTGGAGATGGTCGGCATAGTTAGTCACGTGAGGGTGCGGAGCGTCCGCATCGCAGATATTGTCTAGGGTCGGGTTGGTCCTATTCCTAAGCTCTTGGATCATGGGGCCATGCCTGTGCTCCAGCGTCTGCCGCTGGAGAATTTCTTCTCTGTTCTGCCGCGCAACGGACTCAGCATCGTCAACCCGCCGTTGAAGAAGAAGCAGCTCGGCATGGGAGGAGGCCAACTCAGTCTACGTCGAGACCAGGGTAGCTGTGGCGGCCTTCGCGCGCTGCATCACTTCAGTCAGTTTGGACTGAGGGCGGCAGTCCTACCCGCGGCCTCACCTTCAATCAGCTCCAGCCTCTGGTCATACTCGCGCACAAGATCCGCGCGAACTTCCGCCACGCAGAGGTCGACCTCTTCTTGGATTCGAGCCTCCCGTGCGCAAACATCGTCCTCCCCCTGGGTAACCTGGCGCTCCCTCGTCTCCAACCGCTCAAGGTCGAGATTGCGCTCGGCGGCCTCCAGCGTTAGCGCTTCCTCATGTCTCCGCAGCTCCTCCTCTTCGACAGGCGTCCCCTTCAGCAATGAAAGGGCGGCCTGGCGCAGCTCCAGTTGCTTCTCCAAGGAAGTGCTCCAGGCTTGAAGCTCCCACGCGCATGCTATGTCTTGAGCTTGCGTTGGTTTTCCTTGAAGAGGAAAGGGTGATGCAGCAATAGTAGCATAAGTACTTCCCTAAGTTTTTGACAACCAAGGTATCAATCCAGTAGGAGGCGCCTCAAAAGTCCCACGCACCTACACAAACAAACAAAGAACTCGCAACCAACGCAATAAAGGGGTTGTCAATCCCTTCACGACCACTTGCGAAAGTGAGATCTGATAGAGATAGTATGATAAGATAAATATATTTTTGGTATTTTATAATATAGATGCAAAAAGTAAAGATGCAAATAGAAGTAGATTGAAAGCTTATATGATAAATGATAGACTCGGGGGCCATAGGTTTCACTAGAGGTTCTCTCAAGATAGCATAAGTATTACGGTGGGTGAATAAATTACTGTCAAGCTATTGATAGAAAAGAGAATAATTATGAGATTATCTAGGCATGATCATGTATATAGGCATCATGTCCATGACAAGTAGACCAACTCCTGCCTGCATCTACTACTATTACTCCACACATCGACCGACTTCTGCCTGCATCTAGAGTATTAAGTTCATAAAGAACAGAGTAACGCATTAAGAAAGATGACATGATGTAGAGGGATAAACTCAAGCAATATGATATAAACCCTATCTTTTTATCCTCGATGGCAAAAATACAATACGTGCCTTGCTGCCCCTGCTGTCACTGGGAAAGGACACTGCAAGATTGACCAAAGCTAAGCACTTCTCTCATGGCAAGAAAGATCAATCTAGTAGGCCAAACCAAACTGATAATTCAAAGAGACTTGCAAAGATAACTCAATCGTACATAAAAGAATTCAGAGGAGATTCAAAGATTTCTCATAGATAAACTTGATCATAAACCCACAATTCATCGGATCTTGACAAACACACCGCAAAAAGAGTTTACATCGAATAGATCTCCACAAGAGAGGGGGAGAACATTGTATTGAGATCCAAAAAGAGAGAAGAAGCCATCTAGCTAATAACTATGGACCCGAAGGTCTGTGGTAAACTACTCACAACTCATACGATGGGGCTATGGTGTTGATGTAGAAGCCCTCCATGGTCGATTCCCCCTCCGGCAGAGCGCCGACGAAGGCTCCAAGATGGGATCTCGCGGTTATAGAAGGTTATGGTGGTAGAAATTGTGTTTCGTTGGCTCCCTGGATGTTTTCGGGGTACGTAGGCATATATAGGAGGAAGAAGTACGTCGGTGGCTGCCCGAGGGGCCCACAAGATAGGGGGCACGCCCAAAGGGGGTGGGCGCGCCCTCCTATCTCGTGGCCGCCTCGGCTGCTTCTTGACTTGCACTCCAAGTCCTCTGGATCACGTTCGTTCCAAAAATCACGCCCCCGAAGGTTTCATTCCATTTGGACTCCATTTGATATTCCCTTTCTTTGAAATACTGAAATAGGCAAAAAAACAGCAATACTGGCTGGGGCTCCGGTTAGTAGGTTAGTCTCAAAAATGATATAAATGTGTAAAATAAAGCCCATAAACATCCAAAAGGGGTAATATAATAGCATGGAACAATCAAAAATTATAGATACATTGGAGACGTATCAAGCATCCCCAAGCTTAATTCCTGCTCGTCCTCGAGTAGGTAAATGATAAAAACAGAATTTTTGATGTGGAATGCTACCTAGCATAATCCTCAATGTAATTTTGTTTATTGTGGCATGAATGTTCAGATCCAAACGATTCAAAACAAAAGCTTATAAAACATAAAAATAATAATGCTTCAAAGCATACTAACAAATAATCATATCCTATCAAAATAGCATAGCCAAAGAAAGCTTATCCCTACAAAATCATATAGTTAGGCCATGCTTCATTTTCATTACACAAAATACTCCCATCATGCACAACCCCGGTTTCAGCCAAGCAATTGGTTCATACTTTTTAACGCGCTTCAGCATTTCAACTCTTACGCAATACATTAGCGCAAGCCATGGACATAGCACTATGGTGGTATAAGGTGGTGGTTGTGAGGACAAAAAGAGGGAGAAGATAGTCTCACATCAACTAGGCGTATCAACGGGCTATGGAGATGCCCATCAATAGATATCAATGTGAGTGAGTAGGGATTGCCATGCAACGGATGCACTAGAGCTATAAATGTATGAAAGCTCAACAAAAGAAACTAAGTGGGTGTGCATCCAACTCACTTGCTCACGAAGACCTAGGGCATTTTGAGGAAGCCCATCATTGGAATATACAAGCCAAGTTCTATAATGAAAAATTCCCACTTAGTATATGAAAGTGACAACATAGGAGACTCTCTATCATGAAGATCATGGTGCTATTTTGAAGCACAAATGTGGAAAAAGAGATAGTAGCATTGTCCCTTCTCTCTTTTTCTCTCATTTTTTTCTTTTCTTTCTCTCTTTTTCTTTTTTTTTTCTTTGGCCTTTTTTCTCTTTTTGGCCCTTTTTTGTAAAGTCCGAAGTCTCATACCGACTTGTGGGGGAATCCTAGTCTTCATCACCCTTTCCTCACTGAGACAATGCTCTAATAATGAAGATCATCGCACTTTTATGGATTTACAACTCAAGAATTACAACTCAAAGCTAGAACAAGATATGACTCTATATGAATGCCTCCGGCGGTGTACCGGGATATGCAATAAATCAAGAGCGACATGTATGAAAATTATGAAGGTGGCCTTGCCACAAATACAATGTCAACTACATGATCATGCAAAGAGCAATATGACAATGATGGAACGTGTCATAATAAACGGAATGGTGGAAAGTTGCATGGCAATATATCTCGGAATGGCTATGGAAATGCCATAATAGGTAGGTATGGTGGCTGCGGTTTTGAGGAAGGTAAATAATGGGTGCATGATACCGGCGAAAGTTGCGCGGTATAAGAAAGGCTAGCAAAGTGGAAGGATGAGTGTGCGTATATCCATGGACTCACATTAATCATAAAGAACTCATATACTTATTGCAAAAGTCTACTTGCCCTCGAAGCAAAGTACTACTACGCATGCTCCTAGGGGAAGGGTTGGTAGGAGTTAACCATCGCGCGATGCCGACCTCCACTCATAAGGAAGACAATCAAAAGAGCACCTCATGCAACAAATTTGTCACACGACTTTTACCATACGTGCATGCTACGGAACTTGCCAACTTCAACACAAGTATTTCTCAATTTCATAATTACCCACTACATGACCCTAACATTACTACCTTTATATCTCAAAACAATTATCAAGCATCAAATTTATGATAGCATCCAATTCACTTCCTATGATAGTACTTCCTATGATAGTTTTTATAATACCCAACTTGGATGCTCATCATTTTAGGACCAAATTTGTAACCATAGAAAATACCATGCTCTTCTAAAATACTCTCAAATTAATATAAGTGAAGCATGATATACTAGCAATTTCTTCAAAATTAAGCCACCGCCGTGCTCTAAAAGATATAAGTCAAGCACTAGAGCAAAAACTATCAAGCTCAAAAGATATAAGTGAAGCACATAGAGTATTCTAGAAAATTCTAATCAAGTGGGCTTCTCCCAAAAGGTGCGTACAGCAAGGATGATTGTGGCAAACTAAAAAGCAAATACTAATATAATACGTGATGCTCCAAGCAAAACACATATCATGTGGCGAATAAAAATATAGCTCCAAGTAAAGTTACCAATGAACGAAGACGAAAGAGGGGATGCCTTCCCGGGGCATCCCCAAGCTTAGGCTTTCGTCTATCCTTGAATATCTTGGGGTGCCATGGGAATCCCCAAGCTTAGGCTCTTGCCACTCCTTATTCCATAGTCCATCAAATCTTTACCCAAAACTTGAAAACTTCACAACACAAAACTCAACAAAAAATCTTATAAGCTTCGTTAGTGAAAGAAAACAAAACCACCACATAAGGTACTGTAATGAACTCATTCTTTATTTATTTTGGTCTGAAACCTACTGTATTCCAACTTCTCTATGGTTTATAAACTATTTTACTAGCCATAGATGCATCAAAATAAGCAAACAACACACGAAAAATAGAATTTGTCAAAAACAGAACAGTCTGTAGCAATCTGTAACTAACGCAAACTTATGGAACTCTAAAAATCCAACCAAAATAGGATGTCCTGGACAATTTTTCTATTGATCATCATAAAAAAGAATCAACACAAAATCACGTTTCTGTGATTTAACAAAACTAAATTCGTGCGCGAAAGGCTTTTGTTTTTCAGCAGAATCAAATCAACTATCATCATAGGTTATCCTATAGGTTCTACTTGGCACAAACACTAATTAAAAGATAAAAACAAATCTAAATAGAAGATAGATGCAAAATTTATTACTAAACAGGAACAAAAACAAAAAACATAAATAAAATTGGGTTGCCTCCCAACTAGCACTATCGTTTAACGCCCCTAGCTAGGCATAAAAGCGAAGATAGATCTAAGTAGTGCCATCTTTGGCACTATATTCATAAGTAGCTTGCATGATAGATTCATAAGGTAATTTGACTTTCTTTCTTGGAAAGTGCTCCATGCCTTTCCTTAATGGAAATTGGAATCTAATATTCCCTTCCTTCATATCAATAATCACACCAGTTGTTGTAAGGAAAGGTCTACCAAGAATAATAGGACAAGAAAGATTGCCATCTATATTAAGAACGAGAAAATCTACGGGCACCAAATTTCTATTTGAAACAATGAGAACATCATTGATCCTTCCCATTGGCTTTTTAAAGGTGGAATCCGCAAGGTGCAAATTTAAAGAGCAATCATCAAGATCATGGAAACCTAGAATATCACATAAAGTTTTCAGAATCGTGGAAACACTAGCACCCAATCACACAAAGCAAAACACTCATGATCTTTAATTCTAATCTTTATAGTAGGTTACCACTCATCATTAAGTTTTCTAGGTATAGCAACTTCCAAATTAAGTTTTTCATCATAAGATTGCATCAAGGCATCGACGATATGTTTGGTAAAAGCTTTATTTTGACTATAAGCATGAGGAGAATTAACAACGGATTGCAACAAGGAAATACAACCTTCTAAAGAACAATTATCATAATCAAATTCCTTGAAATCTGAGATAGTGGGTTCAATGCTATTTAAAGTCATGACCTCTCCAATCCCACTTTTACCAAATTTAGCATCAAGATCTAAAAACTCCGAATTCTTGGGACGCCTTCTAACTAAAGTTGACTCATCTCCAGTCCCATTATTATCAAGATTCATATTGCAAAACAAAGATTTAATAGGAGACACATCAATAACTTTAAGATCGTCATCATTATTTTCATTGAAACTAGAAGAATACGCCTTTATAAAGCAATCTTTCTTAGCACGCAATCTAGCGGTTCTTTCCTTGCACTCATCAATGGAAAATCTCATTGCTTTGAGGGACTCATTGATATCATGCTTAGGAGGAGAAGATCTAAGTTTAAGAGAATCAACATCAAGCGAAAGTCTATCAACGTTTCTAACTGAATCATCAACTTTGAGCAATTTTTCTTCAAGCAAGGCATTAAAATTCTTTTGAGAAATCATAAATTATTTCACACTATTCTCAAAATCAGAGGGCATATTATTAAAATTACCATAAGAATTATTGTAGGAATTTCCATAATTATTAGAGGAATTACTAGGGAACGGTCTAGAATTAAAGTTTCCTCTATAAGCATTGTTACTGAAACTATTCCTACCAACAAAATTCACATCCATAGATTCATTATTATTCACAATCAAAGTAGACAAAGGCATATCATTGGGATCAAGAGGAGTATTTTTAGTAGCAAACAATTTCATAAGTTCATCCATCTTTCCACTCAAAACATTGATTTCTTCTATAGCATGCACTTTTTTACTAGAAGATCTTTCGGTGTGCCATTGAGAATAATTAGCCATAATATTATCAAGAAGTTTTGTAGCATCTCCTAACGTGATTTCCATAAACGTGCCTCCCGCGGCCGAATCTAAAAGATTTCTAGAAGCAAAGTTCAAACCGGCATAAAAAATTTGTATGATCATCCATAAATTCATACCATGAGTAGGGCAATTGCGAATCATCAATTTCATTATTTCCCAAGATTGGGCAACATGCTCATGATCAAGTTGTTTAAAATTCATAATGTCGTTCCTAAGAGTGATAATCTTAGAGGGAGGAAAATACTTAGAGATAAAAGCATCTTTGCACTTGTTCCAAGAATCAATACTATTTTTCGGCAAAGACGAAAACCAAACTTTAGCACGATCTCTAAGTGAAAACGGAAATAACTTCAATTTAGCAATATCATTATCCATATATTTCTTCTTTTGCATATCACACAAATCAACAAAGTTGTTTAGATGAGTAGCGACATCTTCACTAGGAAGGCCGGCGAATTGATCTTTCATAACAAGATTCAGCAAAGCAGTATTGATTTCACAAGACTCAACATCATTAAGAGGAGCAATCGGAGTACTAAGGAAATCATTATTATTGGTATTGGAGAAATCACACAATTTGGTATTATCTTGCGTCATGGCAACAAGTAATCCAACACACAAGCAAACAGAAAAAGGCAAGCGAGAGAGAGAGAGAGAGAGAGAGAGAGAGAGAGAGAGAGAGAGAGAGAGAGAGATTGGGAAAGAGAGGGCAAATAAAACGGCAAGGGTGAAGTGGGGGAGAGGAAAACGAGAGGCAAATGGCAAATAATGTAAATGCGAGGGAGATGAGTTTGTGATGGGTACTTGGTATGTCTTGAGTTGAGCTAAGACCTCCCCGGCAACGGCGACAGAAATCCTTCTTGCTACGTCTTGAGCTTGTGTTGGTTTTCCTTGAAGAGGAAAGGGTGATGAAGCAATAGTAGCATAAGTATTTCCCTCAGTTTTTGAGAACAAAGGAATCAATCCAGTAGGAGGCTCCTCAAAAGTCCCACGCACCTACACAAACAAACAAGAACTTGTAACCAACGCAATAAAGGGGTTGTCAATCCCTTCAAGGCCACTTGCAAAAGTGAGATCTGATAGAGATAATATGATAAGATAAATATATTTTTGGTATTTTATGATATAGATTGGAAAAGTAAAGATGCAAATAAAAGTAGATTGAAAGCTTATATGATAAAAGATAGACCCGGGAGCCATAGGTTTCACTAGTGGCTTCTCTCAAGATAGCATAAGTATTACGGTGGGTGAACAAATTACTGTCGAGCAATTGGTAGAAAAGCGAATAATTATGAGATTATCTAGGCATGATCATGTATATAGGCATCACGTCCGTGACAAGTAGACCGACTCCTGCCTGCATCTACTACTATTACTCCACACATCGACCACTATCCAGCATGCATCTAGAGTATTAAGTTCATAAGAACAGAGTAACACATTAAGAAAGATGACATGGTGTAGATGGATAAACTCATGCAATATGATATAAACCCCATCTTTTTATCCTCGATGGCAACAATACAATACGCCCCTTGCTGCCCGTGCTGTCACTGGGAAAGTACATCGCAAGGGTGATGCAGCAATAGCAGCGTAAGTATTTCCCTTAGTTTTTGAGAACCAAGGTATCAATCCAGTAGGAGGCTCCTCAAAAGTCCCATGCACCTACACAAACAAACAAAGAACTCGCAACCAACGCAACAAAGGGGTTGTCAATCCCTTCACGGCCACTTGCGAAAGTGAGATCTAATAGAGATAGTATGATAAGATAAATATATTTTTGGTATTTTATAATATAGATGAAAAAAGTAAAGATGCAAGTAAAAGTAGATTGGAAGCAAATATGATAAGAGATAGACCCGAGGGGCATAGGTTTCACTAGAGGCTTCTTTCAAGATAGCATAAGTATTACGGTGGGTGAACAAATTACTGTCGAGCAATTGATAGAAAAGCGAATAATTATGAGATTATCTAGGCATGATCATGTATATAGGCATCACGTCCGTGACAAGTAGACCAACTCCTGCCTGCATCTACTACTATTACTCCACACATCGACCGACTCATGCTTGCATCTACGAGTATTAAGTTCATAAAGAACATAGTAACACATTAAGAAAGATGACATGATGTAGAGGGATAAACTCAAGAAATATGATATAAACCCCATCTTTTTATCCTTGATGGCAACAATACAGTACGTGCCTTGCTGCCCCTGCTGTCACTGGGAAAGGACACCGCAAGATTGAATCCAAAGCTAAGCACTTCTCCCGTGGCAAGAAAGATCAATCTAGTAGGCCAAACCATACTGATAATTCGAAGAGACTTGCAAAGATAACTCAATCATAAATAAAAGAATTCAGATGAGATTCAAATATTTCTCATAGATAAACTTGATCATAAACCCACAATTCATCGGATCTCGACAAACACACCGCAAAAAGAGTTTACATCGAATAGATCTCCACAAGAGAGGGGGAGAACATTGTATTGAGATCCAAAAAGAGTGAAGAAGCTGTCTAGCTAATAACTATGGACCCGAAGGTCCGTGGTAAACTACTCACAACTCATCGGAGGGGCTATGGTGGTGATGTAGAAGCCCTCCACGGTCGATTCCCCCTCCGGCGGAGCACCGACGAAGGCTCCAAGATGGGATCTCGCGGATACATAAGGTTATGGTGGTGGAAATTGTGTTTCGTTGGCTCCCTAGATGTTTTCGGGGTATGTAGGCAGATATAGGAGGAAGAAGTACATCGGTGGCCGTCCGAGGGGCCCACAAGACAGGGGGGTGCCCATAGGGGGTGGGCGCACCCTCCTATCTCGTGGCCGCCTCGGCTGCTGCTTGACTTGCACTCCAAGTCCTCTGGATCACGTTCGTTCCAAAAATCACGCTCCCGAAGGTTTCATTCCGTTTGGACTCCATTTGATATTCCTTTTCTTCGAAATATTGAAATAGGCAAAAAAAAGCAATACGGGTTGGGCCTCCGGTTAGTAGGTTAGTCCCAAAAAAGATATAAATGTGTTAAATAAAGCCCATAAACATCCAAAAGGGGTAATATAATAGCATGGAACAATGAAAAATTATAGATACATTGGAGACGTATTAGCGTGCTTCTCAGGGATCTTGCGACGATGATCTGCTTCCCGAGCCTCCTCCAGAGCAAGGGAGGAGGCCTTTCGCGAGGCCGCAAGGGATGCCTCGGCCTTCGTGTTGTGAAGCTCGCGCTGATAGCGCGTGAGGTTGACTGTGACCTTCAGCTTGCATCGCTCCTCAATCAGCCGCAGGCCCTCAGCTTCAAGACATGCGTCCACATCCGCAAGCTCTCCACCAAGCTGGCCGATCGCGTCCATCGCCTTCCGGAGGGCCTCTCGACGAACGATGCTTCGCTCCCGTGCTCGCCTGACCACGTCCGCAATGCCGTCCTCCGCCACCAGCGCTGACTGCGGGCCCAGAGGCGGTTCACCCCCTCTCGGCAGGGGCTGGGGGCTGCGCCCCCACGATTGCCGGGTGGGCTCCGCAAGGGGCCCGGATCGGCGCGAGTCCATCCCTAGAAGAGGAGCCAAGAACCGACGACAACCACTCGCCACCCACCATCAGAGGAGGAGCCCTGGGCAGGCTGGTCACGCCCCAGGTGAGGTCACAAAGTAAAGGCAGCAAGGGCACAGGCTCAAGGCATCCAGCGGGCCAGCTTACTTCCCAGGCCGAACCCGTGTCGGGGGCAGCCTGGAAGCTCGGGATGCTCAGGGCCAGCGAGGAAGGCGAGGCTGGAGGAAGTTGCTTCTTGGGAGACTCCACAAGCTTGGCAGGAAGGATCCTGAAAAGCCATAGTCAGGAAAGGGAGCGGCGATTGAGGAATTGCAAGAATGAGGTACTTACTCGTCTATGGCAAAGTACTTCCTATGCTTCAACTGTCGGCAGGGGCGCCCACTGCCACTCGAAGACTCCTTCCTCTTGCGGAGGGCTGCGAAGTCCACATGGAACCGACCCAAGCGCTCAACGTGAGGACCAGTGTGCGGTGCAAATGAAGAAGCGCTCAGGCAGCCAACCTCAGGAGCGCCAAGCGGGGAGGAGCGATTAGGCACCACCTCCTGATGGCCTGCCGAGGCCTCGGGGGCTCCGGCCTCGGGAGCCGCGGGTTGCGTCCCCCCATCGACGACCACCTCAGGGCGGGCTTCGCAAGCTCTGGGGGATGACGCTTCGGGAACCCCGAGCGGCGCCAGCGCCGCGACACCACAACCTCCAGCCTCAAGTGATGCTTGCCTCCCTGCACCCGCTCCTGAGGCAAGATCGGTGCTGGCGGTGATGAAGGGGGCCACGGCAACAGGATTGTCATGAGGCCCTGCAAGGCCAGCTGGGCGCAGCCCCCATTCGTCGAAGAGAGGCATCTGTCTCGCTTAATCAGCCCTGTTCGAGTAGAGATACAGGAGGCTACCCCTGTGCCAAATATCACCCGACGAAGGGTCGCCAGTCAAGACCTCAAGCACCTTCTTCAGCGTCTCGGGCGCCAGTTCCGTCTCCTGAAGCCTCATGTGGTCCAGGTTGCTCGTCAGGGTCCACATCGACAAGGAGTGGTGCCGAAGAGGAGCAATGCGACACCGGGGGAACTCCTTCACCACTTAGGGCGCTGTCACGCCGAGCTCTCTCAGCCTCCTCTGTCGGTGCCAGACGAAGGAGAGCCGGGGGCTCACGAGTCTCTCGTGGCCCCAGCCTAGATTGGGGACGGCAGGCAACATCCGAGGCGAGAGCAGGGGAACATAACAACTAGATTACAGATCAAGACCAAAAGAATATCCTTCATCTCTTTTAAACCATGTAAGGTGAAATGATACGTTAAGACAACTGTGTATAAAAGTGAACAGAGTAACTGACATTGGCTGCAAACCAAGTAGTTAAATGAACACATCACAGTACCAATCAGTTCAAGGCAGGAGGAGTAAGGACTTACAACAGCGGCTTGAACTGGTGTGCTCATGCCCTTCATCTTGCTGGTGTGGCAATCCTTGAAGATTTGCACTGCAATCGGTTCAGGTTCTTTTTGGTCCGCACGGGCTTTCCTCTGTATTTGGAACAAGTCAATATAGATACGATAATATGGCACAAAAAAGAAGGAAGTAGCAGCTATTTACAAGAGCCTCGCAGTGTGCAATATAGCTACGAGATCATGTTGTCTGTTGGAATTTCACTTTAGAACGGTTGGTTTTGTTCTTCAAACAGTTAGCCTAGAAGAAGATACACTTGTAAGGCACATACATAAATACGAGTTCAATATGTGGTCTGATCAAATACATATAGCCTACCTGATACTTTGGATCAGACCAGTGTTTAACGAGGCTTGTCCAGTCTTCATCTGTAATATATTCCACTGGAGATGTTTGGGCGATTTCATTATTAGCATTGCCTTCAAAGTGAGATTTTCTAAGGTGGTACCGATACTGTCGCAAAGCACACTGAAAAACATGAGTGCATGCTTGTTTAGTTGCATCATCTTTCGGATCCAACTTGAACCTCATCTGTTGAAAAAAGAATGTGAGTCTTATTAGGAGGAAGCTAGAAAGTATGGGATAGAGCAAGACAATATTACTAATTGCGATGAATAACATTACTTACGAATAAATGGTCAAGGAAGGTGTTAAACTGGGTATTGTCTTTCTCATTCCTGTACTGGATCCACGTTGGGAGGATACACGCATGACACCTAACGGCAACGGCTGCCTCTGATACTAACTTGGCTGACTATAGCATCACGTGGCCTTTTTAAACCTGCCTCAAAATGGATCTCCATTCTTCCTCCTTTATATTTTGTTAATCTGTCAAGCATTATCCTTAATGTCTGTTTCCGCTTGCGCCGTGGTGCTAGTTCAACAAAGAATATGGAAAGTGTTAGTGTACATCAAACTGTGAGAGTACATATAAAGGAGCATGCAACTGCAACTTGACTCGGTCAGGTACCATCTTGGTGCTGATGCTCATGAGGTTCATCTGATCTTGCCAAGTCCTGTTGTGTCAGCAGTGCTTCGGAAGTAGTGTTAGGTGTGAAGGCAGCTTGGGAACTGGCCAGTTCCGGAGCAAGCAAACGAGTAACTAGTTGAGATGCTGGTACAGGTGAAGCGGATGCTGCAGCTGGTGGAGCAGGTGATACTGTGTTTGTAGATTTAGTCGGTGGACTTGGACCTTCTACTGCACTATAAGTACCAGTAGAATCTCGACGGCAAAACCTTTTCCGTTTCACCCGACGAGTAACAACACTCCCTACTATATTATTTTCCTTGCTCTTTTTTTACTTTGCCATGTCAAGCTGTACCCACAACACAAAAGAATAAAATCACTCTTCAGAACTCATTGATGCATGATACAGAAAAGCAATACTTTGATGTAAGACAACCGTATGAGGATGGAATATGTAAGAAAAATAGGACGGCATGACATATTCACAGCTTCGATGTGCAAACTAAGCAGAAGGATTTTCAAGAAAATAGAAGTAATGCAAGCTAGACACCATATGAAAGATGCAACCAATATTACTCTGCCAAGTTAAAAGTGTCTTTTCATAAGTGGCAATTCGAAAAATTAGAAGCAGTACAACATAGAAATCAATGCAAGATGCAACCACTATCAAACTGCCATGTTAAAAGCGTCCAATCATGAGTTACTGATGCGGGATACACAACAACAGTACTTTGATGTAAGAACATGCTATGATAGATAGATGCAATGTATTCTAGACACAGAAAGCCATGTCATATGCACATGTATAACGTATAAACTCAACAAGTGCAATTTAATCAAAATAGAAGAAATACAGGCTAGACAACATATGCAACATGAAACCAATTATCACACTGTCAACTTAGAGCAAGCACCTGCGATGGTGGAGTCCGGGAGATGAACTCATCATGTAGACTTGGGACTTCAACTTCATTAGCAGTATCAGTGGCAAATCTAGAGAGTCTCTGTTTGCATCGGTGCGGAGTACCACCAACATCCCCTAACTTACTCTTTTCCTTCCTATTTTCTGATATTTCCTTATGAAGTCAAAACCACAAGAAGATGAATAAAATTAGCTCTGCATAATTGGTTGATGCATGATACAGACAAACACTACTTTGATGTAAGACAAGCGCAAGATAGGAGGATGGAATATATACAAAAAAGACAGCGTTTCATATTCACACGTACGATAGGAGGATGGAATATGTATGAAAAAACAGTAAGCGGAAGGCATTTCAACAAAATTAGAAGAAATGAAAGCTAGGCACCATATGAACATGCAACCAATATCACTCTATCAGGTAAACAATGTCTCGTCGTAAGTGCCATTTCAAGAAATTAGAAGCAGTACAAGCTAGAAGACAATGCAAGATGCAACCTACATCATAGTCCCAAGTTAAATGTTCTTATGGGTAAGTGTTCGTTGCAGGTATAAGTTGTAAGCTACGCAGATGCAATTCTACATAATCAGAAGCAATACAAACTAGACATCATACGGAAAACGCAACCACGTATAACAGTTCCAAATAAGAGCAAGCACCTGTGATGGTGGAGTAGGGGAGATGTGGTCATCATGTACACGTATGTTCTAGAAACAGGAACGCGTGTCATATTCACAGGCATTATGTGTAAAGTAAGCAGATGCAATTCAAGTTAGAAGCAATACAAGCTAGACATCATACGCAACATGCAACCACATATAATAGTGTCAAGTTAGAGCAAGCACCTGTGATGGTGGAGTAGGGAAGATGTGCTCATCATCTACACAGCTACGTTGACTGTCCAGCCTTGTGTTGTCTTGCGAATCTTGTTGGGAGGATGGCGGAGTAGAATCTGTAGAGACCCCCTATTTGAGTTGCTCCGAAGGACCACCATCATCCACTGCTGGACTAATTTCCTTCAGCTGTAATGATTTTGCATTGTGAAGTCAAACCGATAAGAAAAAGGAATAAAATTCGCTCTTCAGAACTCATTCATGCATGATACTGACGAACACTACTCAGATGAAAGGCAAACAAATGATGCGAGGATGGAATATGTATGAAAAACAGGATGGTGTGGCATATTCACACCTATGATGTGGTAACTAAGCAGAAGGCATTTCAACAAATTAGAAGCACTGCA
This sequence comes from Triticum dicoccoides, assembly GCF_002162155.2. Classification (NCBI taxonomy): domain Eukaryota; kingdom Viridiplantae; phylum Streptophyta; class Magnoliopsida; order Poales; family Poaceae; genus Triticum; species Triticum dicoccoides. The sequence goes on along the minus strand of NC_041391.1, from coordinate 532,122,425 downwards.
AGCTTGACACCATATGAAAGATGCAACCAATATCACTCTGCCAAGTTCAAACTTTATGGCGTTTCAACAAATTAGAAGCAGTACATGCTAGAAATCATATGCAAGACACAACCAATATCATAGTGGCGACTTAAAGGTGCCTTATCATAAGTGACTGATGCGGGATATGCAAGAATAGTAGTCTGATGTAGAAACAGGAACACATGTCATATTCACAGGCATTATGTGTAAAGTAAGCAGATGCAATTCAATAAAGTTAGAAGCAATACAAGCTAGACAGCATACGCAACATGCAGCCACATATAATAGTGCCAAGTTAGAGCAAGCACCTGTGATGGTGGAGTAGGGGAGATGTGCTCATCATCTACACAGCTACGTTGACTATCTAGCCTTGCGTTGTCTTGCGAATCTTGTTGGGAGGATGGCGGAGTAGAATCTGTAGAGAACCTCCATTTCAGTTGCTCGGAAGGACCACCATCATCCAATGCCTTGCCAATTTCCTTCAGCTTTATTGATTTTGCATTGTGAGGTCATACCGACAAGAAAAGGAATATCATTCGCTCTTCAGAACTCATTCATGCATGATACTGACGAACACTACTCTGATGAAAGGCAAAGTCATGATACGAGGATGGAATATGTACGAAAAAATGGACGGCTTGACATATTCACACCTATGATGTGGTAACTAAGCAGAAGGCACTTCAACAAATTAGAAACACTGCAAGACACCATATGGAAGGTGCGATCAATATCACTCTGCCAAGTTAAAACTGTCTCGTCATAGGTGGCGTTCATCAAACTAGAAGCAATACATGCTAGAAATCATATTCAAGACGCAAACCAATATCACACTGCCAACTTAAAGGTGTCCCATCATAAGTGACTGATGCAGGATACACAAGAAGAGTAGTTTCATGTAAGAACATGGTGTGATAGATAGATATAGTATGTACCAAAAACAGGAAAGCGTGTCATATTCACATGTATCATGTGTAAGCTAAGCAGATGCAGTTTACACTAATTAGGAGCAATATGAGCTAGACACCATATGCAACATGCAACCAGATATCACACTGCCAAGTTAGAGCAAGCACCTTGGATGGTGGAGTAGGGGAGCGGAGACTTGGACCTTGTAATGCACTATCAGTACAAGGAGAATCGGTACAGATGTTCCGTTTACGTTGCTGCAGAGGACCACCATCATCGCCTTCCTTACTCTTTTCCTTCCTCTTTCTTGATTTTGCCTTGTCAAGTCAAACCCACAAGAAAAAGGAATAAAATTTGCGCTTCAGAACTTATTGATGCATGATACTGACGAACACTACATTCATGTAAGGCAGCCGCATGATAGGAGGATGGAATATGTATGAAAAACAGGACAGTGTGACATATTGACATGTATGATGTAGAAAGTGTAAACTAAGCACAAGGTGCTTGAACTTGTTAGAATCGATGCAAGCTAGAAACCATATGAAAGATGAAACCAATATCACTCTGCCAAATTAAAAGGGTGCCCTAACAAATGTATTTGACCAAATTAGAAGCAATACATGGCAACAGGCTATAAATAATATGCAATATGCAACGAATAAAGGTGACTCATCGTAAGTGATTGATGCAGGATACAGAAGAGAGGTAGTTTCATGTAAGAACAAGGTTAACACATAGATGTAGTGTGTATCGAAGGCATGTCATATTCACAGGTATAGTGTGTAAACTAAGCAGATGCAATTTACCCTAATTAGAAGCATTACAAGCTAGACACTGTATGCAACATGCAACCACATATCACACTGCGAAGTTGGATCAAGCACCTATGATGGTGGTGTAGGGGAAGTGCGGTCTTCAGGTATAGAGCAACGTTCAATATCTTCATTTAGGCTTGTTGTTTCTTGAGAATCATGTGGAGAGGATGAAATTGCATTCTTTATAAGAGTATTGTGTCTCATATTAACCCATGCGCGTGACTGTCTCATCATAAGCGATAGACGCAGGATACACAAGAACAGTAGTTTGATGTAAGAACATGGTGTGATAGGCAGATGTAGTATGTACCAAAAACAGGAAAGCGTGTCATATTCACATGTATAATGTGTAAGCTAAGGAGATGACATTTAACAAATTAGGAGCATTGATGAGGGATACACAAGAAAAGTAGTTTGATGTAAGAACATGGTTAATAGAAAGACGTAATATGTACCAAAAACAGGAAGGCATGTCATACTCACAGGTATAATGTGTTAACTAAATAGATGCAATTTACCCTAATTAGAAGCATTACAAGGTAGACACCATATGCAACATGCAACCACATATCACACTGCCAAGTAAGAGCAAGCACCTGCGATGGTGGTGTGGGGGAATTGCGGTGATCAACTAGAGAGCTACGTTGACTATCTTCATTTAGCCTTGCTGTTTCTTGAGAATCATGTGGGGAGGATGACACTACACTCTTTAAACGAGTAGGGCGTCTCACAGTAACCCACCCGGGTGACTATCTCATCATAAGTGATTGACGAGGGATACAAAAGAGCATTAGTTTGACGTACAAACATGGTTAATAGACATATGTAGTATGTATCAAAAACAGGAAGGCATGTCATTATCAAAGGTATAATGTGTAAAGTAAGCAGATGCAATTTAACCAAATTGAAAGCAATACAAGCTAGACACCATATGCAACATGCAACCACATTTGACAGCACGAAGTTAAAGCAAGCACCTGGGATGGTTGTGTGTGGCAATTGAGATCATCAACTTTAGAGCTACGTTTACTGTCTCCAACTGCTGACACTACACCCATTAGAGCGCTGAAACGCTTAGTGCTTATCTTTGAATTACACTAGAGCGACTTCTGTCTTTTCTTTTCTGCATTCATCAACACTGCGTCAGAGTTTGAATTACCCATGCATAAAAAACAACAGTGTGAGTATGGGTGAAGTGTGTGCACAATTAGTGCAGTGTAAAGGTAGCAGATAGTAGGTCGGTGAGAAATAAATGACGGGAGACATATGATAGCTCTACAACATGCATGGCACACTCAATTACTATAGGATTCTATGAAAATAACAGTCGACTGAAAGCAAATAGGTCAGTCCATTTTTTATGCACCGTCCAATGTACAAAGAACGGGCAGATCGCCTTCATCTACCTCCAGACAGTCAGTGTTGACGATCTTCCTTAAAATGCCAGCGAGCATCGGCCCAGTATTCCTCCCCTGCCTGCGCCCTCCCCTCGACCTCACCGCACCGCCGTGCTTGGCACCCCCCCGGCCATCCATTCAAGCCCCGCCGACCTCCAGATCGGGCGCAAGCAGCTCCTGCGCCCCACACCCCTATGATAGACACCGATGCGCCGCTTCCCCAGGGAACAGGCGGACTAGGTGCTCCGTGCGCCTAAGCGGGTGCTGCTTCTTTTAATTGCGGTTCGACTGACCCTGAATTGAAATCCAGGCGGGCTACTGACCTCTAGCAAAGGTGAAATAGTAAAAGGGAGGAAACCTTGTGCATTTAGTATCACGAAGAAGATGCAGTAAGAAGCACTCAACTAGTTTCTTTCGTGGGATGAATATGGTGTGAGCGGAGATATAAGATTTGCACGAATAAGGGAAGAGGAGTACCTCTTTCTGCTGGCAGTGTTGTGTCCTCCTTCTGTTTTTCTGACGATCTTGTTGTTTGCCTGAAACCAGAAGTTGTGGAGGATGGTGCAGCCTTGGACGAACCCATGGCCAAGTTGTTGAGTGTAGTGCGGTGGCCGTCTGTCGGTGGCGGGGAAGCAGATCCGAGGCGGCGAACGACGGCGTAGCGGGAACAGCTTTGGTGCGGTGGACGGTTGCGATAGTGGAGCCGCAACAGTGAGGCGCGGGACGGCGTGGTCGGAGTGGTTCTGGTACAGCGCACGTCGGCATCGGCGTCATGGAGGCAGCTCTGCCTCGGCTTCAGCTGCTAAGTCCTTGAGGGCATTGCGGTTGCGGTTGCGTTGGATGACGACGTCGGGGTACCGGCTCCGGCGTGATGGAGGAGGGCGGCGGTGGATTGGCCGCTATGGGGTGGAGGACGGAGGAGGCTGGGGTTTCGCGGCTGGTGGAGAGGGCATTTTCGCGCCCACGGAGTATGAATGGGGAAACGGAGGGAGGCGGGGAACTAAGGGGGATCAATGTTTCGGTTTGAGACGCGCTTGTTTGAAATTTGGGGAAAGTTACAAACTTTGCCCCCATCTAAAATTTCGGACATATTGCGGGTTGGGGGTAGGACAGTCATGTCAGGTGTCCCAAATGTGGGCGGGATAGATTTCGGCCGAGCGCATGGGTGTTTAGGCGCCCATGGCGTATGAATGCTTCTCAGAGGCGGTTGAGACTGGCGTCTTGGTGAAGTTACAAACCTACCCTGGTTTAGACCTTTGGACATCGGGCCGATAGGCTACACGGGACAAAGTCAGGACAGTAATTTCCTACCACCAAAACATTAGTCTCGCGCGGTTTCAGGTGACCAGAGGCCTATTTGGCGCTTCTTTGAATATTTGGGAGCAGAAGCATTAACGCTTTCGGTTCTCTTGAGTTGAACTTTCAGGATTTGTCAAACTTCACAAATCTTTACTCTTGAAAATCCTAAAGCTACGATTATTTTGGAATGGAGGGGGTAAATTTGAATTGTACACGAGTATATATTAAAAAATATGCAACTTACCTCAGTTCATGCATGGTTCCAGATATAATCTCCTTGGTTGCAAAAAAAAGTTAGATATGCGTATGAATATATATAGCATGTTCAAACTCACAACAAAGATTGATGCCCCCTTTTACATCTGATTTACAAATGCCATTATCTTGGGTTCAAATAGATGAATGTACTTCCTATGAATTCGAATCTTCGAAACCCCCTTTATGTTGAATTCGACATGTATTTTATTTTGTAGCTAGGAATTTGGAATGTATCCATGCAAGTGACAAATGTATAAAGTGCTTCACACTAACAACATGGAGTGCACTAATTAATGTTTATATATGAATTGCAAAAGCATCCATTGCCTGTGTTTCAAACCGCTCTCATTCTATGGATTGATAATATGAAATAAACACACACACACATGCTAGAATTCAATAGAGTATGGGTGTCTGATAGACCAATTTTCGTCCATACACAATTTTGCAAAATTCATGATCTCATCCAAAAATAATTATGCCATTTATATTTTAATTTAATGCGTAGAACCACCTTTTACATGTAGATGCACTATGCCTCGCCCCGTTCTCACAAATGTGTTATATATCTCTCTATCTAACGTATAAGTGCACACACTTCATATGCATCGGCATTTCTCTTTCACACATGCTCACAATCTCTCTCAGGGTGTCGGGGTCTCTCACGCACATGCTCTATCTATTTCTCTCTCTCTCTTTCTGACTACTATGTAGCACTCTTTTCACTAATCTTAGTTGGAAAACACTATTTCTCTCACATGCATATATACACATGCACGGTCTCTACTAGCCCTCTATACGCACATATATGTGCCTACGTGTCTCCCGCACGCACATTATCTTTAGGCCTCTCTCGCACACATTGCCCCCCCCTCCGACACACCTCTCTAATAGTAGTTGGCAGATATGATTTCATCATATCATTATGTCGGCGTTCTGGGAACGGGGGTACCCAGACTTGCCTGCCTGCAGCCTGCGGCATGGCTCAAGGAGTGGCCCAGTACGGCCCATCTTTGTCAACACATGCTCAAGACCCTCGCGAGGGGCCAAGCCTCGCGGGGCGGACGACAGGAGACTTCCTCAGGCACGGCCTCGTCAGGCTGGCTCGTGAGGAGGCAGAGAGATCAAGGCGGGGTACCTCACGAGGTGCCCGTGACGCAAGCCATGACGACCAAGGCTAGGCGGGCGCCAGCCTGCGCAGTATCCTTGTTTCCTCTTTGGTGCAAAGGGGGCAAGCGCAGGTGAGGGTATCAAGCAAAGGCAACCATTTCGGTGCAACAAGACCAAGACCAGCAGGACGGCAGGAAGAAGGTCATCGTGGAGCCCAAGCCGGCGTCATCGTCAGGGTCTTTGGCAGGCGAGGACCAACTTTAGTCAGGATAAGTGTACTAGATGTTCCCCTTCAAAATGGCCAATTGGTGGCGCCCTTCCCGCTCGATATTTGGGAAGAGGCCCGGGGCCTTCGCCTATAAATAGGACTAGTCACCCACAGGGTAAAGAGGGGGATCCACATCTGAGATAGAGAGAGAGAAAGAGGGGCGACTGAACTCACCTAGCAGTTCGTCGCCCCAGCCAAGATCAGACCCTCGCGAGGCTGTTCTTCCCTTGTGTTGTTCTTCGTGTAGTTTTAGATCCTGGTGAGGCGGTGAGACATGGATAGGCTGGAGGTGTGATCTCCGCGCGCACCCCAGTGTTCGAACCTTGAGGATCTGCCGGAACCCGAAATCTGACATTTGGCGTGCCAGGTAGGGGTGCGCCGGAGCTTTCCCTACCACCAACACTCTCTCCATCAACACCGCGGTACGCCCTCATGATGGGCCACGCGCCGCCCGCCCCGGCCGCTGGCGCCAACATGGGGGCCGGGGGGATCCGAGCCTTGGCCCCTGCCTTGCGGCGGGTGCAATGGCCGAACAAGTTCAAGCCGAAGATGCCACCGTGTTACAACGGCGCGGCCGATCCGTTGGCTTTCCTGCTGGCATACGAGGAGTCCGTCCTCGAGGCCGGGGGCGATGACAGGGTCATGGCCAACTGGTCCCCCATGGCCCTCACTGATGTCCCGCGCGTGTGGCTGCTCCACCTGCCAGTGGCTTCCGTGGCCTCCTGGGGGGAGCTGCCTGGCCTTTTCCTCGCCCAATACACTGCACCAGCGCACCCAGTCGTTGCAGCTCTCCTAGGCGGCTCACAAGCACCACCTTCAGGCCACCACATCAAGTCATTTGTCCGCCAGATCGGTGCCGCTTCCGTGCCGCGCGGGGCGCCTCCGGGTTGGGCGGCACCTAAGCCGATCTGGCCTTCAGCTCGGACGATCACCCCTCCAACTCGTCCTGCTCGGGCGCGCTCCCAATGCTATTCACCCCCACCATCTGCAATGTGGCGGTCACCAAGACCCTCATCGACAGCGGTGCTAGCCTCGCCGTGCTCTCAGTGGAGGGCTTCAGCCTTCTCCCTGTACCGCCAGAGCGGCTGCAGCCCAGCAGGCCCTTCTCGGGCGTTGGAGGCGGCTCCACCGGCTCCCTGGGGTAGATCCGCCTTCCGGTGACCTTCGGCACCTACGACAACTTCCGCATGGAGCTAATCGACTTAGACATCGCCCCCATCAGCCTCCCATACAACGCCATCCTTGGCTACCCAGCACTAGCCTGGTTCATGGCCGCAACTCACCTAGCATACAACCTCATGAAGATGCCCGGGAGTAGCGGCGTCCTCACCGTGTATGGAGACATCGGGGATGCGTTGCAAGCGCTCAAGCTCGCTTTCAAGGCCGCAGCGGTGGCGCAGCCCGCCGACTCAGACGCCCCTGAACCCAAGGGGGCTGCACCAACCAAGAAGAAGCAGCTATTCACTCAGGACAAGGCGGAAACCAAGCGGGTACCGGTCGACGAGGACGGATCAACCAGTGCCACCTTCACCATAGGCGCCAACCTCGAGCCCGAACAGGAGGAAGCCTTGGTAAAATTCCTGCGCACGAACAAGAAGGTATTCGCGTGGGAACCTGATCAGCTAGCAAGGGTCCCGAGGGGCGTAATCGAGCATCACCTCAATGTGTGCCCCAACGTGCGCCCAATGAAGCAGAAGGCGAGGCAGCAGTCCACTAAGAAGCAAGCTTTCATCGTCCAAGAGACCCGCAAGTTGGAGGCGGGGGGGTCATTCGCGAGGTCCACTACCCAGATTGGCTGGCTAACCCTGTTGTCGTGCCGAAGAAGGGGGGAAAGGAACGCATGTGTGTCGACTTCACCAACCTCAACAAGGCCTGCCCGCAGGATCCATTCCCGCTCCCTCGCATCGACCAGATCGTCGACTCCACCGCTGAGTGCGACCTGTTGTGTTTCCTGGATGCCTTATCCGGCTACCACCAGATCAAGATGGCGGTAGAAGATGTGGAAAAGACGGCCTTCCTGACCCCGTGCAGAGCGTACTGCTATACCTGCATGCCGTTCGGGTTGCGCAATGCCGGTGCGACCTTTCAGCAGCTGATGCACATCACCTTGGGTCGGTAGCTCGGGAGGAATGTTGAGGCTTATGTTGATGACATTGTGGTGAAGTCTTGGGAGGCAAAAACCCTGATACAGGACTTAGAGGAAACCTTTGCGAGCCTTAACGAAGTGGACCCGCGGCTCAACCCGGAGAAGTGTGTGTTTGGAGTCCCCTCGGGCAAGCTCCTGGGTTTCCTAGTATCCCATCGAGGCATCGAGGCCAACCCGGAAAAGGTAAAAGCAGTCGAGGACATGAGCCCGCCGAAGAACCTCAGAGAGATGCAGAAGCTCACCGGGCGCGTGACCGCACTAGGGCGTTTCATTTCCAAGCTGGGGGAACGAGCGCTGCCCTTCTTCAAGCTGATGAAGAAGAAGGGGCCCTTTAAATGGACTGAAGAGGCCGACAAGGCGTTCCAGGATCTCAAGAGGTACTTGACCAGCCCCCCGGTGATGGTGGCTCCGCGCCCTCAGGAGCCCCTGGTGCTCTACCTTGCGGCCACCCCCTACTCTGCCAGCGCAGCCCTGGTGGCTGTTAGGGAGGAGCGTAGGACCAAGGCCACAGCAACCGTCCGGGTTAAAGCAAAGCAGGGCCAAGGGAGCCTCACAGAGACCAAGGCTGCAGCCGAGAAGGACCAGCCACAGAAGGGAAGCACACCCTGAACAGAGGAGGCTCCTCCTCCAGGCGACCAGTAGCTGGGGGCTCTGTTGTATCAAGAGGCGCTCCGGCCTTCGGAGGACACTGGCGGCACCAGCACTCCCAACCTAGTCGAGCACCCTGTGTACTTCATCAGCACGGTATTACGGGACGCAAGGGCATGGTACCCCATGCCTCAGAAACTCCTCCTCGCGCTATTGGTGGCCTCGCGCAAGCCGCGGCACTATTTCCAAGGCCATCCCATCAAGGTTGTCTCAGCATACCCCTTGGAAAGGGTGCTCAGGAGCCCCAACTCAGCTGGAAGAGTCGCTGAGTGGAACATCAAGCTGCAAGCGTTTCAGATAGAATTCAGCACAACCAGAGTCATCAAGGGGGCCGCGCTTGCGGACTTCATGGTGGAATGGGCAGAGGCGCTAGGCCTCGAGGCCGGCGAGGATTGATCGCTCTCCCTAGGGAGCGAGGCACCGGACGGATGGGTCATGTACTTCGACAGGGGCATTCTCCCGACACGGCGCGGGGGCTGGTTCGGTACTCATATCCCCCACTCAAGACAAGCTTTACTACATCGTGCAACTCTGTTTTCAGCACGGGGAAAAGGTCTCCAACAACATAGCAGAATACGAAGGCCTGATAGAAGGCCTGAGGGCCGCAGTCGCCCTGGGGGTGAAGCATCTCACCATCAAGGGTGATTCGCAGCTCCTTGTCAACTTCTCCAACAAAATATACGAACCAAAGGACGAGCACATGGAAGCCTACCTCGCGGAGGTCCACGGGATGGAGAAGCAGTATTGGGGGCTGGAGTTGCAACATGTGCCTCGCGGCACCAATCAAGAGGCTGATGATATCGCAAAAAGGGCATCCAGGCGGCTACCTCAGGAGCCCGACTTCTTCGAGGAGCGGCTCTTCAAGCCCTCGGCGACGTCATCACTGTCAAGCATGACACAGCCTCGGGGGGCGCTCCCCCAGCCGCCTGCCTCGGGAGCCCCGGTCTGCGGTACGACATCAGGAGCGCGCCTACTCCTGGCGCTGGAACCTCAAGAGGGGTGCTGGATCACGGAGCTCAGGAGTTACCTGACGCGAGGCACGTTGCCGGAAAAGGAGGAGGAAGCGGAGCGTGTGGCACGGCAGGCCACAGCATACTGCCTTAAGGATGGGGAGCTCTACCGAAGACGACCGAATGATGTGTCCCTACGTTGCATTTCCAGGGAGCAAGGGAAGGAGCTACTGGCAGACATACACGATGGCGACTGTGGGCATCACTCGTCATCACGAACTCTCGTTGGCAAGGCGTTCCGCAGCGGGTTCTATTGGCCCACGGCAATCAACGACATTGTGGAACTGGTGAAAGCTTGGGAGGCCTGTCAGTTCCATGCAAAGCAGATCCATCAGCCGGCGGGAGGCCTGCAGACTATACCCCTCTCATGGCCCTTCGCAGTCTGGGGACTGGATATCCTGGGCCCGTGTGTGGAAGTGGGAAAGTAGTTGAGGGTATTTGGAGCATATCACTAAGAACTTGAAGCAAGAGGCTCATTAAGCAACACCTCATCCCTCCTTGATAGTATTGGCTTTTCCTATAGACTCAATGTGATCTTGGATCACTAAAATGTAAAATGAAGAGTCTTGTGCTTGAAGCTTGAGCCAATCCTTTGTCCTTAGCATCTTGAAGAAGTTCCCACATCCTTTAGTCCATGCCACTCTATTGTTGAACTTATCTGAAACATACTAGATAAAAGTGTTAGTCCAACAAGAGATATGTTGACATTAATTACCAAAACCACCTAGGGAGCACTTGTGCTTTCATTCTCCCCCTTTTTGGTAATTGATGACAACATACATCAAAGCTTTAGATAAAGATATGAAGAACAGCAAGTAAAGCTTTGGAAAGACTTGTAACAAGCATAGGCTCCCCCTACATGTATGCAATCATGTGAATATGGAATATAGAAGCATGTGATAGCATAACCATGATAGAGCAGGCAATGTGTTACATGTATCTTGGCCATATGCATCAGAGCAAAAAGTATTAAAGGAAATTCCTTCATGCTCATGAGTCCTTCTTGCAAACAGTATGTACATCAGCAAGAATTCCTCATACACATGATTGTGATGCATATACTTACCTTGTAGTCTTGAGTTGGCTTAGGATGGAATGAACCTGCGTAAACAAGGTTAGATAACATAGATACATCTACTAGCCAGAGCAAACAGAAGAAACCACAAGAATACCAAGACTGGGATGACATGTAGAGAGTGAGTACTAAGTACTACATTGGATTAGTCATGTCCCCAAGAGTAAAGATATGCAATGAATTTAGATGATTTCTTTCCCTTCGATGTCTTGCTCCCCTTGAATCTAGCATAGGGTACTGAGAGAAGATAGGGAACAGAAAAACAGAGCTGAAAGATATAAATGAACAGAGCTAATGCAAGCTAATGCAAATAAGCACATATGAACATGTCTTTCCCCTCAAGAAGACGTGTGGCATCTCTCCTCTTGAACACCAAGCATCTGGGATCCTTAAGAATACATTCTACTAGTATTCTCTCCCCCTGGAGATCTCTCTCTCTCCCTGAAGGATCTCTCTCGCCCTGAGAAGATGATACTCTCTCTCTAAATGATAAGCTTTGATGTGATCTCTCTCTCCCCCTTTGACATCAATTTCCAAGAAGGGCTTGATAAAGATGTAATCTCTCTCTCCCCCTCTGGAATTTGTTGTAAATGGGGTTGATCCTTGGTTCACAACATAAAGCAATGATAAAAATGTGATGCTTGTAGAGGACAAGATTCATTGAGTGGAGCTGGATCAGAAGAAACACAGAATAAGTGGCAAACTGATTTTCCTGTTGTGAAATCGGTGGCACCGAGTTGTAGGCTTCGGTTGCACCGAAAGGATTCGGTTGGACTGAAAACAACAAATCGGTGAAACCGAGTTCATCACAGAGAAAACACTTGTCACCTCAGCTCACTAGACTAGTAAGATCTCACAAAGATTTGCAAGGAATTTACTGAATGATATGCAATGAATTGGATGCAGAAAATGCAGAGCAAATAGAAAGAAATCTAGATGAAGTTTTTTTTGAAAACAAATATGCATGAGACGAAATAAAAAAAGAAAAGAACATAAGAGAACTTCATCTAAAGATGGGCGGTGACAAAGTCACCTATGTTAGAGTATATTGACTTAGGAGTCAAGTGAGATCACTTCATCATAGGTCATACTCATCGTTTAAGCTCAAAATGGGGTTGCCATTTTTTGTTGAAGCATCTTGATGTATTCACATCTTGTCGAGTTGCTTTAACTCATGTCTTGGAGTAAAGCTTCTCTAAGATGGAATAACATACCTTGGTTGGTGGTGGTGTCCATGTAGTTGAACTTGTGTGGGTTGCTCAAGGTTGATGTAGCTCATCAAGAATTTGGAGCACCACTTGGAATTTGAGTCCATCTACCTACATGGGTTAGTTCTTGCAAGGAAGAGCACTTGTGTATCCAAAAATGACAATCATGAAGCTCAACATAGGATTTGTCAAAGGATATGTTTAAATGGTTTTGTGCTTCCTTGTCTTCAATCACCATAGTGTAGAGACTTGGTGATGTAGAGATTGCTCAAGATATGAGTAGGTTACAATCTCATGGAATTTGATTCAACCAAGTACCTACATGGGTTAGATAACATGAAAGATACAAATATATCCAAGACATAAGATTTTCATCATAAGAGAAATATCAAGGATTAGGCATAAGCTCATGTCTTGCATGTATCCAATGGAGTTTCTACACCAAGTTTGAAGCATCAATGATGTTCAATTCTCCTCTTAACCTGTAAAACACTTTCTCATCAAGAGGTTTAGTGAATATATCCGCTAATTGCTTTTCGGTGCGAACATGCTTAAGATCAATGTCACCCTTAGCAACATGATCTCGAATGAAATGATGACGAACTTCAATATGCTTAGTTCGAGAATGTTGCACAGGATTATGACCAATTTTGATAGCACTTTCATTGTCACAAAGCAATGGAACATGTTTCACATAAATTCCGTAATCTTTAAGAGTTTGGGTCATCCAAAGTAATTGAGCACAACATGAACCAGCGGCAATGTATTTTGCTTCGGCGGTAGATAAGGATACCAAGTTTTGTTTCTTGGAAGACCAAGACACAAGAGCTACCAAGAAATTGACAAGTACCCGAAGTGGACTTTCTATCAACCTTGTCTCCGGCATAGTCCGAGTCGGAGTAGCCAACAAGATCAAAGGAGGCCCTCTTAGGATACCAAATGCCAAAATTTGGTGTATGGATTAAGTATCTCACTATCCTTTTCACGGCCTTAAGATGACATTCTTTAGGAGCAGCTTGATATCGTGCACACATGCACACACTTAGCATAATATCGGGACGTGAAGCACATAGATATAACAATGAACCAATCATAGAGTGATAAACCTTTTGATCAACCGGTTCATCATCTTTGGTTAAGTCAAGATGTCCACTAGTAGGCATGGGTGTAGTCATACCTTTGCATTCTTGCACATTGAACTTCTTGAATAAGTCCTTGGTGTACTTCGTTTGAGAGACAAATGTACCTTCCTTAGTTTGTTTGATTTGCAAACCAAGAAAGAATTTGAGTTCACTCATCATAGACATCTCAAACTTCTCCGACATTAGCTTCAAACTTTTCACTAAAATGAGGGTTAGTTGAACCAAATATAATATCATCAACATAGATTTGGCACACAAATAGTTCACCATTAACCTTTTTAGTAAAAAGAGTAGAATCAATTTTCCCAATTTCAAAGCCTTTTTCAATAAGGAACTTGGTCAAGCATTTATACCATGCTCTTGGAGCTTGTTTAAGACCATAAAGAGCTTTGTGAAGTTTGTAAACATGATTGGGTTTCTTAGGATTGACAAAGCCGGGAGGTTGCTTAACATAAACTTCCTCCTCTATTTCACCATTTAGAAAAGAACTTTTAATGTCCATTTGGTACAAGGTGATATCATGGTGATTAGCATAGGCAAGTAAGATGCGAATGGACTCAACTCTAGCAATGGGGGCGTAAGTCTCACCATAGTCCATAGCTTCGACTTGCGTGTAGCCTTGGGCGAAGAGACGTGCTTTGTTGCAAACTACTTGTCCATCTTCATCTTGCTTGTTGCGAAACACCCATTTGGTACCGATGATGTTGTGGTTGCTGTCGGGCTTCTCAACCAATGTCCAAACTTGGTTCCTCTCAAAGTTGTGTAGCTCTTCATGCATAACATTTATCCAATCCAGATCTTCCAATGCTTATTCAACCTTCATAGGTTCAACGCTAGATATGAAAGAATAGTTTTCACAAAAGTTAGCTAGACGAGTTTTAGAGCGAGTGATTCTCCCGGTTTGAATGTCATTGTAGATTTCCTCAACGGGATGATGTTTAGCAATTCTTGCTCGAACTCGTGAAAGCTTTTGCTTGGGTCTTCGTTGAACATCTTCTTCATCTTCTTCTTCTTCTTGGCCTTCTTCATTGTTGGCCTTATCGTTCTCTTGTCGTGGTGGAGAAGGAGGTCGTTGACGTTCATCTTGATGCACTTCCTCGTTTTCTTCATCTTGGTGTGTCCCACTTGTGGATGCTTCCGTATAAACTCTTGGTTCACCTTGTCTTGAAGTAGAAGCTTCCACTTGGACGGACGAGGTACTCTCCTTCACCTCCGTTGGACGGACCTTGCCAATAGACAAGTCTTGGATTGCTTCCAAAGGATCTTTATCTCCTACATCAATTGGCAATTGCTCTACTTGCGAGCCGTTAGATTCATCAAACTTCACATCTACCGTCTCTTCAACCTTTCGGGTGAAATTGTTGTAGACACGGTAAGTGTGAGAGTTTGAGCCATAACCTAGTAGGAAACCTTCATGAGACTTAGGAGCAAATTTAGAACGACGATGCTTATCAAGAATGTAGCACTTTGAGCCGAATACTCGAAAGTATCCAACTTGGGGTTTGTTACGGGTGAGGAGCTCGTATGCTATCTTGCCGAGTAGCTTGTGAAGATACAAGTGATTTGTTGCATGACAAGCTGTCTCAACTGCTTCTGCCCAAAAGTGCTTCGGTGTCTTGTACTCATCAAGCATCGTTCTCGCTATTTCGATGAGTGTCCGGTTCTTCCTCTCAACAACTCCATTTTGTTGAGGTGTGTACGTAGCCGAGAACTCATGTGAAATCCCTTCTTCGTCAAGAAAGGTGTCCACATTTGCGTTCTTGAACTCCGTTCCCTTGTCGCTGCTAACCTTCTTGATATTCACTTCAAACTGATTTTGGGCCTTCCTAGCGAAGTTTTTGAAGATCTTTTGGACCTGCGATTTATCATCGAGAAAGAACACCCATGTAAATCTTGAAAAATCATCAACTATAACTAGACCAAAAGAATTTCCACCGAGACTCTTGTAAGAGTTGGGACCAAAGAGATCCATGTGAAGTAGCTCGAGTGGCCTCTTTGTGGTCATGATGTTCTTCACGGGATGCCTTCCTCCAACCTGTTTACCTGCTTGACAAGCACTGCAAAGTCTATCCTTATCAAATATGACATCATTAACACGAAGGATATGATTTCCCTTAATAAGCTTGTCAAGTTTCGCATACCAACATGACCTAATCGTCTATGACATAACCAGCCTTTTGAGGATTTAGCAATGAAGCAAGTTTTAGGTTGAGCCTTTTGAGTGAAATCAACGATGTATAGATCACCTCTACACACACCGGTAAAGACCATTTTATGATTGTCTCGACGAAACACTTGGCAATCTACTTCAGTAAATAGGACATTGAAACCGAAATCAGCAAGTCTAGATATGGAAAGTAAGTTGTATCCAAGAGATTCAACGAGCACGACATTTTGTATGGAGCTATCATGTGATATGGCCACCTTACCAAGGCCAACCACCTTACCCTTTGAGTTGTCACCGAAAGTGACATACTTTCGAGGACTATCATTATCAGCAAGCTCACGAAACATGTCTTTATCTCCGGTCATGTGATCGGTACATCCACTATCAGGAACCCATTCCTTTCCTCCTGACATATATCCCTGAAGATTTGCCATAAGACCAAAATGTCTCATTGCATCATCAAGATCGAAGTCACTATCATCATCCTCATCATAGTATCCATGTTCAACATCGTCATGTGGTGGATCAAATCCTAGAGAGGGTGATTCGTTAGAGTGAGTTTGACAATGATCTTGTCTATGAATTTTTATAGCTTTAGAAATAATATCACTAATAATACCAACATCTCCTTTGGCACACATAAGGTTTGTAAGCTCAAATAGACGATCACCAAACATAGGACCACTAGTATTCATTTTACTCAAAGCAATAGACTTATGGAGAATTTCATCTAGGTTTTTCAATGAATAATCTGGAAATCGTTCCTCAAGAAATTTCCATATAGTATAGGCACACTTAAAAGTAGGCAAACATCCAATCAAGTTTCTAGGCAATCCTCTAATGATAAGTTCGACTGTTCTAAGATTCCTAACCATGTCAATTGACTCATCATGGGTTGGATGCATAGGGCCAACATAAGGTGCACAAGGGCTAGCAATGTACTTGTTCAAATGATATTGATTGAAAATTACAAGCATCTCATTTTTCCAATCATGAAAATACTCTCCATCAAGAATAGGCACTCTATGTCTAAGACTCCCCAAAGTAGACTCATCCATCTTCCTCCAATGGTGATTAAACCAAGGCAATGGAGACGAATGCTCTGATACCACTTGTAGGGCCTTGAGAAGAGGTGTCTAGAGGGGGGGTGATTAGACACTAAGTACCAAAGTTATAGTTTTTAACCTTTTAAAGTTTAAGTGGAGTTTAGACACAAGTTTAACATTCACAACACATATCAAGCAAGCATGCAAAGAGTGTATGAGCAGCGGAAAGTAAAGCATGCAACTTATAAGAATGTAAAGGGAAGGGTTTGGAGGATTCAAACGCAATTGGAGACACGGATGTTTTTGGCGTGGTTCCGATAGGTGGTGCTATCATACATCCACGTTGATGGAGACTTCAATCCATGAAGGGTAACGGTTGCACGAGTCCACGAAGGGCTCCACACACGAAGGGTCCACGAAGAAGCAACCTTGTCTATCCCACCATGGCCGTCGCCCATGAAGGACTTGCCTCACTAGCGGTAGATCTTCACGAAGTAGGCGATCTCCTTGCCCTTACAAACTCCCTGGTTCAACTCCACAATCTTGTCGGAGGCTCCCAAGTGACACCTAGCCAATCTAGGAGACACCACTCTCCAAGAAGTAACAAATGGTGCGTTGATGATGAACTCCTTGCTCTTGTGCTTCAAATGATAGTCTCCCCAACACTCAACTCTCTCTCATAGGATTTGGATCTGGTGGAAAGAGGGTTTGAGTGGAAAGCAACTTGGGGAAGGCTAGAGATCAAGATTCATATGGTAGGAATGGAATATCTTGGCCTCAACACATGAGTAGGTAGTTCTCTCTCAGAAATAGGATGCTGGAAGTGTAGGTTCAGTCTGATGGCTCTCTCCACGAATGAAGAGGAGGTGGAGGGGTATATATAGCCTCCACTCAAAATCTAACCGTTACACACAATTTACCAAACTCGGTGGGACCGAATCAACAAACTCGGTCAGACCGATTTAGCAAATTTAGTGACCGTTAGGATTTTTGGTGGGACCGAAATGCAACTCGGTAGGACCGATGTGGTTAGGGTTAGGGCATAATGTAATCTCAGTGAGACCGATTACACAAACTCGGTGAGACCGATTTTGGTAATTAGCTAACCAGAGAGTTGGTCAAGCAAACTCGGTTGGACCGATTACTCAAACTCGGTGGGACCGATTTTGGTAATAAGTTAACCAGAGAGTTTACATTGTAATCTCGGTAGTACCGATTGCTCAAACTCGGTAAGACCGATTTTGATAATGGACATACACAGAGAGATTACAATTCCATCTCGGTGAGACCGAGATCCCTATCAGTGAGACCGATTTGCCTAGGGTTTGTGGCAGTGGCTAAGACATCCAAAACTCGGTGGCGCCGGATAGAAAGAATCAGTGGGGCCGAGTTTGACTTTAGGTTTAGGACATATGTGTGGAAGTGGGAAAGTAGTGAGGGTATTTGGAGCATATCACTAAGCAGTTGAAGCAAGAGGCTCATTAAGCAACACCTCATCCCTCCTTGATAGTATTGGCTTTTCCTATAGACTCAATGTGATCTTGGATCACTAAAATGTAAAATGAAGAGTCTTGAGCTTGAAGCTTGGGCCAATCCTTTGTCCTTAGCATCTTGAAGAAGTTCCCACATCCTTTAGTCCATGCCACTCCATTGTTGAACCTATCTGAAACATACTAGATAAAAGTGTTAGTCCAACAAGAGATATGTTGACATTAATTACCAAAACCACCTAGGGAGCACTTGTGCTTTCAAAACGCCTGTGAAGCTCGCCGCCCGTGACACTCTCACGTAATAATGAGTGGGGCTGTACATGCCCCGGAGTCTCCGGAGTGCCGCCCTCTGGCCTCGGGGGCTCCCGCCCACGCCCAGTGGCAGCACTTAGCTCCGCGCTAGTGATAAGACGTCGAAGACTAGACTAGGTGCCAGACGCGGCTTCTTTCATTTGCTTTCCGCAGTTGGCTTGTTTGTTCCTATTTGAAGTTTTTTTTTAAGTTGTTGCCATTTCGAGCTTGCGACCCTTCGTCCATTTCACTTGTTTGTTTCATTTTCTCCTGCGCAAAGTCTCATGCAGGAGGAGCATGGGCACCCTCGCAAGTGTTTTTCTGCCCTGTAATTTGGAACTTCCCTATTCGAGTCCGCTGCGGGAGCACCCCTCCCAGTCCATGCCCCACGGGCATCGCGACACGATCACGGGGCTTGGGTTGGTTCCCCTCACTACCAAGGCTGGAGACTACCCCTACTGACTAAACTCTACAGGACACAAGGCGCAGGACGAGGCACTAGCCTCGGGAGGCGAGGACCGCGACGAGCCCCCCAAGATAAGTGATTTCCATGCATAGGCACACAGAATGAAAACATATCGCATAAACAGTAGAAACAACACACCAATTAAAACAGCAACAGTTCAGCACGCCCCGTGGGGCAAAGGATTACATTCTTTTCGCACAGGAGAGAAAGGAAAGCAAAAGGGGGGACGACTTGCTCGGCGCCAACTCTCAGCGAAGGCTCATACTACCTCCGGAGCTCAGCTGGATTCCGCCTCCTACTTCACCGGAGCGCGGCGGCGGGCCGACCCGCTGCCCTCTCCAAGGCGAGTGCGATGATGAGGGGGCTGGTCACGACCACCACTAGAGGAGCTGCCATCCGAAGGGGAGTCACCAGAGCTTGGCGGATCTCGGGCCCCGCTGCCCGCGTGCCCTGTGCCAGCTTCACCCCAACCAACGCCGGGGCTGGGCGTGCAGCCGCGGTCATCATCTTCAGGGCAGCATCCGGCACGGCGGCCGTCTTCCCCCAACACCCTCACGTAGAGGGTGGCGTCGCCGTCGAACTTGAAGTGCAGCGTGCATCGTCGGCACAAGCCACGCGCGCGGGCAAATGTTTGCCAGCCGCGAGTCAAGGCCACCTCCCCGGCGGTGGAGACCTCCAGGGAAACCCAAGAGGCCCTGTTGTAGCAACCATCTGCCTGAAGCCAAAGGCCGCCTAGGGCACCAGCCGTAAGCTCACCTATGAAGAAGCGGGGAAGCTGGAGCCAGGTGCCGGTCGGGTCCGCCGACCACACGACGAACTCCGGCAGCACCTCTGCCGAGCGAAAGCGCGGCCTTGGGGGTCGCGCAGCCCCAGCGTACCTATCGATGGCAGCCGGACGCCCACCGCTGCGCAGAGGGCTGCTTCCACGTCCATGGGAGGCCGCAACAGGGGCCGTGGGGTGCTTGCGAGGGCGGCCCCGGCCATGCTTGGTCGGAGGGGAGCCGGGGCCTTCCTGGCGAGCCTTCCCTTTCTCCATGGCCGAGAACCTCTTCGGTGGGGCCATGGGGATGGCGAGCAGCCGAGAAGAAGGAGAGTAAAAAGGAGGGATGAACCGGAGGGGCTCACGCCGTTCCGTACATATAGCCGAGGGAGGCCAACCGATGGCCTCCACGATCACAGGTAATCATGACCCGTTTTGCATGCAAGGACTTGTCAAATCGTGCAGTTACCGAGGCGTCATGGGGGAGCCAGGACGCCCACGTCCAATCAACCGCCATGCGGCGCCCAAGGCCGCAGGCTATTGGGGCCTGCAGCGCTTCGCACTTGCCTCTTCGCTTCTCTACTAAGCCAAGTCCAAGCGCGCCTTGGGCCCGGGGGCTACTATCAACATTCTGGGAACAGGGGTACCCAGACTTGCCTGCCTGTGGCCTGCGGCGTGGCTCAAGGAGTGGCCCAATACGGCCCATCTTCGTCAGCACATTCTCAAGACTCTCGCGAGGGGCCAAGCCTCGTGGGGCGGACGACAGGAGACTTCCCCAGGCACGGCCTCGTCAGGCTGGCTCATAAGGAGGCGGAGAGATCAAGGCGGCGTACCTCACGAGGTGCCCGTGACGCAAGCCATGACGACCAAGGCCAGGCGGGCGCCGGCCTGCGCAGAGTCCTTGTTCCCTCTTTGGTGCAAAGGGGGCAAGCGCAGGCGAGGGTATCAAGCAAAGGCAACCATTTCGGTGCAACAAGACCAAGACCAGCAGGACGGCAGGACGAAGGTCATCGTGGAGCCCAAGCCGGCGTCATCATCAGGGTCTTTGGCAGGCGAGGACCAACTTTAGTCAGGATAAGTGTACTAGATGTTCCCCTTCAAAATGGCCAATTGTTGGCTCCCTTCCTGCTCGATATTTGGGAAGAGGCCCGGGGCCTTCGCCTATAAATAGGACTAGTCACCCACAGGGTAAAGGGGGGGATCCACATCTGAGATAGAGAGAGAACAAGGGGCGACTGAACTCCCCTAGCAGTTCATCGCCCCAGCCAAGAACAGACCCTCGCGAGGCTATTCTTCCCTTGTGTTGTTCTTCATGTAGTTTTAGATCCTGGCGAGGCGGTGAGACATGGGTAGGCTGGAGGTGTGATCTCCATGCGCACCCCAGTGTTCGAACCTTGAGGGTCTGCCGGAACCCGAAATCCGACACATTCGGTAGGATATCCCAGGCTGTTAGGCCGGATGGTAATACGAGGCAAAGTTTTACTCTAGTTCGGATCGGACCCTTTGCAGTTGAAGAAAGAGCCTACTCCTGGTACTGTATATTAGTGATAGGGGTGTGTACAATGTACACATGATTACCAGGCATTGTGCGTATGTGTATACTATCGACGAACTAGCCCCCAAGCTTGTATGACATACTAAGGGCCTAGGGTTACAAATCATATATAGTCGGCTTATCACCAGTGGGGATAGAGTCCTCCGCGACTCTGGTAGCTTCGTGTTGTATGCCGAGTCCTCCACATGGGTCTTCGTTTAACACGTCTCGGTCCAACCTATATGTGGCGCAGGATGGAACCGACCCATGAGTCTTCACGTTGACCCACCATAACTAGAAATGATGTGCCTACCACACCACACACGCAATCGGCCACTAAGAAAATAAGCATATACAATAGTACAACGGTATCTAGCTCACAATACGTCTCCATATTTTGTTGATGACACTGACGGACTTTGCATTTGATGCATGCTCCATATTTTGTTGACGACACTTACGGTCATTCTATTTGAAACGAAAGCACGATATGGTCACTGGACTTCGGAATAAGCTCATCACGGTCACCACATACATTTTGTTGTGCTAACCAACATGTGGTTGGATGGTTACAGGACAGTGGTTTCTTGAGCCCACCAAGGTTAAAGTCCTGGTGCTCGCATTTATCTTGTGTTAATTTCAGTATTTTCCGGCGATGTACGTTCAGTGGGAGGAGACGTTCCACTCGACTACGAGGCACCTATGGTGACTTCATAAAATCTCAAGATCATATATGTTGGCCCACTCTCTCGAAGGTGCTCATAGAGGTAGGGTTCGCGTGTGTGCGCTTATAGCGGTGAGTGCTTGCGCGTATATATGAGCCCTTGCGTCTGTACCGTGTTAAACAAATACATGTCATGATTATACAGTCACTGGCTCACCCGTACAACTCCGTATTTTGTTGATGACACAATCAATTGACCAGTCAAACGACACAACTAGTGTTGCACCATCGGGGTGCGTAACCGTGGGGCCCACCTATCAGCCCGTATATGAAAGAAAGAAATGGTAGTTTGAGTCTATATTGTGTTAATAAAATAGGAGTACATTTTAGGGTGATCATACGGTCACTGGCTCACCATACAGCTCCGTAATTTGTTGATAACACGATCAATTGACCAGTCAAACGGTCCACTCAACAGCGCACATAACCATAGGGCCCACCCGTCAGCGCGTTTATGAAGGACAGAAATGGTAATAAACTAGTGGTCGGTTGGTATTCAAAGTCATGAGACCTTTGGTTGGCAGTCACCGGCGGTTGGGGGGGCATTCATTGGGCGGTGGGGTGGGGATCCCCGGAGAAAAAGCTCGGCGCGGGGGTGGGGTGGAGCTAGAGGGATGGCCGGTGTGGCAGCGGACCGGCGGTGGGGAGTGGTTTCGGGGAGGGCACGTCGGCCGCGAGCGGCAGGGAGGGCGGTTCGGCCGGTGGTGGCTGGCGGCTCAGGGGGGTGGAGTTTGATGATAAACTGGAGGCCCTTGATTTCGTATCCAACGGCTGGAAAATCTAATGACCAGAGATGAAAAAGTCAGTCGACTGACGTGTAGCCTCACCCTGCACGTACACATGCACGCACGCAAGACACGCACACATGCAGGCATGCAACACTGACACATACACATAACATACACACGCACGCATGCTGGCGTGCAAGACTGACACGTACACATGCACTCATGAACACACGCACATACGCACCCATGCATGCAACACTGAAACACACCCTTGCACGCACGCAACACTCACACGCCTGCATGCACACAGCACACGACGCAAGACACACGCTCAACCTATAAGTGCATGCACCCTTTGTTAAGGACATGGATTGTTACGGGTATTAATCAATCTTATCTGTGATAAGCAGAACATTGATGTTTGCAGCGGTCTTTATGAATCACAACGTATCGAACGGGCTATCAACATAGTAGGCTTAACTACATGAAAAAGATGACGTCACACTCAATGAACAATCATCGGTTTATGAAATGCCCGCTTCTGACCGCCCTAGCCCACCAAAGGTTCCTCTATTGTGCGCTGCCTGCGTTGGGCCACTCACATGCATGCCATGCACCCAAAGAGCCCACACGTCAGTGGAAGAACGGCGCGGTGTCCTAGGTCAGAGTCGAGGGTGCCACTCGCGGCACGCCCGACTGAACACGCCTCTGTGCCGCATTCAAACGCCTCCATGAAACCCGCCCGTGTGGAAGCCGAGAAACCCACTCTGGACACACGTCCGTTCATGACTGGGCCGGCATTAAACGCAACGCCGGCCGAGCTCCTCCCGTCCGCCGTCTATTTAATCTCCTATTTAAATGAGGCCAAACGCCAGCCAAGAATCACACACCTCCGCCGCTCCCCTATCTCCTCCACCATTTTGTCCACTCTTAGAATGGCTTACGGAGAGTAGTTATTCCGCATCCAAGCCGGCTGGGTAGCCCGTCGGATACGAGCTATGCAGCTCGCTGATCCATCTCCTTCCCCTCGCCCGACAGAGCCAGTTGCCGCCCCAAGCCAGCACGCGGTTCAGCAACTCGCCGCTCTAGGCCAGCTCGATGAGGAGCGGCGCACGGGCGTCGTTGCTGCCGTCCACGCCGCCGCCTCGTACCGCGTCTCCCATTTCTATGGCCGAGACTCCCATGCCGGCGGCCGCGCCATGCAAGCAGCGACAGATGATGGGTGCATGGAGAGCGGCGAGTCGGTGGCCAGCGCCTCTGCGTCCGTCGCCATCATCGAGGAGAAGTAGAACACGAGAGGCCGCTGCCGCTTGGGTCCCATGAAGGCCACCGCGGAGGCGACGCCGGCGTACACAGCAGGTGTGTTGCCGGATCCTTTTGTTGTGAGGACCTTCGTTGACCCTGCATGGGCTCCACGGAAGAGGGGAATGTTAGGATGAACTCGAGCCGGTGCTGGCCATGGCGAAGTAGTGGCCGGTGATGAACTCGAACCGGTGCCGGCCACCATCATCTTCGGCACCAGCCACTGATATCAGTTGGGCAGTGGGGAAGCGGGCCGTCCTTTGCGCTGAAGCATATACCTCCGGGGCTCCCGGCAGTCCGGTGATCGTGCTGCCGGACATGAGGAACAAAAATCGATCGGCGGGCGACCATTTAGGCCAGGTATTATATACTTGTGTTGTCCAGAACTAGCACCGCATAGTTCATTTGAACGTAATGAAATCCGTCATGTTTGTGTGAAAATCCGGTATTTTATATGATTTCGGTCGTTGTTTATATGAAATATCAGTTTGTCTACGTGTTTGAGTGAATTTCGTCCGGTTGGTTGAGTTGCTGTCATAATGTGTGCGGCTACGGTTGGATGGCGTAATTTGCGGGTCGCCGGTCGGTCTGCGGGCGGCTCGGGCGTTTTGTGGGACAAAAAAACATAGCTCATCCAAGCTCGTCTCCAACGTGCGCGCTGGAGGATGCATGACAGCATGAGCACCCGAGCCATTCCTCGTTCATCGGTGGCAAAGGCACCAGTGGACAAAAGGGTCGCCAATATTTTGGCTACCCCGGGCAAGATCCAAACAGCCCCTCCAAACAGATTCAAATCCCTCGTTCACCGTGGAATTTTGCCATGTGTTGTTTTCATGGACTAGCAAGATGCCCGTGCATTGCACGGAACATCAAGATGCATTTTTTTACAAACTCACGCATGCATGCAAGGGATAATTAATGTCTTCCTTTGCTAGTACCACGAGGCAAACACCATTAATATTGCATCGATTAGTGTTAGTGGCCTTGTATATCTGCAAATTGTAATTTTGATAGTGGCCCCTTGTATATAAAAATGGAGGGAGAAATATGAGAGATAAGGTGAGGAGGAGTGGGGCGTGGTGCCATGGTGGTGACTGGTGGTCGGACTGGGCGGAGGCATGGGGATGGACGATGCATTATGTCTAGGATTGTATCTCTCTCACACACACCCACGTAGGTGGGGGACGTGCACGAAGAGAAGAGGTGCACGCACGGTGCATGTACTCCCGTCTCTTTCCCAACCACACCAATGCGGGTACACGGTGGAGCTCATTTCTGTACAAAAAGGCAGCCCACGTGGTAATTTGGCACGTCTACTGGTTGTCCACTTGGTGGAGGGAGGATCGTCTACCACGGGTGAACAAACAAATTGCGACTTGATGCATTATGTTAAATTAAAAAAAGAGGCAAACAATGTGGGGCTTACCTTAGAGGCAAGGCTCTATACACTGGAGTACTTTTGATGTGTCCCGTCAACTCGCAGAACGAGGAGAAGCTTGATTAGTACGCCGTCTCCCCCGCCCACGAGCGCGGTGGCTCGCAGGATGAGGTGAAGCTTACTAGTACTACTGTACGCCTTTACGCCCGCTCCCTCGCCCACGCGCGCGGTGGCTCGCAGCACGAGGAGAAAATTTTACTACTCCCTCCTTTTACTCCTCGTCCCTACTATGTAGGAGTACTTTGGTTAGTACTCCCTCCATTTACTTATACAAGGCCACTATAAAAAAATACATTTTGCATCTATACAAGGCCACAAATAGTAATCGAGACAAAAGTTACTACTCCCTCCTTTCCAATTTATGGCTCAATTTCAAAATCTCTCCAACCAAGGTAGACGGCAAGTGGTCGAATTAATTTTGTAGTTTGCATAGTACGCTTGTTTTTCTCAAGAAGTTATGTTTACCGAGGCATTAATTAGAATGAATGCATGAATGACCACTAAATTTCCATGAACTTGTACATGCATTGGTTAGTTTCCTCTTGACACTGCTTGTGTCGGGTGATCTAACGCACCTCGAAATCCAACATGTAATGGTACTACTACTAGTATAGTACAATTGAGACTTATCAAACGGGAAAACGAATGATTTTTAGATGAGCCCTATAAACCCTAGTGGGTACGTACTCCGTAAAAACAGATTTTTCCAAAACTAAGTTGCTCCCTTTAATGAATTCTTTAGTATACTCCTCCGTCGACGCTCCCTTTCATGAATTCTGTACTTCCTGTCGCCAACATATGGGACATATAGCAACCGGGTCGACGTGTCAAGCACCAAATAACAGTGCAGAACAGCATGGGGGACGCACCCCACTCGTACCAGCCCAGTAGTAGTAATGAGCAATGAGACGTCAAATCACAATGCCGCACCTTCCCAGACGGACGAAGCAACCATTATTTCACACTTCTGTTCGACATCATCTCAAACCACGTACTAGTATTCCTTCTGCCTCAAGAGGGACACGCGCATCGCCTTGGTACATCATGACACGTGGGACCGCATGACAAACCATGCTCCCCCGCCGATCGCTCGGTAAAATCACCTCATTTTTACTATACTTCCTCCGTATCGGTTTACTACATGGCTTTCACGTCGTTCTAGGTTGAGAATTGAACTGGATATATATATATATATATATATATATATATATATATATATATATGTGTGTGTGTGTGTGTGTGTGTGTGTGTGTGTGTGTGTGTGTGTGTGTGTGTGTGATGAACAGTACGCTAGCCTTTTAAAAAATGTATACTTTTGTACAGTAGTGCTATCGATGGATTGCGCCATGGAGCACAATTTGAAATTTAAAATAAAGGTGGTACATATAGAGAGTGCTCATCGCCAAATTATGCATATAGTACTATTAAAAAAGCTAGTATGTGCTTAATTGGGGTGCTAAATCCTATTAAAGAAATACTAGTAGTATGTACATACTGAAGAGTTAAAGTAACGAGAAGAAACATAACATAGTTCTGATGGGGGCTCAGCACAACACACCCCTCAAATTAAACTAAGCACACCTGAAATTAAACTATGCAACTAATCCGGTAGACAATGCATTAGAAGTTTAGAACCACCATGACAACGACACTGCCACCTTACTCGGAGCCCTCATCCACGCCCTCGACTTTGTCCTTGTCCCTCTTCCTCTTGGCCGATACTTCTTTGCTTGAACCGCCAACTTGGCTGTTGCTCTTTATCCAACCCTTGTAGATATTGAAACAAAGGTAGCCATCCATTGCAGCGTAGTGGATGTGGTCTATATCTAGTACATTCCGCTGCCATGCATGACGATGAAACGTGTAATGAGGTTTCTCTAGTTTGCGGTACGAAAGATGAACCATGGCTCCTGCCAGGGTCAGCATTGAGGGCTGATGAGAGGGCACCAGTCGATTCTTCTGGAGGTCGAAGGGGTTGCCTACAACGAGGCCTATCCGACCCAGGACTTCTTTGTCGTTCTTAAAGTCTACAGTAACGAATTTCACTGTTTTGTCCTCGAGGAAGTTCTTAAAATCCTGGCACTCAACGTCGGCATGGCATATGTGGTAGACCAAGCAAACGTTATGTATGCAAACCTGGATCACGACGGGCTTCTTCCTCTCTTCATCCTTTAGATCCTTCTCTCGTCCCACAACATCTAGCTCAGTGACCCACTCATCATCTGAGTTTTCGAACATGCGTCTGAAGCGAGAAAGGCATCCTTTCACCGTCGCGGAAGTACGGGTGTAGATGATGTCGAACTCATCGCCGGTGATGTTTCTAACCTTGTACTCACCGCCGATCGGGGAGATTTGGGACGCCATGGATTTGGGAGGAGGGTTAGGATTAGGGGAACTGCCGTAATGTGAATGGACGGGACGACTAGGAGCGAACCGCCGTAGTATAAAAGGACGTGCGGGGACGAGTAGGAGCGAACTGCCAGCGTGCGAACGACAGGGTAGTGGCTTTCCATTCTCCCATGATACGGGCTTCCGAGAGCCCTTGGATCTGTGATCAAATGGTTGCATGGCGAGATTCTAGACCTATGGGTGAATATCCTATCCTGGAGGGTTATTCTTAAAAATTTCAGCAACTTAGCATGCGACCGTTTGATCTCAGATCCAAGGGCTGCCAGCAGCCCGTATCATGGTCGCGCCTACCACGACCGTCGCGTCGCTCGCGTGGTCGTGCCCTTGGAGATTTAACACGGTGCGTTAGGCTATCTGATGTTGGCATGTCATACATAGTCATCACTTAGTCACTCATACTACAACAAGGTTGGCTATAAGGTTGGCTATAAGTGTATTTTTTTACTCCTCTCTATCTCTTTCTTCGTACTCCCTCCGTCCCATAATACAAGAACGTTTTTGACACTAGCTAGTGTAGTGTCAAAAACATTCTTATATAATGGGACACAGGGAGTACTAGTATTTATTGCATTTGCCAAGGAGTGACCTCTTCCAATGAAATGGTGTTGCTAAGTTTGCTTCATTTAATTAGCTATAGACTCAAAATTGTCTTTTCACCTAGGTACACGCTCTTAGCACCGTTTCTTCCTTGGGTCACCAAACTAGTCTCTCTCTTCTTGATTAACTTGCCACATCAGACTTTATGCCTATGTGGCAAGCTTAAGCACCTGTAGGAGCAAGTTAGTACAATAGTGCGCTTTACATGGCATTTTTGCAGATGTGGAGGAAAGAGAGGCAAGTAAAAAGTCGAGAAGTGGGCTCTCATGAAAGAGCCAGCCTCTACTACTGCATGGTGGAGCATTGGGAGAGGCACCTATATGGAGGTGGTCAGGAATCGGGAGACTCACGCCGGTCGTAGTGCCGCAGTTAAAATGATAATGGCAAGTCAAATCACGGGGCCCCACCTGTCTAGCAGTAACTCGCTATCAAATCACACAGCCTTACATTTGCATCAGCCTACTCCCTCGTCTTCTCGCCTCTCTTTCGAACCAACTAGGCTGAACTGCCCCGCCGCCTACCGCGCAGGAAAATCCCCGCCCTCGACTTTAAATACAACTACTCCCTCCATCTAGGTGAGTAAGGCATCTTACGAAAACCAAATAACCCCAAAATACTAAGGCGCGGTGCATTAACTTCTACCTCGTTTCTTGTTTCTTCACATATCAACCAATAAGAATCCAATGATATACTTTTTGTGACATAGTAACTCATATTTAGTTAGTCAAATGGATGACCTAGAACTACGTGCAGACCCTATAAACCGAGATGCCTACAAATAAAAAACCGAGTCGGAGAGGGTAGTTCAGCACGTATCTTTTTAGATCAATATATTGTCGGGATTCACCAAGGAGCAAAACCTAGTGGTAGGCTGCTCCTGTTGTGCTGGCATCGCAACTCAAGCAGGGTCAGTCCGCACACGAAATGGCGACACACTTAACAGGACCCCTTTGGCAGACATGTGGCTCATCCACCATCTTGTTCCACGTGCGATGTACCAAATTACAGTTTGGAGCAGCGGTTGGAGTTGGAGGCACCCCGGTCGTAGCGCCGCAGTAGTAGAAAATGAGCGATGAGGGGTCAAATCACAAAGCCCCACCTTTCCCACATTAAGCTGGACGGACGAAGCAACCATCATTTCACTCTAGCGCGCAAGAGCATAAAGAAAAAAGAGAAAACAATGATGCGTGCGGCAGCTACCTAGGGCACCCTAGGGTAGGGGTCTCCACTACAGATCCTTTTTTTTGAAAGCGCCTCCACTACAAATCGGCTTCTCCCTCGTCCTCTTGAAGAAAACCGATGATGAGTGTGGCGGTAGGGTTTGTAGGCGTACTACGGCGTGCGGGGCCACGTCGTAGTAAACGGGTTCGAGTCGACGCCTTAAATATGTGTGGGCCGCTTGGTTTTACGGGAACGAGGCATCATTTTGGGTTCGGGGACCAGTGGAGATATAGTACGTACAAAAAATTGTGGACGTAGGTTCGACCGAAAGGCAATGATGCATGGGCCCTGCATTTTGAGATACCCGGGGCCGCGTGAAATTTGCTACTCTACTCAAAACTAGTAAGGTATACATGTATTGAACGCATGAGATTTCGAAACCAAATTATGAATAAATACACACTATAGCATGTAAAGCTTTGAGTCATATATGCATGATGTAGATGTTCGTTTAGTTCTTATAGTTCATCTCACTCAAAATCAAATAGTTTTATAAAAATGTTAAGATTCATGGGGTTGTGCATTGTAAATCATAAAGTAAAAAACAAATAATGGCAATTCATTTAGAAAAAAATAATCAATTATGATACAGAAGATTCTAGAACAAAGGAGAAGTGCTTGTATTTTGAGGTTTGCGCATTATGCTTAAGTTCAACCATGGAGTCTTCTAAATTGTACATGTGGCAGATCTGGTGGAATGTTGATGATATCCAACAGCCAGTAGTGCTCGGATTTGCCCATCTCTGCACTGTCGGGTTAGCTTCATCCAGCGACCATCTTTCAAAGTTATTGGCACACTATATAGCCCTTGTGCCATAGTTGCATGTTTTCGAAAAAAACTACTAGTGGGTTGTACTATCTATTTAGGAATAGAAGATGTATACATTGAAGTTGTAGGGAAAGAGATGACATGGAGCATCTCAATTCCTATGAGTAGGGATTGGAAAAGAGATTTCATTTGGTTCACATCATAGGAACTTTTCTATTGACTCTA
Source organism: Triticum dicoccoides (assembly GCF_002162155.2). Classification (NCBI taxonomy): domain Eukaryota; kingdom Viridiplantae; phylum Streptophyta; class Magnoliopsida; order Poales; family Poaceae; genus Triticum; species Triticum dicoccoides. The sequence continues at coordinate 532,091,949 of NC_041391.1, read as the reverse complement.
GAGATGACATGTATCTCAATTCCTATGAGGAGGGATTAGTAAAGAGATGTAATTTGGTTCATATCATAGGAACTTTTCTATTGAATATATGCTAATGTTTATTTTCCTTTGAAATTAAGGGAGTATAGGAATCCATTCATATGAACCAAGTGGATCTAAAGCTATAGAAATGATATCATGTTTATTTCCTTTGAAATGTAGAGTATATGAATCTATTCATGTGAACCAATTGGCTCTAAAGGAAAAAATCCTATAAAAATCATATCATATAGAGTTCCTATGATATTCCTCGACACGAAAGGATGGTAGAAATTGTTGCGGGTGATACGATGATCTTTCTTTGTAGACTCCTCACCCATCTTTATAGTTACCTCTCGAATATGAATGAAATGATATATACAGGGTATTCTACATGTGCAATTTGGTACACGAAAACTGGGTAAAAGTTTGCGAGGTTCGAATTTTCAATAAAGCTATATGCACTGCATTTTGGAATGAAGGGAGCATACGGCAGTTGTTAACACTCACGTGGAATATTTGTGTGTAGGAGGAGTGGCTGTTCTGTCAAATGACATGGCAAAACTGACGCTGTCGGATGCCGATCTAACGGTTCTTACGGCGTTCATCAGGAAAAGGCTGGTGGCGAACGTTTGTCGGATAATGATTTACGGACACATGCATTCCATTGATACGTGCCCCCCCCCTCTCTCACGCACACGCACCCTCACGAGTCACGACTCTCCCGAGTCCTCTCACAGACTCGCATGTCGCACCCACCGTCTATCTGCAGGTAGACGTGATGCACATATGTGCTCTTCACACCCTGCCCTCAGAACTTCTAAAAAACAAAAGATGGCGCGCACATTTTATTTTAGCTCACACGTCACACACTTATACTATTACTCTTGCAGCGAACGTTCTTTGGGCATAGTATATTGTACTCTCACGAAGAGAAGCGGTGCATGCACGCACTAGTTCTCTCACACCCACTCGTGGGTACACGTAGGAGCGCATTTTTTGAAGCTGGTACAACAAAATCACTCCACTATATATAAAAGTAGGAGCCTTAGCGCTTGCTTTACTAGGGTTCCTCTCGTTCACTCTCTCATGCTCTCCAGATCTAAGTAAGACATAGGTGGCCACACTCTCTCTCAGCTCACGACTGGTCACAAATCCGGCCGAACAACCTCGACCGGGGCAGGGGTGTAGGTGCATCGTTCACGCTGTCGTCGGCAGCGAGGGAGGAGACCAACGGCTGCCCGCGCGTCCCGATCGGCGTCCGTGTCATTCTCTCCGAGAGAGCGCCGGCTCGGGAGGGCCTCTGACCCCTTCTTCCTCCCTGCGGTATTGTGGCCAAGATACGGCCTCCCGACGCCGTCTTTGCCACATGCCGACGACCCTCGGGTATATACTCCTTCGAAACCTGCCTTGCTCTACTGCCCCAGCTCTTCCTCCTTCGTGTGGATCCTTTTCTACTTTCGTCTGCTATTCCAAAGCCACCTAGACTTCTACTATTATTAAAAGTAAAGCTAGTTCATACAGTCGACTCAAAGCATTGGTTCAAATAGGGAAGAAAGTGGGAAAGCTATAGCATGAATCTAGGACTTGGTTCTAAGAGGAAACGAGGGAAAGTAGTAATATCTGTCACTGTTTAAATAACCGTATTTCGTACTTGCGCAAACAGGATGTCTGTCTCCATATCGTTTCGGGGTGTCTGTCTCTATATCGTTTCTATCCGCGCAATCAAAAGCACACACCTCAGTTTTAGTACAACTGCGCAAAATGAGATGGCTATCCCTCGTTGCCGTCGTCTAACCTCTCGTCTTCAAGGTATCCCTACATTGGTAGTAACTAAGGTAGAATGACCAACACAATCTAAAAGAAGCTGATTCGTGCGTTTTACTTCCTGATTGGAGTGCACGGACGAGCGAAAACAACTGCATCCTAGTCCAGAATGCACTTTCTACCAGTTCATCCATGGACCAAGGACTAGCTCGCATGGCTGCACGGCGGTTTTTTGGACAGGTGCGCGGACAAGAGGCATTGTGGTCTGCTTATTTCTGCAAATAGCGCTGCTTAAATTTAGTGGAATGCACAAGCATTTTAGTTGGTCAGTACACTGCATGGTTCAGATCAGCATTCTAGCTGAGACCACAATTATAATTGGTTATTCTGGAATTGGAGAACCTAACCCTGGATGGTGGCAACAAGAAAAAACCAGAGTGAACTCCAGGAAATTTAAGCCTGCCGGGAGGCCCTTTGCTCAGAGAAGCCTTGCTTGTTTTTTCCTGATTTGTAAACCTTCTCACAACTTTGTCTTTTGCTGTGAACTAGTATATGTTTGTTATGTTCTATGAATCATTGAGATGTATAAAATTGCTTAACTTATGCTTTTCAAGATTTTTACGAAGACGAGTTTAATGTGAGTGTTCCACATGAGCGCTGGACTAGCGTGTGAACATTTCGAATTTATTACATTGTGGCCTCAATTAACTGCATGAACCACTGTAACAAGATACATAGTTGCTTATATGTCAGACAGCAGATTGTTGATTGTTAGTTGGTCGATAGCCTAGTGTTGAAGCGAGCTGAGCCAATGTGTCGTGTTTTGCACAACTGCTTACAAGTGGGGTAGCACCAATGGTGTTTACAACTACTTATGTATACGTCGGTGCACGGTTCTCGAACGAGTGCTCTATTTAATCAAAACACACACTGATCGTATGATAAACCGTGACAACTTATGTCTTACTATGCCATATTCATGAAAAAACTAGTGAGGACGCATCTGTTTCGGCAACAATTACGATGGTTCTCACATGATTCACGGACACACAAAAGTAGTAGCAGTTCCCATAGACGGATTCAAATAGAGTACTAGCCCCAGAGGGGTCGATAACAGGCAAGGTTCAGATAATTAGACACAATCCAAACTACTATTAAACACTAGCTGGGGCAACTATTTCATGCCTCGATCTAATTTGGGCTGGACACAAGACGGACCTTGCCATGAACATCATCGAGGACGTCCCGCAGCAGCTCAATCCTGTGAACCTTCATGAAGACAACCTTGTGTCCTTGCCACTGATAAACTTGTTTGTGGAGGCATGCCACGTCATCTTCCTGCGTAAGCTTGACAAGAACAGTATGCCTCACAAATGAAGGAGTAGCTTTGAACTTCTTGTGCTTCAGTACACCGTGGACAACACGCCTGACAACAGTGAGGCTGGAATACAACTCTTCATTGGTATAACCGCAAATGGCTTCTAGTATCAACCAGCCTAAGAACTCTGTTTTCCCAGTGCATATATTCAAGTCGTCCGCCTCATAGCGAGTAACATGCACAACCACACAATCCTTGTCTGCATCAAGGCTCTAATTGAAACAGAAACAAATTCTGAATTACTTTTCAGTATAAGAACCACAAGTTATTTAAACCACTATGTATAGCATGGCATCGAAGCTAATAAAATTTTGCACTATTAATCACCACATACTTCCTTTTCTAAAAAAATCACCACATACTTAGGTTAAAAACCATAATCGAGATCGGCAAAGAAGGAAATCACCTTGG
>NC_041391.1:532078978-532087892 GCF_002162155.2 Triticum dicoccoides | reverse complement strand
CTCCTGAAGTGCCACGGGGGCTGTAACCTCAAACAAGGTGTTGACTATCTCAGTAGTGGCCATGAGCATATCTAGGGTCGGCTCGGTGGTTGCCTCCATCTTCTTGGAGCTCTCTGTCTCGTGGGGATGAGCCTCCCGCGTCTGCTCCAATATCGGCAGATCTTTGCCTGGTTCTCCTTGGTCCATCATGAAACTGACGAATACTAGGAGACCACTGAAAGGAAAACACAATCGCAAGGACAATGAAACAAAAAAGAGAGTGAGGATCGGTTACTGCTTTGCAAAAGTTCTTCTTTTTTCTCTGAATGAAAATATACCAACATCACGGATCCGCTTACCTTCCCTTCATTGGGAGAGAAGAACAGTGGCAGATGCGAGTGTTGCCTTTCTTGAAGACCGTGAGGGAGAAGGGGATTCAGCAAAGAGTGAAATGATGGTTGCTTCATCCGTCAAACTTAAACTTCGGGGAGGTGGGGTTTTGTGATACGACGGCTCGTCACTGCCGCGCTACGACCGGGGTGACTCTCCGCCTGCATACTGCCTTCTAATTTGGTGGATGGCATTTGGGCCCGCGCGCTGCATGGCCCGCATGTCGGTGAACAAAAGTATAACGACATTCAGTAGAGGGAGACGTTTCAATGACCTAGGAGGAGCCAGAAGCGGTAGAGTGTCTCCACTGTACTAGTAGTAATTGTTTTTCTGGGTAGCTGTAGAGTGTCTCCACTGTACTAGTAGTAATTGTTTCTCTGGGCCCAAGACAAAACAGCCCATCCACACTAGTAAATAGTAAAATCAATTCAAAAGCCCATATATTTACTGAATGAGAGGCGCTACGCACACCAAGCACACCGCCCCCCCCCCCAAAAAACTTGGGTGCTCTTCTTCCTCCTCGCTCCCACCCACCTCACGTCAGCTCGCTCCACTCGTACCCCCAAATTCCTCACCTCACTCCTACAGAAAACCCCAGCTCCCCTTCTACCTCACTCCTACAGAAAACCCCTAGCTCCCCTTCTTCTTCGCTCGCACTACAACTAGGCTCGTCATTCATTACTCTTCTCAAATCCGTGAGCACGACGCAACGCCCTCGAGGAAAATGGAGTCGGCTGACCCCCAGCGCCAAGAAGATGAGGCTCTGGCCAGCAGTGATGCCTGTTGTAGATCCCGCACCCGGCAGCGCGGGGAGAAGCGGCGACCCCGCCCCCACCGGATCCTAGGAACCCATAGAATCTCGGGTGGACCGCATCAGTGATCTCCCGCCATCCTTGGGGAGATCATCTCGCTTCTCCCCACCAAGGATTGCTGCCGCACCCAAGTCCTCTCAATTTGGTGGCGCCCTCTATGGCGCGCCATGCCCCTTAATCTCGACTATCGTCAGCTATCTCTCTTCAATGATTTTGTAATCCCCAGAGCCATCATCGCCTCCCACCAGGGCTCCGTTCAAAACCTCTGGATCCTATCATGCTACCTGAGCAAGCATACCATGCCCTGCATGGTGGATGCCTGGCTGAAATCCCCTGAATTCACAGAACTACAGCTGCTTGAGTTCTACTATTCCCCTGGAAATCACATACCACATACCGAACGCCATGAACTTGTGCCCTCGGCATCGATGTCCATCTCTCGGTTTTGCTCCTCTCTCCACACCGCCACCTTTGCGTTGTGCTACCTACCAGACAATCTGGTACTTAAACTTCAACTACCATTTCTCAAGAAACTTTCACTTGTGCGGGTTCATATATCGGAGGCCTCATTACACAACATCATCCACTCCAGTTGCCCTGCGCTGGAGTGCTTGGTGCTTGTTTTCATAGTTAGAATCGGTTGTCTCCAAATAAAGTCGCCTAACCTTGTAAGAATTGGAATTTCTTTTGACGGAAGGCAGCTCATCATCCAAGATGCCCCTTCACTTCAAAGGTTGATCCTTGATTCTAGTTATTCACCGTTGCAAATAACCGTCCTCTCTGCGCCTAAACTGGAGACCTTGGGTGTAATACATGATCTCTGTGCTCATTTCAATATGGTGTTTGGCTCCACAGTTCTTCGGGTACTTTATATTATCATCTACACTTGTAACCATAAGCTGCATTTTAAATTTCTGCGCATAATTTATATATCATCTTGGAGTACACATTTTGTACTAATATTATGTTCTATGCTCAATGAAGAGTTTCTCCATGGATGGCCTATCAATGGTGCTGGATTCTGTCAAGATCTTATATATCCAAATGAATAGTTTTGATCTGAACAAGATTATTGGCTTGCTGCAATGCTTTCCATGTCTAGAGAAGTTGTATATAAAGGTGATAATTTAACGCACATTCGAAGCCCGCATATAGTGTACTAGAATTAACCGTTCAGTTGTTGCTCTTTCGACACTCTTCTTTTAGACCTTAACTGTTTTCAATCTTCATGTCTATTTAGGCAATAGGACGGGGTAAGAAAGTTATAACCAATCAGTGGATTCGTAAGCATCGAGATTTTCTCACTTCTCATGAGATTCGATTGAAGACAGTAACGCTAGAACGATATGTAGCCAACCGTGCAAACACAAGATTTGTCACATTCTTCCTGCTGAATGCGAGGTTACTATTGTCCATCAGGCTTAAGTTTATCAGTAGCATGGTTTTGATGGATGGGTATGTCGAAGAGCAAAAAAAGGAGTTTCAGGTGGGCAAAAGAGCTTCTGAACATGCCGGGCTTCTATTTACAACATATTGTGGTTATAATCCAGTAAATTTTACGACCCAGGATGTTCATTCTATGGACCTAACCGATCCATTTGACTGTGACTGCCGAAAAGAGTGCTGGAGTTAGATGTTGTTGCCCTTTTCAATCTAGGTTTTTTTGTAAACCTGATGAACAATTAACCCTCGTGCTTTTGTACAGTTTGTAAGCTGGAGTTAGATGTTCCTGCCCTTTTCAACTCGGCTGTGACTGTCATATTTTCTTTGAAACAAGGCAAATGGCTTGCCATTCGTTTAATTTAGAGTGAAATATTGTAACAAATCCCAACCAAGGGAAATAACATCACTCTCTCCGGCTGCTTGAGCTCACTGTGCATTACAGAAGCCAAGTGATTAGCCCCCACCAGCACCCACAAACTTATTTCAAACTAGCACATCAAACGGGCTGTAAATTTTCATAGGAAAGGCTGCATGACCGTGACAGATTTGGATTCTGACATTTGGGACCCGCGAGGAAATAGCCTATCCAAGGTGGTGTCGACTTACTAGCCAGTCAACAAACGATTCTGCCTACCAGCTGACATCCAACATCTCTCGTGTATCTTCTATCTCTTGTCTTCTTCTTCCTCCAGCCGCCAAAACCAACCCACCCCGTCGGCTCCGCCTGCTCCCGCCTCCCATGGCTGGCTGCGCCTCCGCCGCCCTACCGTACGTACCCTCCAACATTGGCCAGTCCCTCCTTCTATTCCCCTACACGTCTTTTTATTCTCCGGCGACATCAGCCCCAACACGCACCCGCGCCCGAACCAATCAACCCTCGTACTCCCCTCCGCCTGCGACTGGACCGGCGCATCTTCAACGGCTCATGTTCGTTCCGTCCGAGGCCTCGCCGTCGTCCTCCACCTTGCGGCCTTGGTTCGCTTGCCGTGCGTGGTGCGCCGCCCTCTTGCGTTGTCAACATCGTCAACAACCGAGAGGAACAAGGAGATGACTGTACGTGGAGAGGATGACAGTAGGGACCCACCAGCATCATGGCAGTACGCAAGCAAGTGCCTCTATAGTACAAGCCCAAAAATATGGTTCCTCCTAATGGTTGGACATCTGGGGCTCACGCCATTGTCAATGTAGTCAATAAACGAGAGAATTACACTACGAGCGGCTGACACCAGGGACCCAGCAAGTCGCGCAGTTTTTTTTGAGGAACAAGCAGTTGTTATTTATAGTAGTTTTAGCGACGGATCAAGGTAACAACGGGGCTATGCGGGGGCTGTGGCCCGTCTAGCCAGGTTTTATTTGTGTTTACCACATCATGAGCCCAGTTGTGTTTTTTTCCTCCTGAAAATGGCTAGCCCAGTTCTATTTTTTTTAAAGAAATACCCAAACAAGGCCTACTTGCTTTATCGGCCCTGCTGGGCTGCAAATCTTTCAAGACGAGGAGAGTTTCATTCGGTTTGCCCAGAAATGGCCTGTACATTTTTAGAACACATCAAACCAGGAATTAGTTTCAATTTTTTCATTACAAGCTCTTAAATTCCATTGATTTTTATGCGTGGACAATTATTTGGATTTTATATTTATATAAATTATTTTTCAAAATAGTTTGAATGTGAATCAATATTTCTGGATTAAAAACAGTTGACCGCACCGAAATATGCAAAATTTCGTATACTTTTTAACTGTGGCCACAATATGGGGTGTAATGCTAACAAAAAGAAGATGGGCTCCAAAAAAATCTTAAGAATTAGCAAATGGGTTGTACATTATTAGAAATAATGGCAGATGGGTTATATGTTGTTTTCCACAGATTTAAGGCTGACTCGTGCGCCTACTACAGGTTGACGCGTATGCTTTCATAAAAAAAGGTTGACGCACACGCAACGCCCTGTCAACTTAGTCAATACACGAGAGCAGTGACTGTTGGATGTCCATCCAACGGCTGTCGTGCTTCTTCAATCTCTGCTCTTCATGCTCCAGCCGCTCAAACAAGCGCCGGCGGGACTGCCTGCTCCCTCCTCCCGCGGCCGGCTATGCTGCCACGCAGGCCTCACGGCCCCACCATACTCCCATCGCTGGCCTAGCCATCCCTCTACTCACCCACACATGTTGTTATTCTCCAGCAACGGCATACGAACCAGTAAACCCTCGTACTCCTCCGCGTGGGAAACAACTGCCGAGTATTCCCTGGCTCCGTGTCGTTCCCTTCCTAGGCCTCACCGTCGTCCACCGCCCTGTTGCTCTCGGTGCGGCCTGGTCAACATGGCCAATGAACGACATCCATCGGAAGTGGACTGTACGTGGAGAGCCTGACAGCTGGGTCCACGGCCGCGCACAAGGAAATGCCTCCTTATTACGCGCAAAATAATGATTCCTCCACATGACAGCTAGGACCCACAGGAAGGGCCTCTGTATTTCGCGAAAAAAACGTTCCCCCCGCTGACAGGTCGGACCCACCAGCTATATCTTCGCACGCAAGGAAGTGCCTCCTTATTACGCCCAAAAAAATGAATATCCCCTGCTAGCTGGGACCCACCATATTGTTGGGCTGACTTGTGGGCCTACTAAGTTGATGGGGACGGAGGGCTTTGTCAACTTAATCAATACTCCAGTGACCGTATGATGTCCATCCAACGGCCATAGTGCTTCTTCAACCTCTGGTCTTCTTGCTCCAGCCGCCCAAAGCAGCACCGGTCGTGCTGCCTGCTCCTGCCTCCCATGGCCGGTTGTGCTACCGCCTGCTCCTGCCTCCCGTGGCCCGGCTCCGCGTCGTCCCCTTCCTAGGCCTCGCCATCGTCCACCGCCCTGGTGCTCTCGGTGCGGCATGGTCAATGTGGTCAATGGCCGACTTCCATCGGAAGAATACTGTACGTGGAGAGGCTGACAGCTGAGTCCACGGCAGCCGCAAGGAAGTGCCTCCTTATTACGTGGAAAATAATTATTCCTCCACCCGATAGCGAGGACCCACCGGACGGGCCACCAGTATTTTGCGAAAAAAATCGTTTCCCCCTGACTGCTGGGACCCAGCGGACGGGCCATCGTATTTCGTGAAAAAACGTCCCCCCCGCTGTCAGCTCGGACCCACTGGAAGTGCCTCCTTATTACGCACAAAAAATGAATACTCCCCCGGCTAGCTGGGACCCACCTTGGTGGGAGGCTGTCTTGTGGGCCTACTAAGTTGACGAGCACAAAGGGCTTTGTCAACTTAGTCAATATGAACGATTCTAGCTCCAGTGACCGTACGATGTCCATCCAACGGCCGTAGTGCTTCTTCAACCTCTGGTCTTCTTGCTCCAGCCGCCCAAAGCAGCGCCGGTCGTGCCGCATGCTCCTGCCTCCCGTGGCCGGCTGTGCTGCCACGGAGGCCTCACCGTCCCCTACTATTCCCATTGCTGGCCAGGCCCTGCGGCAACGGCAGCCTCACACCGCAGTCGAACCAGTGAACCCTCGTACTCCTCTCCGCGCGGGCTTCCACTGCCACGTCTTCCCTAGCTCCGCGTCGTCCCCTTCCTAGGCCTCGCCATCGTCCACCGCCGTGGTGCTCTCCGTGCGGCATCGTCAACATGGTCAAGGAACGACTTCCATCAGAAGAGTACTTTATGTGGAGAGGCTGACAGCTGGGTCCACGGCCACAGCCCAATTTTTTTGTGATTTGCCAAGTAAGTCGCTTTGTCAGGCCTGTTGGGCTGCAAATCTTTCAAGACGAGGAGAGCTTGCATTCGGCTGGCCGAGAAAATGGCCCATCAGTAATAAGAAATGGTTTGTACATTTTTAAAACACATCAAACCGGCAATTAGTTTCAAATATCTTTTTTTTCATTTCAAGATTTTAAATTACATTAATTTTTATGCATGGAGAATTTGTTGGATTATATATTGATATACATTTATTTTTAAAATCAGTTTGAATGTGAGTCGAAATTTCAGGATTAAAAACATTTAGGACCGCACCAAAATATGCAAAATTTCATATAATTTTTTAACCGTGGCCACAATATGGGCTGTAATGCTAACAAAAAGAATATGGGCTCCAAAAAAAACCTTAAGAATTAGTAAATGGGCTGTAAATTATTAGAAATAATGGCAGATGGGTTGTATGTTGTTTTCCACAGATTTGAGGCTTTCCTAAAAAAAGGTTGACGCACAAGCAGTGACTGTTGGATGTCCATCCAACGGCCGTCGTGCTTCTTCAATCTCTGCTCTTCCTGCTCCAGCCGCTCAAACAAGCGTCGGCGGGACTGCCTGCTCCCACCTCCCCATGGCCGGCTGTGCTGCCGCGTGGGCCTCACCGCCCCACCGTTATCCCATCGCTGGCCTAGCCATCCCTCTACTCACCCACACCTGCTGTTATTCTCCGGCGATGGCAGACGAACCAGCAAACCCTCGTACAGTCGTACTCCCCTCCGCGTGGGAAACAACTACCGAGTCTTCCTTGCCTCCGTGTCGTCCCCTTCCTAGGCCTCGCCGTTGTCCACCACCGTGGTGCTCTCGGCGCGGCGTGGTCAATGTGGTCAATGACCGACTTCCATCGAACGAGTACTGTGCATGGAGATGCTGACAGCTAGGTCCACGGCCGTAGCAAGGAAGTGCCTCCTTATTACGCGGAAAATAATTATTCCTCCACCTGATAGCAGGGACCCACCAAACGGGCCACCAGTATTTCGCGAAAAAAACATTTCCCCCTGACTGCTGGGACCCACAGGACAGGCCACCATATTTCATGAAAAAAATGTTCCCCCCGCTGTCAGCTCGGACCCATCGGAAGTGCCTCCTTATTACGCACAAAAAAATGAATACCCCCGTGCTAGCTGGGACTAACCTTGGTGGGAGGCTGACTTGTGGGCCTACTAAGTTGACTGGGATGGAGGCCTTTGTCAAATTTAGTCAATATATGAACGATTCTAGCTCTAGTGACCGTACGATGTCCATCCAACGGCCGTAGTGCTTCTTCAACCTCTGGTCTTCTTGCTCCAGCCGCCCAAAGCAGCGCTGGTCGTGCCGCCTGCCCCTGCCGCCCGTGGCCGGCTGTGATGTCGCGGAGGCCTCACCGCCCCCTACAACTCCCACCGCTAGCCAGGCTATCCCTCTATGCACCCACACCCCCTGTTATTCTGCGGTGACGGTAGCCTCACACCGCAGCCGAACGAGTGAACCCTCATACTCCTCTACGCGTGGGCATCCACTGCCGCGTCTTCCCTGGCTCCACGTCGTCCCCTTCCTAGGCCTCGCCGTCATCCACCGCCCTGGTGCTCTCAGCGTGGCGTGGTCAACGTGGTCAGGGAATGGCTTCCATCAGACGTGGACTATACGTGGAGAGGCTGATAGCTGGGTCCACGGCCACAGCAAGGAAGTGCCTCCTTATTACGCGCAAAATAATTATTCCTCCACCTGATAGCGGGGACCCACCGGATGGGCCATCGTATTTCGCGGAAAAAAAGTTCCCCCCCTGAATGCTGGGACCCACCAGCTACACCTTCGCACGCAAGGAAGTGCGTTCGGGCAAAAAAACGATTCGCCTCCCTGACTGCTGGGACCCAGCAACTACATCTTCGCACGCATGGAAGTGCGTCCGGGCAAAAAAAATGATTCGCCCCCTAACTACTAGGACCCACCAGCTACATCTTCGCAGGCAAGGAAGTGCCTGACAGTAGGGACCCACCTGGTCGAAGCATATGTAGCGTTGTCATTCTGGTCGCGAACGTGTACATACATACTGGTCGTTGTAGAGGCACGCACGTAGCATGTACACATCCGTACAGCGGCGAGGGTGCAAGAAAGAAAATACGACCGCGTACGTACATACAGGCAGGGTCTCGAACGCCTATCGTGCATACGTACATGGCTGGGTCGGAACGAAGATACAACGTCGACGTCGTGTTCATGGGGAGCCAACCGGCTGGGTCGGAATGGAACGCGTGGTCGTGTTCATCGGGAGGGCTTGGACGGAACAAGCAATGGAAACGAGGCCTGGCGTACCGCATAACGAAGGAAACGGCCTTGTGTTCGACCGGCCACGTTTGAAACGGGATCCTGTTGATCGGGAGGGGCCTAGCGTACCGCAAAACGGAGGAAACGGACCTCCTATGGTCGAAACGGGGGTCCTGTTGATCGGGAGGGGTGTGGCGTACCGCAAAACGGAGGAAACACACCTCCTATGGTCAAAACGGGGGTCCTGTTGATCGGGAGGGGTGTGGCGTACCGCAAAACGGACGAAACGGACCTCCTACGGTCGAAACG
>NC_041391.1:532037013-532078375 GCF_002162155.2 Triticum dicoccoides | reverse complement strand
AGTTAGCAGCAGTAGTGAAGGAATCACTCCATCGGGTTCACTTAACAGCCATCGATCGATCACTCGGGTTCAGTAACGCGTAGCCTGCAATGCAATCGCTCGGGTTCAGTTAGAGCCCAACGCCCCGCTCGGGTTCAGTTAGAGCCAACGCCTCGCATGTGTACGAGAGAAACGTGCATTGCTCGGCCCCTGACCTCCCACCGTAACCGGCAACTCCCCGAAATTTTCCTCCCCTCGCTTCTACCATGGTTTTTTCCGTCATGGACGGCCCAAAGAATATCATGCAGCTGCGTCTCCGGCCCGCCCAATACGAAAAGCCCATTTTCTGTCATGGTTTTTTGTCATAGAAGTAGGAGCCCACCACATCTATGATGATACCGGGTTTTGTACAATTATCATCATAGAAGTGTCATATGTATGACAGGAAAAAAATTCGTTCGGCCCAAAATGTCATGGATGTGTCTTTTTTTGTAGTGCCACTTGGCGGGGGGAGGCGTCTGGAATGGGTGTATGAGCACTCCTTTCTCCCTCCCTGATGGCATCTGGATTGGGTAGGTCGGCTCTCTCTTTGTTGTCCAGTTGGATAATCTCGGGTGGAGCTGCACGAATTTATGAACCAAGGAAATCATTAGAGCTCTATCGGAGGAGTCCTAACCATCCAAGTCCCTTGACACAACGTACCTTTGGAGGTGGCAGCATCCGGCGCATCAGCGTCATTTGGACCTGGCTTGCGGGCATGCGGGTTCACCGAAAATGTCGAGGTGTCATTGCTACAAGCCAAAAAAACATTTGATCATCCACTGGATCGACAAAAAAGCGAGTAAACAATCAGGTAAGACACTCATGTCGAAGCCACGGGCACCGCCACCTTGACCCGAGGCACCGAGCCTTCTGGGGCTTCGCCGAGGCCTGCTTGGGCAGCTTGGACTGCTTCTTGGCTGAGCTCTCGGCTACGGTGCACGCACGCTTGGAGCTACGACTCGTCCACCCTGAAGCAGTCAGCTGCGGCTCCGTCCTTGCTACTCGGATTGTGTTGCGCCTTCGTGCGGGGTTCCTTGGGGGCCTCATAGGGCGAAGAGGACTTGGCCTCCTCCCCCATCCTCCATGATCTCGACCTCGTCGCTCCACTCATCGCCGTCGTCGTCATCATCCCCCTCCGAGTAACGGTTCTCGGAGTCACTCATCGCGTCTTCAGGCAACCGATCAATCACTGGGATGTTGGAGATCATGCTTTGAACTCCTGACAAGAAGTCACATTGAGATGCCAAAATCAGATAAACATAAAACAACTCACCAATAAGCTGACTGAGCAGCAGACAATTACCTCAACAGTCAGCGGGAGCTCTTTGGAGTAAGCCGGCACCAGCCGCGTCCCCCGCGGGTTGTCCCGAGCGCAAGTGAGGGCCTTGATCTTGGCCCCCACATCCTTATCGGTGATCTCCTCAGGATGCACTCGGGTCCTCATATAACCACATGGGGTGGGCCCTCGCTTGCGGCCGCTGGATGCACCGAGTGAAGAAGGCCTCCAACAAGTCCATGCCATTTACTCCGACATTCATGACTCCTATCAACGTGCTGGACAAGATATTGACACCTATCAGGTTATGATACTGACAGTGAGTACTGGGGGTACGAATAAGGGGCAGAGCCTAGCTACGGCGTAGGTGTAACACACGGTGTTTAACGAGTTCAGGCCCCTCACTCAGTGGAGGTAAAATCCCTACGTCTCGTGCCCTGAGGCTTGCTTTGATTTGATAGATAGGATTACAAGGTTGAACGTGCCTAGCTATGAAGAGGCGTGCGCTTATATAGAGTGTGTCATAGCCCCATGTCTCCCACGCTATCGGGGCAATTAATGCCATTGAATGAGGCATTTACTAGTGTAATGAGCCTATACTACAGCAGTTACGGGTAATGGTAGTTATAACTCTATTTAGTGGACGACTTAGGATCCCTCGACCATTGCAGCTCCCATGACTCCTCCTTGTCATGTACGCTCGATTGGTTGATCACTGACCGAATGACGTGTGGCTGTCCAAGTGCTATGGAGCCATCAGAGTGATCCTCCTGACGTACGCATCCGAATGCTGGCATGGTCCAGGGACCTGCCTATGATGATGATGGGCCCCATGTGGGTCCCGAATGATGGGTCCTTGACCCTACCTGTAATAGGTGACCACATCATTAGCCCCCGAATCGGTTGGGACTTTGTAGAACAGATGAATCGACCCTTTGGTTAAGCCTGAGTGCTGCAGAACCACTTAGGATATGTTTTCGGGTTGTGATTTGTTGTTCCTTGAACGAAAACACAACGGATTCTGGATTTTAATTTTACCCAGATGACAGGGTGTTGCTGATCGTCGAGAAGAAACCCGGTGGCATTCATTTGGTCTCTCGGAAGAGATAGACTAGGGGCCAGAGTGAGGGCATGCCATAACAACTTGAGGAGCTACGCCGGCGCGTGGTCTGCTTCTCCAGAAAGAAGACACTCCTTATCCCAGGGGAGCGCCAGCGTGGGCCTTCTACAAGTCCAGGTTTACAAGTCATGCACCTTGGAGCCTACTGAGAGGGCCAAGTGAACCCGCGGAGGGGCGTCAAGCTCGTCACATAACGACCCCGAAGGAGACTTCGGTCGGGTGTTTAACGTGGCTAAGTGCACGGGTCCCCATGGAGGGTGGTAAGTCGGACTAACGTGTGTCCCTTAGGAAAGGAATCACTGAAAATCAATCGGATTGATTTGTCCTAGAAATCTCGGGATTTGAATTCGCCTGTTCACACGCCGAAGCGGAAATGCGGTGTGTTAGTGGCAAAGTGGGGGCGTGGCTCCTCGATTTGCATGCATGATCCTTGCCACATGCCGCTCTTACTCTATGCAAAGCCTTGCCACGCTGGTCGTCGATCCTGGGATTTGCGGCGAGAGATCTGCCTGACGATTTTGTTTGTTGATATAAAAGATCGAGTGGCAGGGTTCCGGGCATTAGATCCTCTTTCTTCTCTTCGCTTACCCTCTTCATCTGAGTGTGCGACGATGGCGAAAGGTTCCACGGCGAAGGCGGAGAGGGCAAAGAAGGCGGGGAAGGCCACCTCCTCACGCTTGGGCATGGTGGCTGGTGGCGCGTTAGGGGAATGGCTCCCGTCGCGCGTCTTTGCCAGATGACGGGAGGATTTGGCGGAGGAGGGGCTGATCCCACGTGACAGGTGGCATCACCCGGGCGCGAGGGAGATCAAACTGGCGCCTGAGGTAGACGAGCGTGTCCTGCTCGTCACCCACATCGAGCGAGGTTTCTCGATGCCTCTACATCCCTTCTTTCGATCATTCCTTGATTTCTTTGGTGATCAACTCCACTATCATCCTCCCAATGCAATCATCTACCTATCAGCTTTTATCTCCCTCTGTGAGAACTTCCTAGGTTTCCACCCTCACTAGGGTCTCTTCAAATACATATTCACTTCTCGGTCGATGTAGGTGAAGAAGGATTCACCAACTGGTGAGAAAACCCATGTCACCCAGCTATGCGGGGGTCTAGGCAACCAAGTCCGCGGGGGGAGGTCTTTCCCCAAGATGAGCTTTCCCGACTTTGTTAAGGGGTGGCAAGGAACCTGGTTCTATTGCAAAGACGTCCCCAGCACCAACAACTAGTCGGGCCTCCCGTCGTACTCGACCGAGAGGCTACGAGCTCCGCGGACTCTCATAGTGGAAAAGAAGGAGAAGGTGGGCGTCGACATTCTGTCTAGCGCTTTAGTCGGGTTTTTCGAACGCTGGGGTGAATGGCATGGACCTGCTAGAGACTTTCCTCAGCCGGCGCATCCAGCCACTGCAGGCCAGGGCTCACCCCATGTGTCTATACGAGGGGTCGGGTGACTCCACTCGGGTGCATCCTGAAGACCTCACCGAGAAGGAGGTGGGCACCAAGATCAAGGCCATCACCTGCGCCCGTGACAATCCGCTGGGGACTCGGTTGGTGCCAGCCTATCACAAGGATCTGCCGCCCATTGATGTATTTGTCTCTGATTTAGTCTATTCAATTGTAGGGCATCTTCTGCATGGTTGATCCTCACGTTTGCATGTGTTCGTTTCTCAAGACTTCCAGGGCTTGATCTCCAGGATTCCCATGGTGGACCACTCGCCCCAAGACTTGCGGAGCGAAACCGAGCAGCAGTACTCGGAGAGGTCCAATGATGACCAGAGTGACGACAATGACGACGACGATGAAGAGGAGAATTCAGAGGAGGTGGAGGAGGCGGAGTCCTCTCTGTCCTATGAGGCCCCCAAAGAACCCCGTTGCAAGGTGTTGCATGACCCGAAGGGCAAGGCCGGAGAAACTTAGCAGCCGACTGCTTTTGGTCGGGCGACTCAGAGCTCAAAGCGAGCCCACGCCAAAGCTGAGAGCTTGGCGGAGAAGCAGCCCAAGCTGCCCAAGAAAATCTCTTCCAAGCCTCAGAATGCTTCCGTGCCCCGGATCCAGGTGGCAGTGCTTGTTTCCTCGAAGTAAGCGTTCTCATCGACTTTTGTCCATTTTTGAATCCATTTGGTTATTGCTCGAGTATTATTTTCTTCTTGCAGCAACGACACCTCGACAACCTCACCCGACCCGCACGCCCGCAAGCATGGCCCTAGTGATGCCAACGCAGCAGAGGCCACTACTTCCAAAGGTATGTTGTATTGACTGACCCACATGGTTATGCCTTTTCCGACTGAACTTTGATGATTTCTCTTATTATGCAGCCCCGCCTGAGATTATTCAGCTAGATGATGAAGTGAGTGTCGGCCCACCGAATCCGGACACCGTCAAGGAGGGAGTGCCGAGTGCTGACACACCAATGAAGGATGCCTCTCCTCGCCAGACGACCCATATTTCTCCAGCAAAGGTCGCTGCCAAGACTACAAGGCTGAGCCCTCTGGCTCAGGGCAGTTCAGCATCTTCTTCAGTGATAGTTCCCCCCGCGAGGTCTACCCAGGATCCTCCAAGTGGAACAACGGTGATCCCAGTCCTGAGGCCAACTCCAGCACCCCCGTCAGCTCCAAACACTTCTTTCTCCCTTGTACCAAGTCCCAGAGGATTAGGTCGGGGCGAGCAAGGAAGCATTGATCCAGGTGGGCTTGATGTGTGGTTGACTAAAGGACGCCTACGATGCCAGCATCGTGCTGGAGACCAATGTCCGAGTAAGTACCATTATGAGTATGATTTCCTATCGATTTTCTTCTTTTCTCGTAGTAGGATTGTAGTAGGATTTCTGCCAGTGGGTTTGCGCAGGGCACACCCACTGGGTGTGCATGATCCAGTGGGGGCACGCTGAGTGCACTTACAGGGTGTAGCCCCCGAGGCTCTTGTCGAATGGAATCCGTCGGCAGGAAGCTTAGAGTGTCGAATTTTCGTATGTTCACTTGGATCCTAGCTGGAGCGTAGTCGAGTGGACATGATCCAGTGGGGGCACGTCGACTGCACCCACTGGTTGTAGTCCCTGAGGCTACCATTGACTATGGCAGTTAGCGGTAGTCTTAGAGTCATTTTTAGCTCATTGACAAGTCACTTCCTAGTGGAGGCACACTGAGTGCACCCCCTGGGTGTAGTCCCGAGGTTGCCATTGATCACAGGCAATTGGTGGTAGTCTTTAAAACTTGTCATTAGGCAGTCAGGGCGCCCTGCGACACTCGTGCATTGATCAAATAGGCCATCCTGTGTTGTTGTCCTCTATCTTCTTCATCGCTGACTCAGAGGTTAGCCGAGTGGAGTAGGTCATCTTGTGTTGTTGTCCTCAATCTTCTTCATCACCGACTCAGGAGTTAGTCGAGTGAAGATAGATCAAAGGATACTTCAATGAGCCGGTATTGATCAAGCTTGTTCCACTCGGCACCAGGAATACTTTAGGATCTGGTATTTATCAAGCTTGTTCCACCCGGTAGTGCGCGGTCGACTTGGTAACTAGGATGTACTTGAGAGTTTGGTATTGGTCAAGCTTGTTCCTTCCAGTGGTGCCTGCTCAAGTGCTTGTGAGTTACTGCTTTTGGTTTCTGTCAGATTACGGGTTCCGCAAACCCTTGGAAGGTTCGAACTCTGGGGTGTGTGCGGAGATCTCAACCTACCCAGCCTGCCTACTCACGATCCTCCTAAGCCTAGCGCGACGAGCTCAAAGAGACAAAGAGACACATCAGTTTATCCTGGTTTGGGCCACCTTGCGATGTAATACCGTACTCCAGTGTTTTGGGCGATTACCTCGAAGGGCTGAGGATGAACAGTAGATTAGATGAATAGACCTCAGGAGGTGAGGTGTTCTTGAGCTCAAGAGAGCTGGTGAGGTGGTCGGGTGAGAGTGGATCCGATCCCCTTCTCAACTTGGTTTTTCTCCACCTGGTTCCTCCCTCTCTATGGTTGTGACTAAGTCCTATTTATAGTGGCCTTGTTCCTCTTCTCAAATGTTGGCGGGAAGGGACCCCACAACGGCCGGATTTTAAAGGGGACAAGTAGTACAGCTTATCCTGACTAAAGTGGTCTTCGCCCGCGAAAAGCCCCTGGTCGTGATGCTGCGATGGGCCCGGTGATGACCTTCGTCCTGCCGTCCGGGTGGTCTTGGTATTATTGCACCAAAATGGAAACCTTTTGTTGATTCCTTGGGACTCCGCGCCTATGGCTTGCCTCCCTTGCACCGAAGAGGAAACTGGCGCTCTATGCCCGCTGGGGCCCGCCTGGCCTTGGTCGTCATGGCTCACGTCAGCTGAGCCTCGTGAGGTGCACCTTGCATAGAACTCTCCGCCCCTCGAGAGCCAGCCTGAAGAGGCCGATCCCCTCGGGGGTCTTGGCATCGTC
Organism: Triticum dicoccoides; assembly: GCF_002162155.2. Classification (NCBI taxonomy): domain Eukaryota; kingdom Viridiplantae; phylum Streptophyta; class Magnoliopsida; order Poales; family Poaceae; genus Triticum; species Triticum dicoccoides. Next base: position 532,071,569 of record NC_041391.1, on the reverse strand, counting down.
CACCTCGCGAGGCTTGGCCCCTCGCGAGGGTCTTGAGTCGTTGATGCTGAAGCTAGGCCGTACCAGACCATCAGAGAAGCCACGTGGCGGGCCGCAGGCAGGCAAGTCTGGATAGCCCCATATCCAGAACGCCGATAGTAGCCCCCGGGCCCAAGGCGCGCTCGGACTTGGCTTCCAGGCGAAGCCAAAGGGCAAGTGTGCAGCGCCGCGAACCCTAACCGCCTGCGGCCTTGATGACGCTTGGCGATTGATGGGATGTGGGCGTCTCCACTTCCCCATGCTGCCTCGACAACTGTTCAACTTGACAGAACAATGTGGCATGCAGAAGATCACCATGGCGCGAGGTCGTGGAGGCTGGCGGTTTGCCTTCCTTGGCTATAAATGTGGGGGAGGGGCAGAGCCCCCTCGCTCATACCTCCTTCGTCTTCTTGTCACCCGCTTCTTCTCTTTCTTCATCTTCCTTCCATGGCACCGATCAAGAAGGTTCTTGGCGGCCGAAAAGGGGAAGACCCCTAGGGAGGGGCCTGATCCTCTCCCCCCGAAGAAGCGACTCCGCCTCCCTCATGACGCCAGCGCGGGCGAGAGGTGACCAGGCCTTGGAAATCGAGGCCTCCGCCAAGCTTCCCGATTCCCCTGAACGCCCGCGCCCAGGACGAAGATGTGCGCCATCGAGCAGACCCTGGCGATGGAGGACAGGCCGCCATTGCCTTGCCGACCGTGCCATGGACTCACTCCAAGGGCAGCTTGCGAGAATTCGTGGTGTGGGCGGTGATGCCGCCCAACTCATGGATCCGACTCCCGAGGTTCTTCACCGGCGAGCTGCCTCCGAGGCAGCCCCTTGAGCTAGGGCTGCAGCATGCCGGGTGTTGCGGCTTGGCCACCGGAGCTGAGGTCAAGGTGGTGCCCCCCGGAGACATCTTCATGACCTGCGGATGGGGTGAGGTCACCCGAGCCTGCCGCGCCAAGGGGGCCCTCGCAATTCACTTCGAGTACGATGGTGCATCCACCTTGTTCTTCAAGGTCTTCGACAAGGAGGGCCAACGGCTGGAGTGCTACCCCGGAGGAAGCGGCCCGTAGGGTGCAGCCGTGGGTGCTAGACCTGCTTTTATCCCCTTCGGTGCCTCTTCTAGCAGCAGCGACGACTCCTGGGAATCCAGTGACTCTCCTGAGCCCATCGAGTCTCCGGAGTCTAGCGATGACAGCTATGTGCCGTGAAGCTCCCGCCATGGGCGGAGCGCAGCGGCGGCTGCTGCCCGGTGTTGCCGGTGACGCTCGATGGCTCGATAGCAGCCTTCCTCCTTTTTCTTTCACTGCGTGGAATGAAAACCAGCTCATGTGGGGTTTGTAAGGACTGAAGTGTGTTTATACCAATGTTGCTTTCTTGATTCTGTGATGGAGTCGCGTATCCCAGTTCGGCTCGATTCCCCCCTTTTCCTTCCCCTAGGCAGCATGACGCTCTACGCCGACGGGATCCAGTCCCCAGGCAGGCTTCAACCGTCGCTAGTATGCCAGGTCGCGATGCCATAGTCAAGGATAGGAGGTGAGCGGCCCGAGGTCCAGTGAGAGCTCATGAGATGCGATGCTCACGAGGTCCCCCTTGGCGTGCAAGCAGCCACCCAAGGAACCAAAAAGGTGAGTGAAGACGTTGGAGTGGGACTGCAAGGTTGGGGCGAGCGGGGTGTGAGCCCGGTGCCACAGCGCATGCGACTTATCTTTTAGTAGCCCTGTTGCGATCTGTCTGGAGGACGGTGCCTGCTCTTGCGTCTGTGGTGGTATCATTAGGCATGGTCCGCAACGACCACCCTCTCGCCTCACTTTCCCAGGTGCTCTACGTCCTCGGGTCCCGGCCGTCGAGCAGGCTCAGCTGCCACTGGTATGCCAGGTCGCGATGCCGTAGTCAAGGCCAGGGGGTGAGGGCTCGAGAGCCAGTAGGAGCTCCCGAGACGCGATGCTCGGGACCTCCCCCCCTTTAACGTGCAAGCGACTCGCGAGGTAAGGTGGCGGTCGTCCAAACCGGCCCACGAATCATCATCACATGAACCTGCACGTTAGATGACAGCAGAGATCGCGAACCCCTGCGGAGCGGGGTGTCCGCCCCACGGCCCCTGGCGAAATACGAAGGCATCGAGGACCTGGTGTGGTGGCGTGCACAAGGCGGGTCGCAAGCTAGAGCTCGGTCCTCGGGGTTGTCAGTGTTGCAGGGACGGACCTGAGCACAAGCGTCGTGCCGACGTGAACAGCCATGCGGCAAGGTGACCGAGGGACAAGCCAACAATGTAGGGAGACTGCGAGGGGGTTAAGACTCAAGGCTGTAGGGTGAAGATCATAGGTAAACTCATAGAAGATGGTTAGACAACCCTGGTGAATGCAAAACGATACACACCGCAGGGACGAACCCACACGGCTTGGGGATGATGTTGCCCGAGGGGCGCCCCCAAACTGAACGAACTAGAGAGACGTCACCTGGTACCGTCGCTGAAAATATGTCGGGGTAGCGGAAGATGCGCGCTGCTAGAGTCGTTCCTTGATACATCTCCAACGTATCTATAATTTTTTATTGTTCCATGCTATTATATTACCCCTTTTGGATGTTTATGGGCTTTATTATACACATTATCATTTTTGGGACTAACCTACTAACCGGAGGCCCAACCCATATTGTTGTTTAATTGCATGTTTCAGTATTTCGAAGAAAAGGAATATCAAATGGAGTCCAAACGGAATGAAACCTTCGGAAAAGTTATTTTTGGAGCAGAACCAATCCTAGGAATTTGGAGTGCAAGCCAGGGGATCGTCGAGGAGGCCACGAGATAGGGGGGCACGCCCACCCCCCTGGGCGCGCCCTACCCTCTCGTGGGCCCCTCGAGGCTCCCCCGACCGACTTCTTTCACCTCTATAAGCCTACGTACCCTAAAAACATCGATAACAAAGATATATCGGGAGTTCCGTAGTCGCAAGCCTCTGTAGCCACCAAAAACCTCTCGGGAGCCTGTTCCGGCATCCTGCCGGAGGGGGAATCCCTCACCGGTGGCCATCTTCATCATCTCGGCGCTCTCCATGACGAGGAGGGAGTAGTTCACCCTTGGGGCTGAGGGTATGTACCAGTAGCTATGTGTTTGAGCTCTCTCTCTCTCTCGTGTTCTCTCTATGGCACGATCTTGATGTATCGCGAGCTTTGCTATTATAGTTGGATCTTATGATGTTTCTCCCCCTCTACTCTCTTGTAATGGATTGAGTTTTTCTCTTGAAATTATCTTATCGGATTGAGTCTTTAATGATTTGAGAACACTTGATGTATGTCTTGCCATGTTTATCTGTGGTGACAATGGGATATCACGTGCCACTTGATGTATGTTTTGGTGACCAACTTGCGGGTTCCGCCCATGAACCTATGCATAGGGGTTGGCACACATTTTCGTCTTGACTCTCCGATAGAAACTTTGGGGCACTCTTTGAAGTACTTTGTGTTGGTTGAATAGATGAATCTGAGATTGTGTGATGCATATCGTATAATCATGTCCACGGATACTTGAGGTGACAATGGAGTATCTAGGTGACATTAGAGTTTTGGTTGATTTGTGTCTTAAGGTGTTATTCTAGTACGAACTCTTGAATAGATTGATCCGAAAGAATAACTTTGAGGTGGTTTCGTACCCTACCATAATCTCTTCGTTTGTTCTCCGCTATTAGTGGCTTTGGAGTGACTCTTTGTTGCATGTTGAGGGATTGTTATAAGATCTATCTATGTTATTATTGTCAAGAGAACTTGCACTAGTGAAAGTATGAACCCTAGGCCTTGTTTCCTATCATTGCAATACCGTTTACGCTCACTTTTATCATTAGTTACCTTGCTGTTTTTATATTTTCAGATTACAAAAACCTATATCTACTATCCATATTGCACTTGTATCACCATCTCTTCACCGAACTAGTGCACCTATATAATTTTCCATTATATTGGGTGTGTTGGGGACACAAGAGACTCTTTGTTATTTGGTTGCAGGGTTGTTTGAGAGAGACCATCTTCATCCTACGCCTCCCACGGATTGATAAACCTTAGGTCATCCACTTGAGGGAAATTTGCTACTGTCCTATAAACCTGTGCACTTGCAGGACCAACAATGTCTACAAGAAGAAGGTTGTGTAGTAGACATCATTCCTTACGAGCCACCCTGGCCCCGAGCCTCGAGAGGCCCAGGGGGGCGGGAGGCTCCTGAGGATGCGCCTCCTTCTCCGGCAGGGTCACCTGGTGCCTGGCCTCGTGAGCCGCTAGAGCATCCCTTGTGCAGCACTGGAACACCACAGCTGTGCCCGGTAGGCCGAAAGGCATGCGGGCGTGGCTGTGGGGTGGACCCTCGCATCGGCTGACATGGGACGGCCAGAAGAGCTGCCAAGACGCTGCCCTATTGAGCCCTGGGATGTCAATTGAGACGCAGAACTCCTTACCCTTGCCAGGTCAGTCAGCCGCGCCTTGCGGTAGGCGGCGATCGCCTTGCAGAACCCTTGCCTCTTGAATCTCCATGATTGCCTTGCTGATGAACTCCTAAACGCATGGTGCCTTCCGCCTGACGCCTTCTCCTGGGAAGCATGCACTAAAGAGCGCCTCCACATGGTGCCCGAGCGCCTCCCTCATGACTCTGGCTCGGTCTAAGGCCCTCCCGAGGAGAGTCCCTGAGCCCAGCATGAGAGGGGCGCCGAGCGCGCCTTCCTATGCGATAGGTGAAGGCGCCCCATCCAGGGACATGAGGCTTAGCGCGGCGTCCTCGGGCGATGCTTCCTCGCGAGATCCCTGACCTAGCTGCAGCTTCTTTGTCTTGGGGGCGACCTCAGGAGGGAGGACGCCGCCCTCATCTTCAGGGTTCTCGGCTGCTGCAGCCTGGTAGGCGCGCCTGAGGGAGCACACCGCATCCTTTTCCTGGCATGCGACCGTGATGATGACGCCACTTCCTGGCATCTTGAGGATGTTGTAGCCGTGGTGAGTCGTTGCCATGAACTTGGCCAGTGTTGGGTACCCTAGGATGGTGTTGTACGGCAGACGAATGTTAGCGATGTCGAAATCAATGAGCTCGGTGTGGTAGTTGTTGCATTTGCCGAAGGTGATAGGGAGGCAGACCTGCCCTATCGGGTGTGTGGAACCGTCAGTAACTCCTGAGAATGGCTTGGTTGGCTGAAGCTGGTAGTACGGCACTTGGAGCCTGTCAAACGTTTGAACAGATAGGACATTGAGCCTTGCTCGACCATCAATGAGAGTCTTGGTGACAACCACGTTGCTGATGACGGGCGAGCAGAGCATAGGGAGCGCGCCGGCAGTAGGCGCACACTTGAGTTGGTCTGAGGAGCTGAAGTTGATGGCACATTTAGACCACCCGAGCGGGCGAGTTGCTTCGGGCTTGGGAAGCGTTGCATTCACCTCACGCTCGAACTGCTTGAAGACGCGGTGAGAAGCCAGGGCTTGTGAGCCACCCAGGATGCAGGCAATGGCTCAAGGCTCCTGGAAGCCCCCAGCCCCCTCATCCTGGTGATGATCTCCGTTCCTTCTCGGTGGTGGAGGCAATGGAGGAAGACCGGCATTTCCCTGGCGGCGCTCCTCACGAGGTTGCTCCCTCCAGGCGCCCTTGCGAGGTTGGCCCTGCCAACAGTCCTCCCAAGGATGGTCGCGCCACTCCTGGCGATGGTCGCGTCCGTCCCAGCATCCTCCACCTCGGCCACCTCCACGGTCAAAGCCTTGATCGTTGTGCTCGGGGCGTCAATCGAGGCGCCCGTCATGAAGAGAACTGAGCTCCTGGCAGTCATTGGTGTTGTGGTTGTGGACGTTGTGGAAGACGCAAAACAGTCGGTTGCTTTTGGACGACTCGAGGTGGTCGCAGCTGCGCTTCATCTCTGGCTGGTCCGCGAGCACGGTCAGCCCTTTGTGCTTTACGTCCTTGGCCTTGGCCTTCATGTCTTCGGGGTAAGCATGGGGGAGCTCAAGGAGGGAGAGGCGCCCATCCTCAGCCCTTGCACACTTGTTTGCCATATTGAACGTCTCCAAGGCTATGCAGAGGTCCTCATGGATGGCGAGCTCCTCCTTCATCTTGACACCGCTGACGCCATCAGTGAACGCTGAAATGATGGCCTCATCCGACAACTTGGGGATCTTGAGGCGAACATTGTTGAAGCATTGGATATACTTCTGTAGAGTCTCTTGGCTGCTTCTTGATGCAAGGCAGGTCACCCGCGGCCGGCGAACGGTCGCGAGTGCCCTGGGAGTTGGCGATGAATTGGTCGCGCATCTCCTCCCAGGACGAGACCGATCCCACGGGGAGATTCAGGAGCCAAGAACATGCGCCATCCTTGAGGGCCATGGGGAACCAGTTCGCCATGATCTTCTCGTCGCTGCTGGCCGCCTCGATGCTCAGCTCGTAGAGCTGCAGGAACTCAGCGGGGTTGGTGGGGTCGTCGTAGCATGGGGGCAGGTCGGGTTTGAACTTGCTCGGCCAGATGACACCGCGAAGTTCTGAGGTGAACGTGCGACATCCAGCTGTGGTCACGGGGGCCCGTCGAGGAGGTGGAACCTGGTCCTGGTGCATGCGCGCCGCCACCTCCTGTGGCAGCATGCGGGCTTGACGTGGGGGTGCAGGAAGCACGTGTGCTTCCCCTTGAGGCTGATGCACCACCTAGCAGCTCGCCTCTTCCCGTGCAGGCGCCTGGCGTGGCGGGTTGTGCTGTGGTGCCACACGCCTTGGCTCGATGATGACGCCCTGGACCGGAGGTGGTGGAGGAGCCCCGTGAGCCACGTCGCCCGCGGCAGGCGGATGCCGAGGCAGTGAGCGGGTTGGTGCAGCGGAGCCCCCAGCCGTGCTGACAAGCTCAACGATCCGCTCGAGCCATTCCTCATAGAAGTCGTCGACCGGGCAGTAGCGAAGGAGCTCTCGCACCATGAGCAGAGCGGCCTGCGTGTTCGCTGGGTCATGACGCGCGTGGGAGGATGAAGCTGCCGGGGTCAATGACAGAGTGGCGGTGCGCCCATCGCGTCGCACCGAAGGGTGCAGTGAAGAAGCTTGCTGCTCGTGGCTGGCAGGGCCCGTTGCAGCGTTGGCCACTAGAGATGGAGCACGACAAGCACAACCATCGCCCTTCAGAGCCATCTGAGCAACACGAGGAGCGACTGCAGCCTGGCGCTCGGCGCGAGCTTGGCGTGCGTCAGCCATGGAGGTGTCGGAGTGGCAGTGGATCGATTGATGAAAGAGAAGATATGCACCCCTACCTGGCGCGCCAAATGTTGGATTACGGGTTCTGCAAACCCTTGGAAGGTTCGAACTCTTGGGTGCGTGCTCGCAATCCTTCTAAGCCTAGCACGACGAGCTCGAAGAGACAAAGAGACACAACAGTTTATCCTGGTTCGGGGCACCTTGCGGTGTAATACCTTACTTCAGCGTTTTGGTGGATTGCCTCGAAGGGCTGAAGATGAATAGTACAATGGATGAACAGGCCTCAGGAGATGAGGTGTTCTTGAGCTCAAGAGAGCTGGTGAGGTGGTCGGGTGAGAGTGGATCTGATCCCCTCGCTCTCAACTTGGTTTTTCTCCATCTGGTTCCTCCTTCTCTATGGTGGTGGCTAAGTCCTATTTATAGTGGCCTTGGTCCTCTTCACAAATGTTGGCGAGAAGGGATCCCACACGGCCGGATTTGAAAGGGGACAAGTAGTACAGCTTATCCTGACTAAAGTGGACTTTTCCTGCAAAAAGCCCGTGGTCGTGACGCTGCGGTGGGATCGGTGATGACCTCCATCTTGTCGTCCTGGTGGTCTTGGTCTTGTTGTACCAAAATGGAAACCTTTGGCTGATTCCTCAGGACTCCGTGCCTGTGGCTTGCCTCCCTTGCACCGAAGAGAAAACTGGCGCTCTGTGCCCACTGGCGCCCGCCTGGCCTTGGTCGTCATGGCTCACGTCAGCTGAGCCTCATGAGGTGCACCTTGCGTAGAACTCTCCGCCCCTCGAGAGCCAGCCTGAAGAGGCCGATCCCCTTGGAGGTCTTGGCATCATCCGCCTCGTGAGGCTTGGCCCCTCGCGAGGGTCTTGATTCGTTGATGCTGAAGCTGGGCCGTACCAAGCCATCAGGGAAGCCATGTGGTGGGCCACGGGCAAGCAAGTCTGGATACCCTCATATCCAGAACATCGATAGTTTCCTTTGGGGATCTCCCGACTGACTATTTTTTGTATGTTGCAGAGGACTTGCGAGATGGGAACGAGGTGGCAGCTCTTCGGCTTGACTTGGAGGCAGAGAAACTCAAGAGCGCCCAACTGGAGCAGGAGAACAAGGCAATGGGAGGTAAGTTGTTTCCTCTGACTGATAGCTGAATTTTGGTCTTCCCTCTTGATCCGAATCATTTTGCTCCGATAGATGTTCGTAGCAATAATACCCAAATCGTAATGAGGCTCAAGACTTCTATTTCTCTAGAAACCATGAAGCAAGCACTGGAGAGCAAGGACAAGGATCTGGCGCTGGCCCAGAAGGAAGCAAGGATCAAGGCCGAACTTGCCGACGAGAAGCTAGCTTCAGTCGACAAGTTAGAGGAGGAGATCAAGAACCTTAAGGCCGCCGTCGGGTCCTTCGCTCAGGAGAAGGTCAAGATGGAAGAGAAGGTCATCTAGTTAACTGAAAAGAAGGATGCCCTGGAGAAGCACATGGAATTGTGTGTGAGGAGTTTAGTGAGAAGCTCGTTGGTAAGTGTTTCCTTGGCCGAGTAAAATCTGCATATTGCCAAATTTTCCTCGATCATCTACTCACAAACTGCCCTTTTTGATGTAGAACATTGCTATAACAAGGAACTAGAACTGGAGAGGATAGAGAGGGATCTGGACCCTTCCAGGTCGCTTGTTGCCGACCATGCTGCCCTTGTCATCCTTCGGTTCGAAGACCACTTGGAGAATACCTTGGGCTAGATCACTCGAATGAGAGGTGCGGCGGGTCTAATCGACAAGGAATTGCAACCGGGCTAAGAGACTTAGATGGACTTGGAGTCAGTGATGATGAGGTTGAATGAAGTTCCAACCCGAGTGAAGGCTTGGAAGAAGTCTGCCGCTCGAAGTGGAGTTCATGTGGCGCTGTCACTCGTCCGCGTTCATTGCAAGAACGTGGATGAAGAGAAGTTGAAGAACCTCCGAGTGGTGAACAAGAAGAACATCAAGTTTGAGGATTTCATGGAGACCTTCATTGAAGCCGCCACTCGCATCACCGACGGGATCGACTTGGAGACCTTCGTCGATCCAGCCAGCCCTCTGCCTGAAGCTTGAAAACATTTGATTTAATTTGCCCCGAAATACCAGGTGGTCTATGTAACGAAATACTTTGGTGAGCGCTTAGGCTCATTTTGCCTTGGAGACATTCAGACGGATCGAAACATCAATTCGAAACCCTCTGCGCTTCTATTTGCTTCGTGTTTTGTTTGGCTTTGTGCGAAAGCTGGTTCGCGGCTAAGCCCCCGAGTGTGTAGCAGATCAACACTTGGATGTTTTTTAACTTAGGCGAAAGTTGGTTCATAGCTAAGCTCACTCGGATTAGTTTTTAACTTAGGCGAAAGCTGGTTCAAAGCTAAGCCCCCGAGTGTGCAGCAGATCCTCACTTGGATTGTTTTTTGACTTAGGTGAAAGCTGGTTTACAGTTAAGCCCCCAAGTGTGGGGCAGATCCTCACTCGGATTGTTTTTAACTTAGGTGAAAGCTAGTTCATAGCTAAGCCCCCGAGTGTGGAGTGGATCCTCACTCTGATTGTTTTTGGTGAACGCTGGTTTGTAGCTAAGCTCCCGAGTCTGGAGCGGATCCTCACTCGGATTGTTTTTTAACTTAGGCAAAAGCTGGTTCGCACCTAAGCCCTCGAGTGTGGAGCGGATCCTCACTCAGATGTTTTTTAACTTAGGCAAAAGCTGGTTTGCAGCTAAGCCCCCGAGTGTGGAGTGGATCCTCATTCGGATTATTATTTTTACTTAGGTGTAAGCTGGTTTGTAGCTAAGCCCCCGAGTGTGGAGCGGATCCTCACTCGGATTGTTTTTAACTCAGGCGAAAGCTGGTTCGTGGCTAAGCTTTCTCACCTCTTCACCCACTGGAGGTGTGTTAGTTTATGAATGTAGCTAATCACCTGAGTGAGATGTGACCGTAGATTGAACTAGACGATATCTGGAAAAAGTGAGACTTTAATCCATCTAAGTTCATTCGGACAAACTATTACAAGGGAGAAATTTTATTCTAAGTGTAAAACTTGCGAAACAGATCTGCATTCCAAGCTCTGGGCTCTTCTATTTCTTTGGTGAAGTTATACAACCTATATGCTCCATTGTGGAAGACTTTGGAGATGGCAAATGGTCCTTCCCAGGGGGGATGCTAGCTTGTGAGGTTTCTGTTGATCAACTCGGAGGACCAGGTCTCCTTCCTGGAAGGCACGCCCTCTGACGTGTCTATCGTGGTAGCGGTGTAAGCCTTGTTGATACAACTTTGATCTTATAAGCGCTAGCTCACGCTCTTCCTCTAGAAGGTCTAGGCTATCCTGCCTTGCTTCAGCTTCAGCTCCTGAGTAAAGATCCAGTCGAGGAGAATTGTAGAGTAGATCATCGGGAAGACTGCCTCTGACCCGTACACCATGAAGAATGGGGTGCGGTTCATGGACCGATTCGGGGTCGTTCGCAGGCCCCAGAGAACTGATGGTAGTTCAGTCCTTGAAGTATGAGCCCGTTCAACCTCCCGACTTGCCCATTTGACTCCGGGTGCATGATACGTCTCCGTCGTATCTATAATTTTTGATTGTTTCATGCCAATATTATACAACTTTCACATATTTTTGGCAACTTTTTATATGATTTATTGGACTAACCTATTGATCCAGTGCCCAGTGCCTGTTCTTGTTTGTTGCATGTTTTTTGTTTCACAGAAAATCCATATCAAATGAAGTCCAAACGCTATAAAAATTTCCGGAGAATTATTTTGGAATATATGTGATTTTTGGGAGGTAGAATCAATGCAAATGAGGGCCCACGGCCCCCAGGATACACCAAGGCGCGCCTGGGGGTGCCAGGTGCGCCCAGGTGTCTTATGCCCTCCTCGTAAGGCGGTTGGGTCCCTTCTTCTGGCGCAAGAAAGATAATTTATGGAAAATCGTGTAAAAATTTCAGCGCAATCGGAGTTACCGATCTCCGGGAATTTAAGAAACTGTGAAGGGCCAGATCTGGGAAACATGAAACAGAAGAGAACAGAGAGGGATATCCAATCTCGGAGGGGCTCCTGCGCCTCCTCCGCCATGGAGGCCATGGACCAGAGGGGAACCCCTCCTCCCATCTAGGGAGGAGGTCAAAGAACAATAAGAAGGAGGGGGGCTCTCTCCCCCTCTCTCCCGGTGGCGCCGGAGTGCCGCCGGGGCAAGGATCATGACAGCGATCTACATCAACAATCTTGCTACCATCAACACCAACTCTCTCCCCTCTATGCAGTGGTGTAACACCCCTTCTCCCTACTGTAATCTCTACTTAAACATGGTGCTCAATTCCATATATTATTTCCCAATGATATTTGGCTATCCTATGATTTTTTAGTAGATCTGTTTTGTCCTATGGGTTAATCGTGATCTTGGTTGGTATGATTGTATATTTTATTTATGGTGCTGTCCTATAGTACTCTCTGTCTCGCGCAAACATGAGGGGCCCCGGCTGTAGGGTGTTGCAATATGTTCATGATTCGCTTATGGTGGGTTGCGAGAGTGACAGAAGCTTAAACGCGAGTAGGTGGGTTGTTGTGTATGGGATAAAGAGGACTTCATACTTAATGCTATGGTTGGGTTTCACGACCTTAATGATCTTTAGTAGTTGCGGATGCTTGCTAGGGGTCCAATCATAAGTGCATATGATCCAAGTAGAGAAAGTATGTTAGCTCATGCCTCTCCCTCATATAAAATTGCAAGAATAATTACTGGTACTTGTTATAGATTGCCTAGGGACAAATGAATTTCTTTTTGACAAAAGCTATCCACTTTTATTATCTTGCAATTTATTTGTAGTTTTATTCTCGAAAAGTACTCGTAGATTTATTCTTGCAAAATAGTTTCATACTTGTTTTAGGTAAAGCAAACGTCAAGTGTGCATAGAGTTGTATCGGTGGTCGTTGAACTTGAGGGAATATTTGTTCTACCTTTAGCTCCTCGTTGGGTTCGACACTCTTATTTATCGAAGAAGGCTACAAATGATCCCATATACTTGTGGGTTATCAGTGCGCCACAGAGGCATAGTCAACCTGAGTGCCTTGGGCGTAGCAGAACTCATGGACCTCGTCTGAGTCGGAATTAGACCCGTTGTCAGTCATGATGTTGTGTGAAACTCCGAGCCTGAAGATGATCTCCTTGATGAACTGTATTGTGGTGGTCAAGTCTAGCTTCTTTATGGGATTGGCCTCGATCCACTCGGTAAACTTGTCTACTGCTACCAATAGGTGCGTGAAGCCACTCGCCCCAGTCCGGAGAGGACCGGTCATGTCGAGTCCCCAGACAATGAATGGCCAAGTAAGGGGAATAGTCTTTAGAGCGGACATCAGCTTGTGTGACTAGTTTGCATAGAACTGGCACCCAATGCATTGATCCACTATGTCTCGGGCGGCCTCGTTGGCTCGGGGCCAACAGAACCCGGCTTTGAATAATTTGGCGACCATGGTCCGAGAGGACGGATGATGCCCGCATGTTTCCGAGTGAATCTCTTGAAATATTTGTTGCCTTTCCTATGGGGATATGCATCGCTGAGTGACTCCAGTTGTACTTTTCTTGTATAGTTGATCGCCCATGACGGTGAAAGCTTTGGATCGGCGGATGATCTGACGGGCTTCATCCTCGTCCTCTGGGAGCTCTTGCCTAAGCAAGTACGCCAAATACGGTTCGGTCCACTCGAGAGTGATGACCAACACCTCTTGGACTAGATCAATTACTGCGGGAATATCTACTTCAGTCGGATTGGAAGGGCCGACTGGTTGCGGGGGCTCTTCCACAAAAGGATATTCCTTGATAGTGGGTGAGTGTAGGTGTTCCAGGAACACATTCTTGGGTACTAGCTTCCGAGTGGAACCCATCTTGGCCAGGTCATTTGCCGCTTGGTTCTTGAGATGCGACATGTGAAGAAGCTCCAGCCCTTCCAAATGTTTTTCTAGTTTCCTGACGGCGTTGCAGTAGCCAGTCATTGCCGGACTACCAACATGAGAGGTTCACATTCGGCTTCGTTATTGGAGGAATCGAAGTGAATCTGAAGAACATAACTAAGTCGACCCCCCTTTAGGAGACACCACGACTACTCCGGCCCCGAAGCTGTGAAGCATCTTGGAGCCATTGAAGAACATCGTCTAGTGTTCGGGAACACTTGGGACATGCTGTTCTTGCACAATCCATTCGGCCAGGAAATCTACCATGGACTATGACTTGATGGCCTTCTTGGCTTCAAACCTGATATCCAACGGGAGGAGCTCAATGGCCCACTTGGCCACTCAGCATGTGGCATCTCTATTGTTCATGACCTCGGATAGAGGGGCATCGCTTATCACTGTGACTGAATGCTCTTGGAAATAATGCTCCACCTTCTTTGCAGTAAGGTAAATTCCATCAAATAACTTCTGATAATGCGGATACCTTTGCTTGGAAGGTGTGCGGACTTCAGAGATTGTCACATCCCTAGATTCTGGCATTGTACTAGGCTAACTTCATGTGTGCATCATGTTTAAACTTTGAAAGAAACTTGAAATGGGGATTGTCCAAACCCTAGCATTAAAGGAATTCACTAGGTTCACCTAAAATATTTTCAGTAAGTCCAAATGGCTTTCAAAAATGTTCATCATTTCTGGATAATGCTAGAAACCATAACCAGTGGTGTTGCACATTTTTCCATGACATATTTGGTCACTGAATTAAATTATACAGTATTTGCAATTGGGCATTTAAATGATATATATTATTTTAAGTGCTCAATTAATTCTGAACATAAGTGTGGGCTGTTAGGAATAATTCCAAAAGAGCCCACAATTATTTGCAGGATTTTTGGAAACGTTTTACTATTTTTAATAAAGCCCAATATTTACAGAAAACTAGAAAACAGAAACTAAATTAGAAATAAGAGAGAAGAGAGACAGAGAGAAAGGCCACGGGCCACTTACCTGGCGGCCCACTGGCTGGCCCAGCCCACCTTGCGACTTGCCAGTCATCTTCAACCTCTGCCAGTAGGCAGGGGGAGAGACTTCGCACGCGGCCGAGCGCACCACCTCCTGCTTCGCGCTGGCTAGCCTCCCCCGAGTCCACTTGCATGCCCAGGAGATGAGGACGACCCCCTCTCACTTTCCCCTCCTTCCTCTACCTCGTCCCCTTCCTCTGGCCTCTCTTCCTCGCGCCGCCAAGCACACCCGAGACCACCGCTCGCCATAGCCATAGCCACCGGCCACCCCACTCCCTGCCGATGAGAACTCGAGCTTCGCTTCATCGTCTTCTTCATCCACGCCGAGCCAACCAACCGGGGAAGCACCACAACACCATCCCCACGTCTTCTTCAACCTCGGTTCCCGGAGATCCTCGGCGTTGATTCGCTGCCCACCGGCCGCCCCCGCGCCTGCCGACCCCTCCATTAGCCTCTCTGTGAGTTTCTGCGTCGAACCCGTCTCCTCCCTCTCTCGTTTATGCTCGCTAGCTCCGATCTTCGCCATGTCGTGAGCTCACCGCCGGTGTCCTCTTCGCCGCCGGTGTTTTAGTTTGCGGTAGTCGCACCCGCGCGCACGGTTGTGCTCCTGGTTACTCCAGGAACCCGTAGACAACCCCAGTTGGGCTCCCCGTGCTCCGTAGCCCTACGCTCATGCACCACCGAACTCCGGCCGCCGCCTAGCTTGCCGCTGCCACCGCCACAGTGCACCCCAGCTGTTGTCGCTCGTTGCTTTGGATGCGGGAGAGCCTGAGCTTCGCGTTCATGCCCTCCGCCGTTTATTTGGTCGCCGGAGGAGCGTTTCCGACACCCACCGCCGTCTCTGGCATCGCCGGCGACGAGCCGCGGGTCAACTCCGGTGAGTTTGACCCGGTTGACCGGGTTTGACCTCCCCGAGTCACTTACATGTGGGCCCAACGCCTGGGCTCATTAGTTTAACCAGTTAATTAGCACTAACAGCCCTATTAACTAGTTAAGACACTGACGTGTGGACCCCAATGGTCAGGTTTGACCTGGACCGGGTCAGTTGACCTGCTGACGTCATCATGATGTCATGCTGATGCAGTAACTTATTTTCTGGATTTATTCTTATATAGGAAATTCCAGAAAATGTTGCAAACTTCTAAAAATCATATAAAATCAACCGTAACTCAGAATGAAATAAATTATATATGAAAAATGATCAGAAAAATCCAATCTATCCATCTGTACCATTTTCATGCATGTTAGAACAACTTATAGCTGCTGTTTGGCAGAAATCATATAAATGGCATATGAATATCCACATATGGAGTTTGAATTTGAACTTAGGGTTCAAACCAACTCCATTTAACTTGCTGCTAGTTGCATTAGTTCAAACCACATCATATTGCCATGTCATGATCATGCATCATATTGTGCATTGCATTGATTGTGTTCTTCCTTGTTTGTCGGTGTTTGTCCCCTCTCGATAGACGTGACTCCGACGATGAGATCGTTGACACTGATGAAGACTCAATGCTATCTTCAGAAGTGCCAGGCAAGCAAAACCCCCTTGTTCATTCCGATACAATCCTACTCTCTCGCTCCTGCTCTCTTTTACTGCATTAGGACAACACCGATTCATCTGTTACTTGTTGCGGTAGCTGAACCCCTTTATCCTTTGCATGACCTGTCATTGCCACAGTAAATAGATGAAACCCACTAGCATGAATAGGAGTTGTTTGAGCCCTGTTATGCCTACTCATTCATGCTTGTTGTCATGCCTGCTACTGCTTAGAGTTGAGTCAGGTCTGATTCATCAGGGATGAATCAGAGGCGTGTGAACATGTCCTACTATGTGTGAGCTAAGTGTGTGAACACGATTTGGTAAAGGTAGCGGTGAGAGGCCATGTAGGAGTACATGGTGGGTTGTCTCATTGCAGCCGTCCTCAGGAACTGAGTTCTGTGTTTGTGATCCATGAACAGCTACTACCACACATTGGGTTCCGGTAACTCGGCCCCTCTCGGCTTATTAATCAACTTGATCTCTGTCTAGGAGTTGCAACTAGTTTCTGGTGTTTGTAGGTAGTGTTAGTAGTCTACCAAGTGGCACCCGGTATAGGTGGGCTTGGGACATACTAGGCACAGTGGCACGGTGTACCAAGTGGCACCCGGATGGTGGGCTTGGGAACCCTGCTCACATCGTTTGGGGCCGTGAGCGACACCCCGGCCGGATCTCCTTGCGGATGGAACCCAAATAGGCGATAAACCTGGACGAGAGACTTGTGTGGTTAGTCAGGTCGTGGCCGACACCCTCTCTGGGCTTCCGCTTGAAGGTTGCCGAGTACATGTCGTGTAAACGGCGGTAAGTGGTGAGAGCGTGTGTGAAGAAGTACACCCCTGCAGGGTTAATATTATCTATTCGAATAGCCGTGTCCGCGGAAAAGGACTTCTGGGTTGCCTGTACAGTTCATAGACAAGTGAAAGTGGATACTTTAAAATACGCAAGATAAGCGTGAGTGCTATGGATGGCGTTCTCGTAGGGAGACGGGAGCGGATCCATAGTGGTGTATTGATATGGTGAATATGTGGACTCGTGTGCGCCACCTCAAAAGAGTTACTTGCAGTCGTAGTTCAGGTTAGCCACCGAGTCAAAGCTGGCTTGCTGCAGTTAAACTCCACCCCCCTTTGTTGATAATGATGCATATGTAGTTAGTTCTGATGTAAGTCTTGCTGGGTACATTTGTACTCACGTTGCTTAATTTATGTTTTTGCAGAGAGACTTCAGTCTCGCTAGTAGTACCGCGTGGACTTCGACGTTTAGCTTGTTACCTCAGCTACGATCTTGTGCCTCGGCAGGATCTGGTAGATAGTCAGGCTTCTCATCCTTTTTCATTTGTAGATGTCTGTACTCAGACATGTTAAGCTTCCGTTTGTGCTTTGACTTGTATGCTCTGAATGTTGGGTCATGAGACCCATGTTTGTAATATCTCGCTCCTCGGAGCCTATTGAATAAAATACTTGAGTTGTAGAGTCATGTTGTGATGCCATGTTGTATTGCACATATCGAGCATATTGTGTGTATGTTATTGAAATGCTTGGTATGTGTGGGATCTGACTATCTAGTTGTTTATCCTTAGTAGCCTCTCTTACCGGGAAATGTCTCCTAGTGTTTCCACTGAGCCATGGTAGCTTGCTACTGCTCCGGAACACTTAGGCTGGCCGGCATGTGTCCTTCTTCGTTCCTGTGTCTGTCCCTTCGGGGAAATGTCATGCGATGAATACCAGAGTCTTGTTAGCCCGCTACAGCCCAGTTCACCAGAGTCCTGCTAGCCCAGTGCTACAGCCTGGATTCACTCGCTGATGACCGACACGTTCGATGTTGGGTCATGGATGCCTGTCCTTGTAAGTTTGTGCCACTTTGGGTTTACGACTAGCCATGTCAGCCCGGGCTCCTTATCATATGGATGCTAGCGACACTATCATATACGTGTGCCAAAAGACGCAAACGGTCCCGGGCAAAGGTAAGGCGACACCCGTGGGGATATCGTGTGTGAGGCCGCAAAGTGATATGAGGTGTTACATGCTAGATCGATGTGGCATTGACTCGGGGTCCTGACAGCTTTGGTATCAGAGCTTGACTGCCTGTAGGATTACCAAGCCAAACTGGTCGAAGTTGAGTCTAGAAATTCTTTAGTTATATAAGGGAATTGATTGTGGGATGGAACGTAAGGATCTTTTTACTCCTTTACCTCATGCCCTTCTGATCCGAGTCATCTTATCCTTCCTACGGGGTTAAGGAACTAGGCAATCTCTTCTTTCTATCAGGATCACGTGTTACTAATCCGTAGACTTATAAGACTGTTGGATTTAAGCCTCTGTTCAGTTCCTACTACTTCCGTATGTTTACTATAGATCTCGAAATCTTGATATTGTGCTTCTGAGTGGTTATGCCACCATTTTGTAGCATGTCTCAAATCTTTTCGAGCATTTACAGCCCTTATGCTGTCCGAGTCATCCCAGGTTTCTAAATAATCTGATGCATTTGCAAATCCCTTCTTTCCGTTCCTGATGTTTTTGGGCCCGTTTAACCACACTAAACGGTGAGTTGAGGTACTTTATTGCCTTGACATATATGTTGGAGCTAGTATTATGACCCTAGGTGTCTTAGGGGATCATCTAGTAATCTAGCCATGTTCGTGTTTCTAGTGTGATGATTCTGGCCATCATTCTCGAAAGCATCCTGTGATGCCAACTAGTTAGTAGGTATTCTACTTCTGGGTTTTGAACCCGAGATTTACCCTACTTACCTCATGTTGATAGTGATTGCTAGTTCCTTTAGGATACTAGTAACCTTTGCGTTAGTCCTCGAGGTCCGTGGTATTTCCATCTTCCAAATACTATGAACCGCTTATGGCAGAAGTTCCTTGAACCAAGAGATCACAACAAGAATGCTCTCGATGAGTTCTCGATTCTATGTTGATACTCTGCAAGTCCTACCTCTCTGCATGGATTACCCGGAAGAAACTTGTTGAACTTGGTTCGACATACTAATCTATGCATCCACAACTCAGAAAACCGTATGTTTCTTTGAGTTGTCCCTCTTTAGTTGTCTTCTGACCCTCGTCTATCAATTGATAGTCAAGAGTATGCGTGCAATCGTTCATCGATGCCTATTATTCTTGTGGTCCGTCAAGCCATTCTATTCAGGATGACTAGGAGAAACAAACTCCAGTACCTCATCCATATCCAGGATTGGGTCAAAATAGTTGTGCTCCGCAGATCAAAATGCTAATCCAGTTTTTGTTCTGTTCTACCCTGAAGTATTACCCTCTTTATGTCAAGAAAGTCATAGGAATTACACATCATCTTATGAATTCTTGGTGCAGTGATACTTCTCGCCATCATTATTCATTTCTCGGTCCCCGTGTTGTTGAACCGGAATGCCGACAAGTGAATCGTGATGTGTGAAATCAATACTCCTAGCAACCTTGATGCTTGGTAGTTAAATGGAAAACAATGTCATTCTTAGCGTGTTGGTTATTGAACCCTCATTATAAGACTGATTGTGCTACCTAGTCTTTATTTCTGGTGCACTCTTCGATCAATGAGTTAGGATTATTCAAACCCTTGCTCTGTTGATCGTATCATCTTGCTCTGAAAAGCAAGATTGTTCTCGAGCGTAGTAAAATATCGGTGGTTCGTGATGTTCCGAATATCTTCTCAGAAGTATTACCAGGTTGTCACCTGACCACTATGTTGAGCTCGTGATCAAGTTGGTTTCTTGTAACCACCCCTTCTCCAAGAATCTGTGTTGGATACCCCTAAGCTAGTTGGTTAAGCTGGACAACAACTTGGAGAGTTGGAAGATAAAAGCTTGTCCGACTTAGTTCATTTTAAGGGATATCTTGTATGTGTGTTGAAGAAAGATGATATGTTCATCGATTGGTCCCTGTGATCAATTGCTGGGTCTATCATCTTGTTAAAACTTTTATTTGGGTGTGGGCTATCCTCAAATCAAATCAGAACCAATGTTGTTCATAATGTTGTCTTACTCGTGGTTGATTCCTCGAGCATACACCATTATATCTTCTGGGTCTGACCAATTCTATCACCTGTTCACATAATTATGGAATTCCATCTTCATGGAAACCTGGATAAATTGTTGTTGAGCCCATCGACAACATCCTTACATTTTCCTTAATTTTGTTGAACAATAAGATAGTGTTGGAAACTTGTGTAAACATTTTCTTCATGACCGTTCGTGAAGCATATGCTTGGAAAAGAAGTGACTTCCTCTAATTCATGTGCATTTGATGCAAGTTGCCGTCGTGAATTCGAGAAAGCATGTTTTTTACCTCCTCTAGAATCATCCCAAGTCAGTTATGCACGTGCGAAGTATTCCGTGGTCTGTTAGACTAATCATCTTCATTCCATATGAATTCCCTAGCACACCAAGCCACTAACTGATTTGTTCCAGGAAAAGGAATTCCTTCATAAGAGCTAACCCGGGATTATACAAGGACTTCGATATCCTCAATGATGGTTCCCCACCTGAACTCGGTAGTGTTTTATTATAAGACTACTACGTGGTCATGCTTGTCTGGGATAACGTGTTCACACGTGTGTAGCAGAACCAGCTCATGTTTTGGAGCTTGCTATCGTAGTTCATTTCCTGAGAATCTCACAATGTCATCTTGTCGATTTGCGTTGCAAACTTTCATTTTCCTTCCTAGACTCGATGAGTCTGGAATATCCTGACACCAACCAGATCTGAATCTCAGGCAGATATGATGGTTGGAACATTTCCCAAGAACTATAATATTGGTCCCTTGATAACCGGTAAAGTGGATGTCGTGGCCAACACACCCAGCCGGAAGACCTATTATTGTAGTATCTTGTTTGAGGAAGTTGGCCACCTCCCCATAAGGATCTTGTAGGATCTACTCCCTAGTTGTTCCTTATGGATTTTTGTGCTCCTGAAGTCCGACCTTTTACTTGATGTTCTAGTAATCAAACCATATCTATAAATGGGTTGTGCTAGCACATCAAGGAGAACATTAGAAGCGGAGTGCTAAATGTCTCTCGGTCGATCATCCAGATTTTGTTTCCTTGGCCTCGCTAAGGTGAAATCTGAGAAAGTGTTTTCTTCCTTTGCGTCTGCATCGTCCATCACTACTCATCATGGTAGTATGTTGTGTTGCCAGGATCCTTGACACGGATATTGCTAAAACCTTGATGAATATGGAAATGCTCAAGTTCTTGAGAGCACGCACAAGCGCTAGGTGTTATCATCAGCACTAACTGGGTTTGCTCTCAGCTTCCTCGGTTATGCTATAACTCCTCAAACAGTGGACTTACTCTCTACTGTTGAGCTTCTCGTCAGTTACTAAAATCATCCCTTGTGTTGTTCTCAACAAGGTAATCCACATCATCTATTCTAATCCGGGTATGCCATTCTACCGAAACCCTCCAAACGATCGCTCGAGAATTGCCTTAGGCTGGTATAAAGAGTTTCAATGATCTCTGAATCAAAGGTAATTCTTTTTGCCACCTAAGGGGATATATCTACGAGTCACCATCCCTAAGGTGTCTCATTGTCGTATCAGGGCAACTCAACTCCTCGCTACGTTGACAACCGTTCACCACCCTCTTAAGTGTGGAATCGTTGCCTACCTAGTGAACCTTCGTCATCCGTTTCACTCCATCCCTTCAGATGTATGCTTCGTGTCTCAGCTCGAGAGATGTTGCTATGTCTCATTCCATGAGTTGATCCTAAGTTGTTCGACCTTCGATAAGATCGATCCTTCTAGAGTCTTTCTTTCCCTCTCGTTGTCATGTTAGTTGGAGTTCTTAGAGCAAGACTTCGAGACAATGATGGTGATCGAATCAACGTTCATTTGAAGTGCAACCTGGATCGTGAAGATTGCGTTAGTTGCGTTTTCCCCTTCATCTTACCCTACGCCTGAATCTCGGGACGAGATTCTTGTTTAGTAGGGGTGAGTTGTCACATCCCTAGCTTCTGGCATTGTACTAGGCTAACTTCATGTGTGCATCATGTTTAAACTTTGAAAGAAACTTGAAATGGGGATTGTCCAAACCCTAGCATTAAAGAATTCACTAGGTTCACCTAAAATATTTTTAGTAAGTCCAAATGGCTTTCAAAAATGTTCATCATTTCTGGATAATGCTAGAAACCATAACCAGTGGTGTTGCACATTTTTCCATGACATATTTGGTCACTGAATTAAATCATACAGTATTTGCAATTGGGCATTTAAATGATATATATTATTTTAAGTGCTCAATTAATTCTGAACTTAAGTGTGGGTTGTTAGGAATAATTCCAAAAGAGCCCACAATTATTTGCAGGATTTTTGGAAACGTTTTACTATTTTTAATAAAGCCCAATATTTACAGAAAAATAGAAAACAGAAACTAAATTAGAAATAAGAGAGAAGAGAGACAGAGAGAAAGGCCACGGGCCACTTACCTGGCGGCGCACTGGCCGGCCCAGCCCACTGTGCGACTTGCCAGTCATCTTCAACCTCTGCCAGTAGGCAGGGGGAGAGACTTCGCATGCGGCCGAGCGCGCCACCTCCTGCTTCGCGCTGGCTATCCTCCCCCGAGTCCACCTGCACGCCCAGGAGATGAGGACGACCCCCTCTCACTTTCCCCTCCTTCCTCTGCCTCGCCCCCTTCCTCTGGCCTCTCTTCCTCGCGCCGCCGAGCACACCCGAGACCACCGCTCACCGTAGCCATGGCCACCGGCCACCCCACTCCCTGCCGATGAGACCTCGAGCTCCGCTTCGTCGTCTTCTTCATCCACGCCGAGCCAAGCAACCGGGGAAGCACCACAACGTCGTCCCCACGTCTTCTTCAACCTCGGTTCCTGGAGATCCTTGGTGTCGATTCGCTGCCCACCGGCCGCCCCCGCGCCTCCCGACCCCTCCATTAGCCTCTCTGTGAGTTTCCGCGTCGAACCCGTCTCCTCCCTCTCTTGTTTATGCTTGCTAGCTCCAATCTCCGCCATGCCGTGAGCTCACCGCCGGCGTCCTCTTCGCCGTCGTCGTTTTAGTTCGCGGTAGTCGCACCCGCGCGCACGGTTGTGCTCCTGGTTACTCCAGGAACCCGTAGACAACCCCAGTTGGGCTCCCCGTGCTCTGTCGCCCTGTGCTCATGCACCACCGGACTCCGGCCGCCGCCTAGCTTGCCGCTGCCACCGCCACAGTGCACCCCAGCTGCTGCCGCTCGTTGCTTTGGATGCGGGAGAGCCTGAGCTTCGCGTTCATCCCCTCCGCCGTTTATTTGGTCGCCGGAGGAGCGTTTCCGACGCCCACCGCCGTCTCTGGCGTCGCCGGCGATGAGCCGCGGGTCAACTCCGGCGAGTTTGACCCGGTTAACCGGGTTTGACCTCCCCGAGTCACTTACATGTGGGCCCAACGCCTGGGCTAATTAGTTTAACCAGTTAATTAGCACTAACAGCCCTGTTAACTAGTTAAGACACTGACGTGTGGACCCCAATGGTCAGGTTTGACCTGGACCGGGTCAGTTGACCTGCTGACGTCATCATGATGTCATGCTGATGCAGTAACTTATTTTCTGGATTTATTCTTATATAGGAAATTCCAGAAAATGTTGCAAACTTCGAAAAATCATATAAAATCAACCGTAACTCGGAATGAAATAAATTATATATGAAAAATGATCAGAAAAATCCAATCTATCCATCTGTACCATTTTCATGCATGTTAGAACAACTTATAGCTGCTGTTTAGCAGAAATCATATAAATGGCATATGAATATCCACATATGGAATTTGAATTTGAACTTAGGGTTCAAACCAACTCCATTTAACTTGCTGCTAGTTGCATTAGTTCAAACCACATCATATTGCCATGTCATGATCATGCATCATATTGTGCATTGCATTGATTGTGTTCTTCCTTGTTTGTCGGTGTCTGTCCCCTCTCGATAGACGTGACTCCGACGATGAGATCGTTGACACTGATGAAGACTCAATGCTATCTTTAGAAGTGCTAGGCAAGCAAAAAACCCTTGTTCATTCCGATACAATCCTACTCTCTCGCTCCTGCTCTCTTTTACTACATTAGGACAACACCGATTCATCTGTTACTTGCTGCGGTAGCTGAACCCCTTTATCCTTTGCATGACCTGTCATTGCCACAGTAAATAGATGAAACCCACTAGCATGAATAGGAGTTGTTTGAGCCCTGTTGTGCCTACTCATTCATGCTTGTTGTCATGCCTGCTACTGCTTAGAGTTGAGTCAGGTCTGATTCATCGGGGATGAATCAGAGGCGTGTGAACATGTCCTACTATGTGTGAGCTAAGTGTGTGAACACGATTTGGTAAAGGTAGCGGTGAGAGGCCATGTAGGAGTACATGGTAGGTTGTCTCATTGCAGCCGTCCTCAGGAACTGAGTTCTGTGTTTGTGATCCATGAACAGCTACTACCACACATTGGGTTCCGGTAACTCGGCGCCTCTCGACTTATTAATCAACTTGATCTCTGTCCAAGAGTTGAAACTAGTTTCTGGTGTTTGTAGGTAGTGTTAGTAGTCTACCAAGTGGCACCCGGTACAGGTGGGCTTGGGACAGACTAGGCACAGTGGCACAGTGTACCAAGTGGCACCCGGATGGTGGGCTTGGGAACCCTGCTCACATCGTTTGGGGCCGTGAGCGACACCCCAGCCGGATCTCCTTGCGGATGGAACCCGAATAGGCGATAAACCTGGACGAGAGACTTGTGTGGTTAGTTAGGTCGTGGCCGACACCCTCGCTGGGCTTCCGCTTGAAGGTTGCCGAGTACATGTCGTGTAAACGGCGGTAAGTGGTGAGAGAGTGTGTGAAGAAGTACACCCCTGCAGGGTTAATATTATCTATTCGAATAGCCGTGTCCGCGGAAAAGGACTTCTGGGTTGCCTGTACAGTTCATAGACAAGTGAAAGTGGATACTTTAAAATATGCAAGATAAGCGTGAGCGCTATGGATGGCGTTCTCGTAGGGAGACGGGAGCAGATCCATAGTGGTGTATTGATATGGTGAATATGTGGACTCGTGTGCGCCACCTCAAAAGAGTTACTTGCAGCCGTAGTTCAGGTTAGCCACCGAGTCAAAGCTGGCTTGCTGCAGTTAAACTCCACCCCCCTTTGTTGATAATGATGCATATGTAGTTAGTTTTGATGTAAGTCTTGCTGGGTACATTTGTACTCACATTGCTTAATTTATGTTTTTGCAGAGAGACTTCAGTCTCGCTAGTAGTACCGCGTGGACTTCGACGTTTAGCTTGTTACCTCAACTACGATCTTGTGCCTCGGCAGGATCTGGTAGATAGTCAGGCTTCTCAGCCTTTTTCATTTGTAGATGTCTGTACTCAGACATGTTAAGCGGCCGTTTGTGCTTTGACTTGTATGCTCTGAATGTTGGGTCATGAGACTCATGTTTGTAATATCTCGCTCCTCGGAGCCTATTGAATAAAATACTTGAGTTGTAGAGTCATGTTGTGATGCCATGTTGTATTGCACATATTGAGCATATTGTGTGTATGTTATTGAAATGCTTGGTATGTGTGGGATCTGACTATCTAGTTGTTTATCCTTAGTAGCCTCTCTTACCGGGAAATGTCTCCTAGTGTTTCCACTGAGCCATGGTAGCTTGCTACTGCTCCGGAACACTTAGGCTGGCCGGCATGTGTCCTTCTTCGTTCCTGTGTCTGTCCCTTCGGGGAAATGTCACGCGATGAATACCGGAGTCCTGTTAGCCCGCTACAGCCCGGTTCACCAGAGTCCTGCTAGCCCAGTGCTACAGCCTGGATTCACTCGCTGATGACCGACGCGTTCGATGTTGGGTCATGGATGCCTGTCCCTGTAAGTTTGTGCCACTTTGGGTTTACGACTAGCCATGTCAGCCCCGGCTCCTTATCATATGGATGCTAGCGACACTCTCATATACGTGTGCCAAAAGACGCAAACGGTCCCGGGCAAAGGTAAGGCGACACCCGTGGGGATACCGTGCGTGAGGCCGCAAAGTGATATGAGGTGTTACATGCTAGATCGATGTGGCATTGAGTCAGGGTCCTGACAGAGATGTAGTAGTCTGGTCGTTGGAACATGAAGGTTTTGCCTTGTTCTTCTCGTTCCACCATGAGGACCGTGCTAACAACTTGGCTCGTGGCCGTGATGTATAAGTGCAAGGGCTCCTTGCTGTTTGGAGCAGCTAGCACCGGCTGGGTGGAAAGCAGGGATTTGAGTTCCTAGAATGCAGCCTGAACTTCGGGAGTCCACTCGAACCTATCAGACTTCTTCATCAATTGGTAAAGCGGCATGGCTTTTTTGTCGAATCTTGAGATGAATCTACTCAGGGCTGCTAGGCAGCCCGTGAGGCGCTGCATGTTGTGCAGACATTCTGGTTGCTTCATTCAGACAACTGCCCCTATCTTCTCAAATTTGCATCGATCCCTCGTTCGAAAACTAGGAAACCGGGTAGCTTGCCTGCGGGTACGCCGAATGTACACTTTTTTGGGCTGAGTTTGATGCCACACTCATGCAAATTTGTAGAAGTCTCACCCAGGTCTGTCAGGAGGTCGGAACCTTTCCTGGACTTAATCACGATGTCATCCATATAAGCTTATATGTTCCGACTGATTTGTTTCCGTAAGCATTTCTGGATCATATGCTGGAATGTGGCCCCAACATTTTTCAACCCGAATGGCATCGTGATATAACAGAAACACCTGAATGGGGTGATGAATGTTGTTTTTATTTCATTAGGGCCATACATTCGGATCTGTTGGTACCCGGAGTACGCATCCAGAAATGATAACCGCTCACATCCAGCAGTAGAATCTACTATATGATCTACGCGAGGGAGAGTAAAATGATCTTTTGGGTAGGCCCGATTGATATGACTTAAATCCACACACATTCTAAGGCTCTTATATTTCTTTTGCACCATGACAACGTTGGCAAGCCACTTGGAGTGGTACACCTATCGGATGAATTCGGCGGCTAAGAGCCCCACTATCTCCTTGCTAATCGCCTTGCGCTTCTTGGTTCAAGATTGCTGAAGATACACTTTGACTGACTTTCCTCTAGGGATATGCATCGCTGAGTGACTCAAGTTGTACTTTTCTTGTATAGTTGATCGCCCATGACGGTGAAAGCTTTGGATCGGCGGACGATCTGATGGGCTTCATCCTTGTCCTCTGGGAGCTCTTGCCTGAGCAAGTACGCCAAATACGGTTCGGTCCACTCGAGAGTGATGACCAACACCTCTTGGACTAGATCAATTACTGCGGGAATATCTACTTCAGTCGGATTGGAAGGTCCGACTGGCTGCGGGGGCTCTTCCACAAAAGGATATTCTTTGATAGTGGGTGAGTGTAGGTGTTCCAGGAACACATTCTTGGGTACTGGCTTCCGAGTGGAACCCATCTTGGCTAGGTCATTAGCCGCTTGGTTCTTGAGATGCGACACGTGAAGAAGCTCCAGCCCTTCAAATGTTTTTCCAGTTTCCTGACGGTGTTGCAGTAGCTAGTCATTGTCGGACTACCAACATCCCATTCCTTCATGACTTGATTTACCACTAGGTCTGAGTCACCATATACCATCAGTCGGCAAATCCCCAGGGCGATTGCCATTCGCAGCCTGTACATGAGAGCTTCATATTCGGCTTCGTTATTGGAGGAATCGAAGTGAATCTGAAGAACGTAACTAAGTCGAGCCCCCTTTAGGAGACACCACGACTACTCCGGCCCCGGAGCTGCGAAGCATCTTGGAGCCAATCTAAGAACATCGTCTAGTGTTCGGGAACACTCGGGACATGCTATTCTTGCACAATCCATTCAGCCGGGAAATCTACCAGGGACTATGACTTGATGGCCTTCTTGGCTTCAAACCTGATGTCCAACGAGCGGAGCTCAATGGCCCACTTGGCCACTCGGCCTGTGGCATCTCTATTGTTCATGACCTCGGATAGAGGGGCATCGCTTATCACTGTGACTGAGTGCTCTTGGAAATAATGCTCCACCTTCTTTGCAGTAAGGTAAATCTCATAATGCGGATACCTTTGCTTGGAAGGTGTGCGGACTTCATAGATGTAGTAGTCTGGTCGTTGGAGCATGAAGGTTTTGCCTTATTCTTCTCGTTCCACCATGAGGACCGTGCTAACAACTTGGCTCATGGCCGTGATGTATAAGTGCAAGGGCTCCTTGCTGTTTCGAGCAGCTAGCACCGGCTGGGTGGAAAGCAGGGATTTAATTTCCTAGAATGCAGCCTGCGCTTCGGGAGTCCACTCGAACCTATCAGACATCTTCATCAATTGGTAAAGCGGCATGGCTTTTTTGTCGAATCTTGAGATGAATCTACTCGGGGCTGCTAGGCAGCCTGTGAGGCGCTGCATGTTGTGCAGACATTCTGGTTGCTTCATTCAGACGATTGCCCCTATCTTCTCAGAATTTGCATTGATCCCTCGTTCGAAAACTAGGAAACCGAGTAGCTTGCCTGCGGGTACGCCGAATGTACACTTTTTTGGGTTGAGTTTGATGCCAAACTCTCGCAAATTTGTAGAAGTCTCACCCAGGTTAGTCAAAAGGTCGGAACCTTTCCTGGACTTAATCACAATGTCATCCATATAAGCTTATATGTTCCGACTGATTTGTTTCCGTAAGCATTTCTGGATCATATGCTGGAATGTGGCCCCAACATTCTTCAACCCGAATGGCATCGTGATATAATAGAAACACCTGAATGGGGTGATGAATGTTGTTTTTATTTCATTAGGGCTATACATTCGGATCTGGTGGTACCCGGAGTACGCATCCAGAAATGATAACCGCTCACATCCAGCAGTAGAATCTACTATATGATCTGCGCGAGGGAGAGGAAAATGATCTTTTGGGCAGGCCCGATTGATATGACTTAAATCCACACACATTCTAAGGCTCTTATATTTCTTTGCCACCATGACGACGTTGGCAAGCCACTTGGAGTGGTACACCTATCGGATGAACTCGGCGGCTAAGAGCCCCACTATCTCCTTGCTAATCGCCTTGCGCTTCTTGGTTGAAGATTGCTGAAGATACACTTTGACTGCCTTTCCTCTGGGGATATGCATCGCTGAGTGACTCAAGTTGTACTTTTCTTGTATAGTTGATCGCCCATGACGGTGAAAGCTCTGGATCGGCGGACAATCTGACGGGCTTCATCCTCGTCCTCTGGGAGCTTTTGCCGGAGCAAGTACGCCAGCTATGGTTCGGTCCACTCGGGAGTGATGACCAATACCTCTTGTACCAGATCAATTACTACGTGAATATCCACTTAAGTCGGATTGGAAGGTCCGACTGGCTGCAGGGGCTCTTCCACAAAAGGATCTTCCTTGATAGTGGGCGAGTGTAGGTGTTTCAGGAACACATTCTTGGGTACTGGCTTCCGAGTGGAACCCATCTTGGCCAGGTCATTAGTCGCTTGGTTCTCGAGATGCGGCACGTGATGAAGCTCCTGCCCTTCAAACTATTTTTCCAGTTTCGTGACGGCGTTGCAGTAGCTAGTCATTGCCGGACTACCGATATCCCATTCCTTGATGACTTGATTTACCACTAGGTCTGAGTCGCCATAGACCATCAGTCGGTGAATCCAAAGGGAGATTTCCATTCACAGCCTGTACAGGAGAGCTTCGTATTCGGCTTCGTTATTGGAGAAATCGAAGTGAATATGAAGAATGTAACTAAGTCGATCCCCTTTAGGAGACACCAAGATTACTCCAGTCCTGGAGCCTTGAAGCATCTTGGAGCCGTCGAACAACGTCTAGTGTTTGAGAACATTCGGGACAGGCTATTCTTCCTCAATCCATTCGGCCGGGAAATCTACCGAGGACTGTGACTTGATGGCCTTCTTGGTTTCAAACCTGATGTCCAATAGGAGGATCTCAATGGCCCACTTGGACACTCGGCCTGTGGAATCTCTATTGTTCATGACCTCGGATAGAGGGGCATCGGTTATCACTGTGACTCAATGCTCTTGGAAATAATGCTCCACCTTCTTTGCAGTAAGGTAAATTCCATCAAATAACTTCTGGTAATGTGGATACCTTTGCTTGAAACACGTGCAGACTTCAGAGATGTAGTAGTCTGGTCGTTGGAGCATGAAGGTTTTGCCTTGTTCTTCTTGTTCCACCATGAGGACCGTGCTAACAACTTGGCTCATGGACGCGATGTATAAGTGCAAGGGCTCCTTGCTGTTCGGAGCAGCTAGCACCGGCTGGGTGGAAAGCAGGGATGTAAGTTCCTATAATGCAGCCTGCGCTTCGGGAGTCCACTCGAACCTATCAGACTTCTTCATCAATTGGTAAAGCGGCATGGCTTTTTTGTCGAATCTTGAGATGAATCTACTCGGGGCTGCTAGGCAGCCTGTGAGGCACTGCACGTCGTGCAGACATTCTGGTTGCTTCATTCAGATGATTGCCCCTATCTTCTTAGAATTGGCATCGATCCCTCGTTTGGAAACGAGGAAACTGAGTAGCTTGCCTGCGGGTACGCCGAATGTACACTTTGTCGGGTTGAATTTGATGCCAAACTCTCGCAAATTTGCAGAAGTCTTAGCCAGGTCAATTAGGAGGTTGGAACCTTTTCTGGACTTAACCACGATGTCATCCATATAATCTTCTATGTTCCGACTGATTTGTTTCCGTAAGCATTTCTGGATCATACGCTGGAATGTGGCCCCCGCGTTTTTCAACCCGAATGGCATCGTGATATAACATAAACACCCGAATGGGGTGATGAATGGTGTTTTTATTTCATTAGGGCTATACATTTGGACCTGGTGGTACCCAGAGTACGCATCCAGAAATGATAAGGGCTCACATCCAGCAATAGAATCTACTATCTGATCTATGCGAGGGAGAGGAAAATCATCTTTTGGGTAGGCCCGATTGATATGCCTTAAATCCACACACATTCTAAGGATCTTATATTTCTTTGGCACCATGACGACGTTGGCAAGCCACTCGGAGTGGTACACATATCGGAATGAACTCGACGGCTAAGAGCCCCACTATCTCCTTGCTAATCGCCTTGCGTTTCTCGGTTGAAGATCGCCGTAGATACTTTTTGACTGGCTTTGACGCCGAATTGACACGGAGTCTGTGCTCGGCCAGCTCCTGGGAACACCCGACATGTTAGAGGGTTTCCATGCGAAGATGTCTGAGTTCTCATGGAGGAACTGGACAAGCACGACTTCCTGTTTGCTGTCCAGGGAGGTGGAGATGTTGGTCCGGGCAGCATTCAGATCCTCGGGGTGGATGCGCACCAGCTTCATTTCTCCTGCCAACTGGAAAGCAGATTCCACAATTGGCTTCTTGGACTTCAGCAACTCACTCACGTCCACCGCCTTCAGCAACTCAGCAATCTAGGATCCCTTCTGGAGGCACTCTTCGGCCAATTTCTTATTGCCTGTGATGGTGATCACGCCTTTCGGCCCTGGCATCTTAAGTTTGAGATACACGTAACATGGATGGGCCATAAAAAATGTGCATAGGCAGGCCTACCTAGGATGGCATGATAAGCACTTCGGAAGTCCACCACCTTGAAAGTCAGTTGTTCCTTTTGGAAGTTCTTCTCTTCGCCGAATACGACGTCAAGAGCGATCTGGCCGAGTGAATTAGCCTTCTTCCCGAAGATTCTTCCGTGGAATTGCATATTGATCTTGCTGAGCCAGGTCATCGGGATGCATATCGCTTCTAAGGTGTCGGCCTAGATGATGTTAAGCCCGATGCCGCCATCCATTAGGACTTTGTGTAGTCAGACTCCTCCTACGACTAGATCCACCACCAAGGCCTGCCACCCAGGGGTCGGTATGTGAGCCAGATGGACTGACTGGTCAAAAAGTTACCGGTGTCTTGGCACAATCGAGATAATTGGTGACAGTCAAAACTGCCATGTTGACCTCTCGGTTGATCACTTTGAGGTGGCTCTCGCTTTCGGCATCGGTGAAGATCTTGAGGAAGTTCTCGACATTGGGGTAGCCAGAAGTACCTTTGCCCTCATCTTCGTCGTCGTCGTCTCTTTCTCCAGAAGAATCCAGTCGCTTCTCTTGCTTCAGGAGTCGACACTCCCGGGTGGTATGCTTGGGCAAGATCAAGCTACCCTCCTCATCTTTCTTCGTGTGGATCTGGCAAGGCTGGTTGAGGATGTCGCTCTTCATGGTGACCTGCTTCTTTCCTTTCCAATCTTTCTTCGGCTTTTGGGAGTTCTTTTTGCCTTGGCCGCCCAGAGCCGCAGCCTCAACATTCCCTCCAGCATCTGCTTTTCGCTTGTGCTTCTTGCCCTTTTTCTTCGACTGATGTGCATCGCCTGTTCTCCTCTTGCTGCTCCGCAGGCGGTCTTCCTCTTCACCACTGGCATACCGGTTGGCTATCTCCATAGCCCGACTGAGAATCAGGGTCTCAGTTCGGCCGAACTTCATGTCCAGCTCCCGGTATCTGACTCCGTCCTTGAAGGCGCAGATCGCCTGGTGCTCGGTGACATTCTCCACTGTGTTGTGCAGAGTGGTCCACTGCTGGATATACTCTCGAAGAGTTTTCATTCTGCTTTTGAACACAATGTTGCAACTCGGTCAAACCTCCTGCTCTCTTGTACATGCCTTCAAAGTCTTGACGAACACTTTCGCCAGGTCACCCAGCAAAAGATACTACTCGGCGAGAGTTGTGTCAGCCAAGCCCGAGCAGAGCCTTCTAGCATCAGCGGCAAATGCTTCATGGACACGTTGTCGTTGCCGCCACTGACCTGGACTGCCACTCGGTAATCTTCCACAATATTTCAGGCTTGGACTCGCCGGTGAACTTGCTGGCCCCCGTGCCCAACCTGAAGATTTTGGGAATCTCGGACGCTCGTGTATAACGGCTGAAGCACTCGGGACCTGATGGCGGATCCACTCGACACGTCGCACTCCAAGCCCTCCCGCAAGGTCCAGCCTCTGTCGACCAAGTTCTGAGCGAGAACGGATCTCGTGTTGAACAACGGGTCTCCTGAGTCCCTCGTTGGACGAGTAGGACTCGGCCGGCGGTCACCACCGTGTGTCCACCTTACGTCGTAGGGCTGGCTTCCGTACACGACATCCCGGGATGGAGGCATCAGTGCACGATCATAGTCGTCGTTTCGCCTAGGCGACGCGACTTGATCCCGTCTCCGATCTTTGTGACGGTCTCTGGAGGAAGAAGTAGCTCGGCGCCGCACGCACGGATGCTCTATGGATCCGATCTCTGACTGGGACATCGTCGCATTCTGTGACAGTGCTGTCTTGAGGAGCGCCTGGATCTAATGAATCCTTCTCCGGCCGAAGAGCCAGAGGGCTGAATGGAATCCGCGATCCAAGTGGTGGCAGCTAGATTTTGCAATGGAGTACTAAGAACCTAATACTTACGAGGCTGGTCACTCGAGTAGAGTTCGATGAGCCCGCCCTCGACCTCTAAGGAATCACCGAGTGATCCGTCTGAGAGGTCGAGGGCGGGCTCATCGAACTCGATAGTCGCCACCTGTTCCGCTGCCGCCTGAGTGGCGACGGCGTGCTTGATCCAACATTGCAGCCGCGAACGCCTAGAGCGATTGCGATGACATACAACGGTGGGATGGGCAACCACTCGGTACGAAGCCGAGGGCTGTCGGAGAAGAACTCCATAAGAAGAAGCTCGGAAATGTGTTGCGCCACGAGTGGGCAACGCCTCCACGTCCAGCGGGGCTTTGCGTAGCCATGCTGAATATTCAGCGATTAAGGAGATCATCCCAAAGCGGATTTCGCCACGGACTGACATGATGATGATGAAGAAATCCACCTACACTGTGAAGTTTTGCTAGACGCCTAGCCCCACGGTGGGTGTCAGGGTTATGATACTGACAATGAGTACCTGGGGTATGAATAAGGGGCAGAGCCTAGCTACGGCGTAAGTGTAACACACGGTGTTTAACAAGTTCACGCCCCTCACTCGGTAGAGGTAAAATCCCTATGTCTCATGCCCTGAGGCTTGATTTGATTTGATAGATAGGATTACAAGGTTGAACGTGCCCAGCTATGGAAAGGGGCGCGGCTTATATAGAGTGCGCCGCAGCCCCATGTCTCCCATGCCGCTGGGGAAAATAATGCCATTGAATGAGGCAGTTACTAGTGTAATGAGCCTATACTGCGCAATTACAGGTAACGGTAGTTATAACTCTATTTAGTGGATGACTTAGGATCCCTCAACCGTTGCAGCTCCCACGACTCCTCCTTGCCCTGTACGTCCGAGTGGTTGATCGTTGACCGAGTGGTGTGTGGTTGTCCGAGTGCTATAGAGCCGTCCGAGTGATCCTCCTCCTGGCATGGCACAGGGACCTACCTATGATGATGAGCCCTATGTGGGTCCCAAATGATGGGTCCTTGACCCTACCTGTAATAGGTGATCACATCAACGGCCACCTTCTCCTCCTTCGCCACAGTAAGTGTTGCCGGAGCTCGTACTCTCTTGGACGAATGCAGCGGGAGGCCCAACTGATTGTTGGCACTGGGGACGTACCTGCAATAGAAATAGGTCCCCTACCACCCCTTAATAGAGTCAGGGGAAGCTCATCTTCAGGAACCTAGATGCTCGGGCCCCCGCATAGCTGGGTGACATTGGTTTTCTCGCGAGTCGGCGAGTCCTTCTTGATGGTCATCGACTGACAGGTGAAGATGTGTTTGAATAGGCCCAAGTGAGGATGGCAACCCAAGAAGTTCTTGCAGAGAGAGATGAAGACCGAGAGATAAATGACAGCATTGGGGGGAAGGTGATGGAGTTGAGCGCTGAAGTTCTCGCAGAGAGAGATGAAGGGGTGGGAAGGCATCAAGAATCCCCGCCCGATGTGGGTGACGAGCAGACGCGCTCGT
>NC_041391.1:531819568-532036733 GCF_002162155.2 Triticum dicoccoides | reverse complement strand
AAGCCCGGGCAACGCCATCCCTCATGCGGAATCAGCCCCTCTTCCGCCAGCTCCTCCAGCTGCCAAGTAGAGACGCGTGACGGGATCCAGTCCCCCGCCGCGCAACCGACTGCCCACCAAAGCCGAAGGAGGTGGCCTTCCCTGCCTTCTTCGCTTTCTCTGCCTTGGCCGTGGAATCCTTTACCATCGCCGCGCACTCGAGGTGGGAAAGGAAGCGGAGGAGTCAGGGCGAGAAGAAGGGGATCTGAGGGCCGCACCTCTGCCCCCAAATCTTTTATATCATCAGACAAATCTCCAGCCGGATCTCAAGCCACAGACCTCTGGATCGATGGCCCGCATGATGGGGCGTTTCATAGAGCGCGCGTGGCACGTGGTGAAAGTTGTGCACGAAAACCAAGGAGCCACAACCCCTCTTTCCCACTAACGCACGACGTTACCGCTTCTGCACACGAAAGCACAAATTCAAATCCTGAGATTTCCGAGACGAATCAATCCGATTGATTACCCGCGATCCCTTTCCTAAAAGGCGTGTGTCAGTCCGACTGACCACCTTACGCGAGGAACCATGCACTCGGCCACGTTAAACACAAAACTGAAGTCTTCCCCAGGATCGTTATGTGACGAGCTTGACGCCCCTCCGCGGGTTCACTTGGCCCTCTTAGTAGGCTCCAAGGCACATGACTCATAAACATGGACCCGTAGAAGGCCTGCGTTGGCGTTCCCCTGGGATAATGAGTTGCGTCTCTCCGAAGATTCGGATCACGTGACGGCGTCGCCACTCGGGTTGTGATGGCATGTGATACGTCTCCAACGTATCTATAATTTATGAAGTATTCATGCTGTTATTTTATCATTCTTGGGTGTTTTACAATCATTCTATAGCAACTTTACATAATTTTTTGGGACTAACCTATTGACCCAGTGCCCAGTGCCAGTTGTTGTTTTTTGCTTGCTTTTTACATCGCATGAAATCAATATCAAACGGAGTCCAAACGCAACGAAACTTTATGGAGATTTTTTCTGGACCAGAAGAAACCAAATGGGCCTGAGTTGCACCTGCGGGTGCCCCGAGGGGGGCACAACCCACCAGGGCGCGCCAGGGCCCCCTAGCATGCCCAGGTGGGTTGTTCCCACCTCGGTGGCCTCCAGCACCCCCTCTTTGCACTATAAATTCCCAAATATTCCCAAACCCTTCGGGGTAAACCTAGATCAGAAGTTCTGCCGCCGCAAGGCCTCTATATCCACGAAATCCAATCTAGAGCCCGTTCCGGCACCCTCCCGGAGGGGGGAATCATCTCCAGTGGCCATCTTCATCATCCCGGCGGCCACCACGATGAGGAGGGAGTAGTCCACCCTCGGGGCTGAGGGTTTGTACCAGTAGCTATGTGTTTGATCTCTCTCTCTCTCTCGTGATCTATATCATGGGCTTTGTTAATATAGTCGGATCATATGATGTTTATCCCCTCTATAGTCTTGTTATGATGAATTGAATCTTTACCCTTCAAAGTTTTGTCTTGTCGGATTGAATATTCAGAGATGAGAACACATGATATATGTCTTGCAATATGACTGCTTGAGGTGACAATGTGGTATCTTATTGATTCACTTGATATGTGTTATGGCATTCAACTCGCGGATTCCCGCGGTGATATTGGGGTAATCTATGCATAGGGGTTGATGCACGTTTTTCTCCGACGGAAACTTTGGGGTCTCTTTATAGTTCTTTGTGTGGATTGAGTATTATGAATATGGATTTACTTTGGTGTTATTCTAGTACAAACTCTACGATAGATCGAACAGAAAAAATAGTTTTGTGTTATTTTAGTACGAACTCTTGAATAGATCAAACGGAAAGAATAGCTTTGAGGTGGTTTCGTGACCTACAAACAATTCCTATCTTTTGTTCTCCGCTAATAGGAACTTGGGAGTGATTCTTTATTGCACTTTGAGGGATAATCATATGATCCAACTATGTTCGCATTGTTGAGAGGCTGCACTAGCAAAAGTACGGACCCTAGGCCTCATTTTTAAGCATTGCAACACCGTTTTTGTGCCCATTTACTATTTGCTACCTTTTTGTTTTTATTTATTCAGATTATACCATCCATATTACACTTTTATCACCATCTCTTCACCGAACTAGTGCACCTATACAATTTGCCATTGTATTGGGTGTGTTGGGGACACAAGAGATTTCTTGTATTTGGTTGCAGGGTCGTTTGAGAGAGACCATCTGCATCCTACACCTCTCATGGATTGATAAACCTTAGGTCATCCACTTGAGGGAAAATTGCTATTGTCCTACAAAACTCTGCGCTTGGAGGCCCAACGTGTGTCTACACGAATAAAGTTGCGTAGTAGACATCAAGCTTTTTTCTGGCGCCGTTGCCGGAGAGGTGGGTGCTTGAAGGTATATCTTTAGATCTTGCAATCGTATCTTTTAGTTTCTTGTTTTATCATTAGTTTGGTTTATAAAAGAGAACTACAAAAAATGGAATTAAGGTTGCATCATATATTCATATTATTGATCATCTTTATAATATGTTTCGTGAAAATGATGGTAAGGAAAATTGTGCTCAATTGATAGATGAAGAATTCTATAAAATGTTTGACAAAAAATCTTTCAATGATGAGCATGATTGCAATAATGTTGGTATGAACTCTTTGAATATCCATGATGCTAACGATATGCAAAGCCATAAGCTTGGGGATGCTATGTTTGATGAATATGATATTTTTAGTCCCCCAAGTTTTGATGTGCAAATTTGTTATAATGGTAGCATGCCTCCTATTTATGATGGTTACAATGATGAAAGTGGATTTGGAGAGGTCATGACTTTATTTAGTGATGAATCTGCCATTTTGGATGAGGTTTCAATTGACTATGATAACAAAGTTCCTATCTATGATGATTATGGTGATGACATGTATGCTAAAAAGAATAATGATAACCATGAAACTTGTCATCATGATTTTAATTTCCACTCTCATGATAGTTATTTTGTTGAGTTTGCTCCCACTACTATTGATGAGAAGAAATTTGCTTATGTGGAGAGTAATAAGTTTTCTATGCTTTATGTGATGGTTACATTGTTGAATTTCTTCATGATGCTACTGGAAACTATTATGAGAGAGGACCATATGCATTTACATATTGCAATAATATCAAGTTTCCTCGCTATGTGTTGAAAGTTTTGAAGTTGCACTTGTTTTGCCTTCCTATGCTAGTTGATTATTGCTCTCATAAGTTGTTTGCTCACAAAATCCCTATGCATAGGAAGTGAGTTAGGCTTAAATGTGCTAGTCATATGCTTCATGATGCTCTTGTTATGTTTCAGTCTTTATCCTTTATGCGAGCATCATTGAACTCATCATGCCTAGCTAAAAGGCATTAAAGAAAACCGCTTGTTGGGAGACAACCCAACACTTTTGCCTACTATTTTTGTATGTTCACATGATTAGGATACTGTAGTAATCATGTTTTATTGTCTTTGTTTCAATAAAGTGCCAAGTAAAGCCTTTGGGATCATGTTGGGTGATAGTTCATTTGATCTTGCTGAAAAACAGAAACTCTTGCGCTCACCAAAAAAGCTCTCATTTTTAACAGAAGAGTGCTTTTTATTTTATTCTTTTTACAGAAGATTAATATAAAAATTT
The DNA here is from genome assembly GCF_002162155.2 of Triticum dicoccoides. Taxonomy (NCBI): domain Eukaryota; kingdom Viridiplantae; phylum Streptophyta; class Magnoliopsida; order Poales; family Poaceae; genus Triticum; species Triticum dicoccoides. Next base: position 532,033,076 of record NC_041391.1, on the reverse strand, counting down.
CTCAGGTGGTAAATTTTTTTTCATAATTTTTGGAGTAGCATAAGTATGGTTTGAGTACAGATTACTACAGACTATTCTGTTTTTTTACAGATTTTGTTTTCAATGCATAGTTTGCTTGTTTCCTTATTTCTATGGCTTATATTGCTCAATATAAATTGTGGAAATGATATGCTACAGTAGGCATTGTGTGGAAACAATTATGAATCTTGTCTTTGACAGTACCAAAAGTGAAATGGTTTGCTCTTTATCATACTAACCTATCTCACAAGGTTCCGTAAAGTTTTGTGTGATTGAAGTTTTCAAGTTTTGGGTGAGATGTCGATATGAGGAGAATAAGGAGTGAAAAGACCCTAAGATTGGGGATGCCCAAGGCATCCCAAGGTAATACTCAAGGAAGATCCAAGCAACTAAGCTTGGGGATGCCCCGGATGGCATCCCCTCGTCCGTCTCCAACATTATCGATAACCTCACTTGGAGCTATGTTTTCATTCGTCACATGATATGTGTTTTGCTTGGAGCATCAATTTATTTTGCTAGTATTTTATTGTTGTTATTTAGAATAATGTTTTGCATCTTTTATTTCAATAAAAGTGGCAATGATAGCCTTTGCCATGCTTATTTTGCAAGTATACTTGTTGCTGTTTGAAAACAGAAAGTTTATCGATGTTGAAAAAATTCCCTAGAAAAGTCAGAATATGATAAATTGTTGAAACTTTTTGAAAAATAAGCTCTGATAAATTTTCTAAAGTGTAGTATTTTTCTCATAATTTTTGGAGTTAGGGAAGTATGATGAATCTTGCATTCTTTACAGACTGTAGTGTTTTGGCAGATTTTTGTTATGTTTGCATATGTTTGCTTGTTTAATGATTCTATTTGAGGATAGGAGTATTACATATGCGGAGGCATTTAGTATGCAATGTTTAATAATAATTTTCGTGATTTGCTACAGTAGACAATGATAAGGTTTTGCACTGATTTATAGTAACTTATCTCACGAGTTCTTGTTGAGTTTGTGTGGATGAAGTTTTTGAGATTTAGGGAAACCGTGATATAAGAGGAATTAAGGAGACACAAAAGCTCAAGTTTGGGGATGCTCAAGGCATCCAAAGCTGATATTTCAATAAGTCTCAAGCATCTAAGCTTGGGGATGCCCCGGTAGACATCTCACCTTTCTTCTTCAACAATTATCGGTTTGTATCGGTTGAGCCTAAGTTTTTGCTTCTTCACATTAGTTGTGCTACTCTTGAAATGTCATTTTATTTTCATTTTGCTTGCTGTTTTAATAAAATACTTAGGCATGAAAGCTTTTAAATAAACTAGAGTCCTCAAATAGGAGGCTAGGTAAGCGGCATTCACATCCCGTCAATGAAGCTCTTCTCTATGGAATTGCTCTAGTGCTTCACTTATATCCTATGAGTAAATTGTTGAATAAATTGAATGTTATGAAGTTGAAATCATATCATGCCTAGTGGTAGCTTCACATTGGGTCTAGAAAGTGAAATCTTTTAAAGCTTGACAATCACAATATTGGTCATACAAGCAATTCATTAATGATTAGTATAAGGAAGAGAACTTTCACATGCAAATACACTATATTGGAAATCTTTTATGATTGTGAGCCCCCATCAAAATATTATATGCCAAAATTGTTGACGTTGGACAAGGAAGACAATGTAATGATTTATGTTTGTTCATATTCACATAGAAGTTATATTGTGATAGATGCTTCAACATGTGGTGCTTTCCCCCTATCTTTGCTAGTCAAAAATTTCGCACCAAGTAGAGATACTACTTGTGCATCCAAAAATCCTTAAACCCAAACCTTGTTTTGAGAGTCCACCATACCTACCTATGGATTGAGCAAGATCCTTCAAGTAAGTTGTCATTGGTGCAATAAGGCAATGAAAATTGCTTCTAAAAGTGTTAGATCATTTAGTGTAAGGGAAAATTGAGTGTTGTACGAACTTGTGATGACACAGAATAAAAGCGACAGACTGCATAATAAAGGTTGCTATCATAAGGGGCAATATAACGTGATGTTCTTTTGCACTGAGGGGTTGAGCATACAAACAAATAAGCGCACGGCAACCTCTTCTTCCCTCTACGAAGGGCCTATCCTTTACTTTTATGTATTTACTTTTATGCAAAGATTCAAAGTTTTTCTCTCTATTCCTTTTTATTTTTCTCCTTTGGCAAGCATCATGTGGTGAGGAAAGATCTAGGCACATATGTCCAGTTGAATATGGGTAGCATGAGTTATTATTGTTGACATCACCCAAAGGTGAATACGTTGGGAGGCGAAATTATAAGCCCCTATCTTTCTATGTTTCCGGTTGAAACGTTTTGCTCATATGTATGTGGTGAGTGTTAGCAATCATAGAAGACTGTAAGATGGTAGAGTATGTGGAGCTCTTACTTAGACTCTGTTGAATAAGTTGAATTGCAATTGCTAGGTGACTGAGAACATAGGTTGTTAAGTTTCAAGAGAGTTCATTGTTTGAACCTTAACATGTGAATTGGTTGCTACTATAACATGAGAAGTTTTATAAAAAAGAATTGTTGTTATGATGCTAGAAAAAGTGATTGAAATTATCATTGATCAAACTTATGCACTTTGGGCCTGAGCTGCACCTGGGGGGTGCCCCGAGGTGGCAACAACCCACCAGGGCGTGCCAGGGCTCGCTGGCGCGCCCAGGTGGGTTGTGCCCACCTCAGTGGCCTCCCGCACCCCCTCTTTTCACTATAAATTCCCAAATATTCAAAAACCCTTCGGGATTAACCTGTTGGAAATATGCCCTAGAGGCAATAATAAAAGGATTATTATTATATTTCTTTGTTCATGATAGTTGTCTTTTATTCATGCTATAATTGTATTATCCGGAAATCGTAATACATGTGTGAATACATAGACCACAATACATCCCTAGTAAGCCTCTAGTTAACTAGCTCGTTGGTCAACAGATAGTCATGGTTTCCTGACTATGGACATTACATGTCGTTGACAACGGGATCACATCATTAGGAGAATGATGTGATGGACAAAGACCCAATCCTAAGCATAGCACAAGATCGTGTAATTTGTTTTGCTAGAGCTTTTCCAATGTCAAGTATCTCTTCCTTAGACCATGAGATCGTGTAACTCCCAGATACCGTAGGAGTTCTTTGGGTGTACCAAACGTCACAACGTAACTGGGTGACTATAAAGGTACACTACAGGTATCTCCGAAAGTGTCTGTTGGGTTGACACGGATCGAGACTGGGATTTGTCACTCCGTATAACGGAGAGGTATCACTGGGCCCACTCGGTAGTGCATCATCATAATGAGCTCAAAGTGACCAAGTGTCTGGTCACGGGATCATGCATTACGGTACGAGTAAAGTGACTTGCCGGTAACGAGATTGAACGAGGTATTGGGATACCGACGATCGAATCTCGGGCAAGTAACATACCGTCTGACAAAGGGAATAGTATACGGGGTTGCTTGAATCCTCGACATCGTGGTTCATCCGATGAGATCATCGAGGAGTATGTGGGAGCCAACATGGGTATCCGGATCCCGCTGTTGGTTATTGACGGAGAGCCGTCTCGGTCATGTCTGCCTGTCTCTCGAACCCGTAGAGTCTACACACTTAAGGTTCGGTGACGCTAGGGTTGTATGAATATGAGTATGCAGCAAACCGAATGTTGTTCGGAGTCCCGGATGAGATCTCGGACGTCACAAGGAGTTCCGGAATGGTCCGGAGGTAAAGAATTATATATAGGAAGTGCTGTTTCGGCCATGGGGAATGTTTCGGGGTCACCCGGTATTGTACCGGGACCACCGGAAGGGTCCCGGGGGTCCACCGGGTGGGGCCACCTATCCCGGAGGGCCCCATGGGCTGAAGTGGGAGGGGAACCAGCCGCTAGTGGGCTGGTGCGCCCCCCCTGGGCCCCCCTGCGCCTAGGGTTGGAAACCCTAGGTGGGGGGCGCGCCCCACTAGCCTTGGGGGGCACTCCACCCCCCTGGCTGCCGCCCCCTTGGGAGATTGGATCTCCCAGGGCCGGCGCCCCCCTGGGGGGCCTATATAAAGGAGGGCAAGGGGGAGGGCAGCCGCACCCTGTGTCTTGGCGCCTCCCTCCCCCTGCTACACCTCGTCCTCCTCCCGCAGCAGCTTGGCGAAGCCCTGCCGGAGTTCTGCTGCATCCACCACCACGCCGTTGTGCTGCTGGATCATCATCAACCTCTCCTTCCCCCTTGCTGGATCAAGAAGGAGGAGACGTCATCCGCTCCGTACGTGTGTTGAACACGGAGGTGTTGTCCGTTCGGCACTTGGTCATCGGTGATTTGGATCACGGCGAGTACGACTCCATCATCACCGTTCTCTTGAACGCTTCCACACGCGATCTACAAGTGGTATCTAGATGCAATCTCTCTCCCATGACTCGTTGCTTAGATGAACTCATAGATGGATCTTGGTGAAACCGTAGGAAAATTTTTAATTTTCTGCAACATTTCCCAACAGTGGCATCATGAGCTAGGTCTATGCATAGTTCTCTATTGCACGAGTAGAACACAATTTTGTTGTGGGCGTAGATCTTGTCAACTTGCTTGCCACTACTAGTCTTTTCTTGCTTCAGCAGTATTGTGGGATGAAGCGGCCCGGACCGACCTTACACGTACGCTTACGTGAGACAGGTTCCACCGACTGACATGCACTAGTTACATAAGGTGGCTAGCGGGTGTCTGTCTCTCCTACTTTAGTTGGAGCGGATTCGATGAAAAGGGTCCTTGTGAAGGGTAAATAGAAGTTGACAAAAAATCACGTTGTGGTTATTCGTAGGTAAGAAAACGTTCTTGCTAGAACCCAATTGCAGCCACGTAAAAGATGCAACAACAATTAGAGGACGTCTAACTTGTTTTTGCAGCAATTGTCATGTGATGTGATATGGCCAGAAGTTGTGATGAATGATGAATGACATATTGTGATGTATGAGATCATGTTCTTGTAATAGGAATCACGACTTGCATGTCGATGAGTATGACAACCGGCAGGAGCCATAGGAGTTGTCTTTATTTTTGTATGACCTGCGTGTCATTGAAGAACGCCATGTAAATTACTTTACTTTATTGCTAAACACGTTAGCCATAGAAGTAGAAGTAGTCGTTGGCGTGACAACTTCATGAAGACACGATGATGGAGATCATGATGATGGAGATCATGGTGTCATGCGGGTGACAAAGATGATCATGGAGCCCCAAAGATGGAGATCGAAGGAGCTATATGATATTGGCCATATCATGTCACTACTTTATATAATTGCATGTGATGTTTATTATGTTTATGCATCTTGTTTACTTAGAACGATGGTAGTAAATAAGATGATCCCTTATAATAATTTCAAGAAAGTGTTCCCCCTAACTGTGCGCCGTTGCTAAAGTTCGTCATTTCGAAGCACCACGTGATGATCGGGTGTGATAGATCCTTACGTTCACATACAACGGGTGTAAGACAGTTTTACACATGCAGAAACACTTAGGGTTAACTTGACAAGCCTAGCATGTACAGACATGGCCTCGGAATACAAGAGACCGAAAGGTCGAACATGAGTCGTATGGAAGATACGATCAACATGGAGATGTTCACCGATGATGACTAGTCCATCTCACGTGATGATCGGACACGGCCTAGTCGACTCGGATCGTGTAACACTTAGATGACTAGAGGGATGTCAATCTGAGTGGGAGTTCATTAAATAATTTGATTAGATGAACTTAATTATCATGAACTTAGTCTAAAGTCTTTGCAAAAATATGTCTTGTAGATCAAATGGCCAACGCTCATGTCAACATGAACTTCAACGCGTTCCTAAAAAAACTAAACTGAAAGATGATGGCAGCAACTATTCGGACTGGATCCGGAACCTGAGGATCATCCTCATAGCAGCCAAGAAAGATTATGTCCTAGATGCACCGCTAGGTGAAGCACCCATTCCAAAGAACCAAGACGTTATGAACACTTGGCAATCACGTGCTGATAATTACTCCCTCGTTCAGTGCACCATGCTTTACAGCTTAGAACTGGGGCTCCAAAAGCGTTTTGAGCGACACAGAGCATATGAGATGTTCGAGGAGCTGAAAATGGTTTTTCAAGCTCATGCCCGGGTCGAGAGATATGAAGTCTCCGACAAGTTCTATAGTTGTAAGATGGAGGAAAATAGTTCTGTCAGTGAGCACATACTCAAAATGTCTGGGTTGCACAACCGCCTGTCCCAGCTGGAGATCAACCTCCCGAGCGAGGCGGTCATTGACAGAATCCTTTAGTCGCTCCCACCGAGCTACAAGAGCTTTGTGTTGAACTACAATATGCAGGGGATGGTGAAGACCGTTCCTGAAGTGTTTTCAATGCTAAAGTCAGCAGAGGTTGAAATCAAGAAAGAACATCAAGTGTTGATGGTCAATAAGACCACTAAGTTCAAGAAGGGCAAGGGTAAGAAGAACTTCAAGAAGGACGGCAAAGATGTTGCCGCGCCCGGTAAGCCAGTTGCCGGGAAGAAGTCAAAGAATGGACCCAAGCCTGAGACTGAGTGCTTTTATTGCAAAGGGAAGGGTCACTGGAAGCGGAACTGCCCCAAATACTTAGCGGACAAGAAAGTCGGCAACACTAAAGGTATATTTGATATATATGTAATTGATGTGTACCTTACCAGTACTCGTAGTAACTCCTGGGTATTTGATACTGGTGTCGTTGCTCATATTTGTAACTCACAGCAGGAGCTGCGGAATAAGCGGAGACTGGCGAAGGATGAGGTGACGATGCGCGTCGGGAATGGTTCCAAGGTCGATGTGATCGCCGTCGGCACGCTACCTCTACATTTACCTACGGGATTAGTTTTAAACCTCAATAATTGTTATTTAGTGCCAAGTTTGAGCATGAACATTGTATCTGGATCTCGTTTGATGCGAGATGGCTACTCATTTAAATCAGAGAATAATGGTTGTTCTATTTATATGAGAGATATATTTTATGGTCATGCTCCGATGGTCAATGGTTTATTCATAATGAATCTCGAACGCAATGTTACACATATTCATAGTGTGAATACCAAAAGATGTAAAGTTGATAACGATAGTCCCACATACTTGTGGCACTGCCGCCTTGGTCACATTGGTGTCAAGCGCATGAAGAAGCTCCATGTTGATGGACTTTTAGAGTCTCTCGATTATGAATCATTTGACACATGCGAACCATGCCTCATGGGCAAAATGACCAAGACTCCGTTCTCCGGAACAATGGAGCGAGCAACCAACTTATTGGAAATCATACATACTGATGTGTGTGGTCCAATGAGCGTTGAGGTTCGCGGATGATATCGTTATGTTCTCACTCTCACTGATGACTTAAGTAGATATGGGTATGTCTACTTGATGAAACACAAGTCTGAGACCTTTGAAAAGTTCAAGGAATTTCAGAATGAAGTAGAGAATCAACATGAACGAAAGATAAAATTCTTACGATCGGATCGTGGAGGAGAATATTTAAGTCACGAATTTGGTACACACTTAAGAAAATGTGGAATCGTTTCACAACTCACGCCGCCTGGAACACCTCAGCGTAACGGTGTGTCCGAATGTCGTAATCGCACTCTATTGGATATGGTGCGATCTATGATGTCTTTTACCGATTTACCGCTATCATTTTGGGGATACGCTTTAGAGACAGCTACATTCACTTTAAATAGGGCACCGTCTAAATCCGTTGAGACGACACCGTATGAATTATGGTTTGGGAAGAAACCTAAGATGTCGTTTCTAAAAGTTTGGGGATGCGATGCTTATGTCAAGAAACTTCAACCTGAAAAGCTCGAACCCAAGTCGGAAAAATGCGTCTTCATAGGATACCCTAAGGAAACCATTGGGTATACCTTCTACCTTAGATCCGAAGGCAAGATCTTTGTTTCCAAGAACGGATCCTTTCTGGAAAAAGAGTTTCTCTCGAAAGGAGTAAGTGGGAGGAAAGTAGAACTCGATGAAGTACTACCTCTTGAACCGGAAAGTAGTGCAGCTCAGGAAAATGTTCATGTGGTGCCTACACCGACTGGAGAGGAAATTAATGATGATGATCAAGGTACTTCGGATCAAGTTTCTACTGAACTTCGTAGGTCCACGAGGACACGTTCCACACCAGAGTGGTATGGCAACCCTGTCCTGGAAATCATGTTGTTAGACAACGGTGAACCTTCAAACTATGAAGAAGCGATGGCGGGCCCAGATTCCAACAAATGGCTAGAAGCCATGCAATCCGAGATATAATCCATGTATGAAAACAAAGTATGGACTTTGACTGACTTGCCCGATGATCGGCGAGCGATAGAAAACAAATGGATCTTTAAGAAGAAGATGGATGCGGATGGTAATGTCACCATCTATAAAGCTCGACTTGTCACTAAGGGTTATCGGCAAGTTCAAGGGATTGACTACGATGAGACTTTCTCTCCCGTAGCGAAGCTTAAGTCCGTCCGAATCATGTTAGCAATTGCCGCATACTATGATTATGAGATATGGCAGATGGACGTCAAAACGGCATTCCTTAACGGTTATCTTAAGGAAGAGCTGTATATGATGAAGCCGGAAGGTTTTGTCGATCCTAAGAATGCTAACAAAGTATGCAAGCTCCAGCGATCCATTTATGGGCTGGTGCAAGCATCTCGGAGTTGGAACATTCGCTTTGATGAAATGATCAAAGCGTTTGGGTTTATGCAGACTTATGGAGAAGCCTGCATTTACAAGAAAGTGAGTGGGAGCTCTGTAGCATTTCTCATATTATATGTAGATGACATACTTTTGATGGGAAATGATATAGAATTCTTGGACAGCATTAAGGCCTACTTGAATAAGTGTTTTTCAATGAAGGACATTGGAGAAGCTGCGTACATATTAGGCATCAAGATCAATAGGGATAGATCGAGACGCCTCATAGGTCTTTCACAAAGCACATACCTTGATAAGATTTTGAAGAAGTTCAAAATGGATCAGTCCAAGAAAGGGTTCTTGCCTGTACTGCAAGGTGTGAGATTGAGCTCGGCTCAATGCCCAACCACGGCAAAAGATAAAGAAGAAATGAGCGTCATCCCCTATGCCTAAGCCATAGGATCTATTATGTATGCCATGCTGTGTACTAGACCTGATGTAAACCTTGCCGTAAGTTTGGTAGGAAGGTACCAAAGTAATCCCGACAAGGAACACTGGACAGCGGTCAAGAATATCCTGAAGTACCTGAAAAGGACAAAGGACATGTTTCTCGTTTATGGAGGTGACGAAGAGCTCGTCGTAAAGGGTTACATCGACGCTAGCTTCGACACAGATTTGGATGACTCTAAGTCACAAACCGGATACGTGTATATGTTGAATGGTGGGGCAGTAAGCTGGTGCAGCTGCAAGCAGAGCGTCGTGGCGGGATCTACATGTGAAGCGGAATACATGGCAGCCTCGGAGGCAGCGCATGAAGCAATTTGGGTGAAGGAGTTCATCACCAACCTAGGAGTCATACCCAATGCGTCGGGGCCGATCAAACTCTTCTGTGACAACACTGGAGCTATTGCCCTTGCCAAGGAGCCCAGATTTCACAAGAAGACCAGGCACATCAAGCGTCGTTTCAACTCCATCGGTGAAAATGTTCAAGATGGAGACATAGATATTTGCAAAGTACATAAGGATCTGAATGTCGCAGATCCGTTGACTAAACCTCTTCCACGAGCAAAACATGATCAACACCAGAACTCTATGGGTGTTCGATTCATCACAATGTAACTAGATTATTGACTCTAGTGCAAGTGGGAGACTATTGGAAATATGCCCTAGAGGCAATAATAAAAGGATTATTATTATATTTCTTTGTTCATGATAGTTGTCTTTTATTCATGCTATAATTGTATTATCCGGAAATCGTAATACACGTGTGAATACATAGACCACAATACGTCCCTAGTAAGCCTCTAGTTGACTAGCTCGTTGGTCAACAGATAGTCATGGTTTCCTGACTATGGACATTAGATGTCGTTGACAACGGGATCACATCATTAGGAGAATGATGTGATGGATAAAGACCCAATCCTAAGCATAGCACAAGATCGTGTAATTCGTTTTGCTAGAGCTTTTCCAATGTCAAGTATCTCTTCCTTAGACCATGAGATCGTGTAACTCCCGAATACCGTAGGAGTGCTTTGGGTGTACCAAACGTCACAACGTAACTGGGTGACTATAAAGGTACACTACAGGTATCTCCGAAAGTGTCTGTTGGGTTGACACGGATCGAGACTGGGATTTGTCACTCCGTATAACGGAGAGGTATCACTGGGCCCACTCGGTAGTGCATCATCATAATGAGCTCAAAGTGACCAAGTGTCTGGTCACGGGATCATGCATTACGGTACGAGTAAAGTGACTTGTCGGTAACGAGATTGAACGAGGTATTGGGATACCGACGATCGAATCTCGGGCAAGTAACATACCGTTTGACAAAGGGAATAGTATACGGGGTTGCTTGAATCCTCGACATCGTGGTTCATCCGATGAGATCATCGAGGAGTATGTGGGAGCCAACATGGGTATCCAGATCCCGCTGTTGGTTATTGACCGGAGAGCCGTCTCGGTCATGTCTGCATGTCTCTCGAACCCATAGGGTCTACACACTTAAGGTTCGGTGACGCTAGGGTTGTATGAATATGAGTATGCAGCAAAACAAATGTTGTTCGGAGTCCCGAATGAGATCCCGGACGTCACGAGGAGTTCCGAAATGGTCCGGAGGTAAAGAATTATATATAGGAAGTGTTGTTTCGGCCATCGGGAAAGTTTCGGGGTCATCCGGTATTGTACCGGGACCACCGGAAGGGTCCCGGGGGTCCACCGGGTGGGGCCACCTATCCCGAAGGGCCCTGTGGGCTGAAGTGGGAGGGGAACCAGCCGCTAGTGGGCTGGTGCGCCCCCCCTGCCCCCCCCCGGCGCCTAGGGTTGGAAACCCTAGATGGGGGGCGCGCCCCACTAGCCTTGGGGGGCACTCCACCCCTCCTGGCCGCCGCCCCCTTGGGAGATTGGATCTCCCAGGGCCGGCGCCCCCCCCCTGGGGGGCCTATATAAAGGAGGGCAAGGGGGAGGGCAGCCGCACCCTGTGTCTTGGCGCCTTCCTCCCCCTGCTACACCTCGTCCTCCTCCCGCAGCAGCTTGGCGAAGCCCTGCCGGAGTTCTGCTGCATCCACCACCACGCCGTTGTGCTGCTGGATCATCATCAACCTCTCCTCTCCCCTTGCTGGATCAAGAAGGAGGAGACGTCATCCGCTCCGTACGTGTGTTGAACACGGAGGTGCTGTCCGTTCGGCACTTGGTCATCGGTGATTTGGATCACGGCGAGTACGACTCCATCATCACCGTTCTCTTGAACGCTTCCGCACGCGATCTACAAGTGGTATGTAGATGCAATCTCTCTCCCATGACTCGTTGCTTAGATGAACTCATAGATGAATCTTGGTGAAACCGTAGGAAAATTTTTAATTTTCTGCAACGTTCCCCAACATAACCTAGATCAGAAGTTTTGCCACCGCAAGGTCTCTGTATCCATGAGATCCAATCTAGACCCTGTTCCGGCACCCTGCCGAAGGGGGGAATCATCTTCGGTGGCCATCTTCATCATCCCGGCGGCCACCATGATGAGGAGGGAGTAGTCCACCCTCGGGGTTGAGGGTTTGTACCGGTAGTTATGTGTTTGATCTCTCTCTCTCTCGTGATCTATATCATGGGCTTTGTTAATATAGTCGGATCATATGATGTTTCTCCTCTATACTCTTATTATGATGAATTGAATCTTACCCTTCAAAGTTTTGTCTTGTCAGATTGAATATTCAGAGATGAGAACACATGATATATGTCTTGCAATATGAATACTTGAGGTGACAATGAGGTATCTTATTGATTCACTTGATATGTGTTATGGCATTCAACTCGCGGATTCCCGCGGTGATGCACGTTTTTCTCCGACGGAAACTTTGGGGTCTCTTTATAGTTCTTTGTGTGGATTAAGTATTATGAATATGAATTTGCTTTGGTGTTATTCTAGTACGAACTCTAGGATAGATCGAACGAAAAAAATAGTTTTGTGTTATTTTAGTACGAACTCTTGAATAGATCGAACGGAAAGAATAGCTTTGAGGTGGTTTCGTGACCTATAAACAATCCCTATCTTTTGTTCTCCGCTAATAGGAACTCGGGAGTGATACTTTATTGCACTTTGAGGGGTAATCATATGATCCAACTATGTTAGCATTGTTGAGAGGTTGCACTAGCGAAAGTACGTACCCTAGGCCCCGCAGCACTCGGACTCAACAGAAAGATCGGTTTGTTTGTCCTACGAAATCTCGACCGATTCAGGGGCTAATAATGTGTTCACCTATTATAGGTAGGGTCAAGGACCCACCATTTGAGACCCACATGGGGGCCATCACCATCATAGGGAGGTTCCTGGACCATGTCAACATTCGGATGCATATATCCGGAAGTTCACTCGGACGGCTCTGCGGCACTCGGATAATCACACGTCACTCGGCTGCTGGACCACCACTCGGACATAAAAGACAACAGGACGTCGTGGGAGCCGCAACGGTCGAGGAATCATAAGTCATCCACTAAATAGAGTTATATCTACCGTTACCTGCAACTGTTGTAGTGGAGACTCATTACATTAGTATCTGACTCACTCAATGACATTTAATGCCTCGGCAACGTGGGAGACATGAGGCTGCAACGCACTCTATATAAGTCGCACCTCTCTCCGTAGCCAAAAAACGTTCAATCTCTGTAACCATACTCATCAAATCAAAGCAAGTCTCTGGGCACGAGACGTAGGGTTGTTACCTCCGCCGAGAGGAGCCCGAACTCGTTAAACACCGAGTGTTACACCTGCGCCGTAGCTAGTCTCTATTCCTTATCCGTACCCCTTGTACTCATTGTCAGGATCATAACCTCGACGGTGCCCATCTTAAATCGCAAATATAGGAAGGAACGACCATCGCATCAGACTTGCTTTCACCGGCGAAACCCTTCAATCTAATTATAATATTGTTATTTTGTGTATTCAAACATTATTAAGTAAAATTACGAATGTATATATCCTTGCCTACCGCCGGGTAATGTAGAACGCTACCCACTCTTCTCCCCTTGAAGCTCCGTATGCTTTTGCTGGTACTGATACCGAGCTTGCGGGAAAAAGACACTCGAATCCCCTTTCGACCACTTGCCTGATTGCCAGTCTCAACGGGCAGTAGATACGATCACATGCGTGTGGTCTGGCTCGTGTCCGGAGTTAGTTAGAATTGCCACTTCAACGCTTTTCCCCCCTTTTGATCTGCCCTAGCTGTCACTTTTCTCGCTTGACCACGCTTTCCCGGCAGTCAACCGGAGCGCTCGAAGGAGTAAATTGCAGTCACATGCATAATTTGGTCGCCTACGTAGGCCCCCTACCTACAGCACATATCCTTTCGTATCCTTGGCCATCCTAGCACTCGCAACAGTTACAGTTTACGTTAGCGTACGCAATGCATCAATGCGGGTCCCCTTCCGTCACGTCCCCAAGGAAATCAAAGCTAGATTACCAGCTCAGCTGTCACCCACTCTCTCTCTCTCCCCCCTGAAGAAAGAAATAGAGTACTCTACTCCCACCGCGTCGCGATGGGCGGAAAGGGGTGCCAGTGGGTGTGACATGACAATGGCATCCTAGCCGGCCAGGCTAGCTAGCATGCACACCCCGCTAAAGCTATTCTCCTCTCATCTCCTATGCTCTGCCTCTGCTCCCCCTAGGCGTAGCTGGGCTAATATGGGGAAGCATGCCCCCTCCCGCCCCGTCACGTGCAACGCCCCGTCCTGGAAAGCTCACCCGTCACACACACGCACAAAAGCCAGCCAGCGAACGACCGATGTAGACGCGTGCGGCCGCGGCCGCGGCCACGGAGATGCGATGCGATGCCATGCGAGCGCCATGCATGCGTGCATGGTAGCGGCGGGGATCAGGGCGAGCGGCCGCTCGTGCCGGCCCCCTACGTCAATCATTTACTCCTCGGCTCTCGCGTCGCCATTGCGCCGTTCGCCGTAGAGTGGTGTAGTACTGTACCAGCAGTACTAGCTGCTGTCCGTGAGATTCGCTCGTACTGGAACCTTTTCCTTCCTTTCACTTACGTCTGTCCGTCATTTCCTTTCCTCAGTTGGCTCCAAAGATGCACCACGCCGGCGAGTGCTCGCACGCAGCCGGCCGGCGCCCATGCACGGGCGCTGCTGTCTTTTACTCTTCCTAATAACCCAAACACGCTGGCTAAAGCTGACACCAGCGACTGGCGAGCTCTCGGTAACCCGAACAAAAATTCACCTCCCAAATCCCGGCCAGTTTTCCATTTCAAAATATCTGGTCCCGTGCTTCGTCTCCGCTGACGTCTTCCTCGCTCTGGGGCAGGACTCGGCTCCCCTGACGGTACTGCAGGGTGCAGTTGGGTCATTGACAGGTGGGCCAACTTGCTTTCAGGCCCACATGTCAGTGGCCTAACTGCGCGCTGCAGTACGTCAGAGGAGCCTCATCCTCTGGGGCAAGCACTGCATGGGCGTAAAGGTTGCTTCCAGCTTCGTGTTCTGCGACCGTATGGTTTCGAGAGAAAAATAGCAGTTAATTAAGCGCTGCCGTGCCGTGGCAGCCTCGGTCGACTAGACTAGTGGGGGGCTCGCGCGCGTACAGTGGTACGGCACAGTCCTCACGCCAGCTTCGAAGAGGATTCGGACAAGAGCGGACGCGCGCGCCGCAGCAGCTACGTACCGGGCCGGCCGGCCACCGCATGCACGCAGTCGGTTCAGCTCAGCCAGCGTCACGTCCCTGACCAGCGATAAAACAATTGGATTGGAGTAGTAGTACCAGACCTGCCCGTGTCCGAAGGATATATTAACGCGCGCCTGAGCCGCGTGTGTCCATCGCATGACCTGGCCTGGCCACCCAAGAGGAAAATCAAATCGAACTGCCTGCCAGAAGGTAGATAGAGGCCGGAGCAACAGGGGGCGCTTTGACCGACTTGACACTTTACTGCGCCGCTTCTGTGCAAGCTGTGGCATTTACTGCTGCTGCTGCCTACATAGAGACTTGAGAGCAGGGCGTCACTTGTCCGGCTGGTCTTTTCGCCCATTGATGAGGCGCCCATTACTTGCGGCTTGGCCATGCCGATGCGTGGGAGGCAGGACTCACCGCCGAGCTAGACGACCGATAGTGCCCGGCCCGGTGCAAGATGCCATCTATGAGGCGCCCCTGAATACGCATTTCCATCTTTGAAAACATTGTGGGGGTACAAAAGAAGGAAAACTAGAGCATGTACAACCACAAGTACCAAATTTCGGTCGCCAAACGCCCGCACACGCGTCTTGGCACGTCGTGCCTCCTTTCCTGATTCGCGTCTGGTCATGAAGGCGCAAATGGCCTCTGTTTCGGCATACGTCATGAGGACGAGGTTTTTTTTTTGGAAATGGAGGTATATCCCCGGCCTCTGCATCATGATGATGCATGCGGCCCTTTTGTTAAATATTTAGAAAGTATCAACACAAAGGTCTTACAGCTCGCAAACGAAGCAAAACTCAAAGCACATAGAACTGAAAAATAGAAGCGGACAAAGACAACCGGTACGTTGATAATAAGGACAAGCTCTCTAGACTCCTATCCTGTTATGCGAACGCCATCCGAACCGGTTGAATATAACCCGAGCCACCATCTTCCATTGGTTGCACCCAGTAACCAAAGGCTCTCTGGAGTCCGTAGAAGTGAGTAAGGACCACGTACGGATCTAAGCTGTGGCTCTGAAGATAACCTGCAAAAAAGTTAAGTTGTGTAGTCTGTTAAAAATCATATCATTTCTGCAGTTCCATATAGCCCATAATAGCGCACATATTCCAATCCGAATACGAGCTGCCGTGATCTGTTCAACCCCAGCTAACCACTTACCAAACAAAGACGCAATATCTACTGGAGGATTGATATTAAAAGCTATATGAATCGTCCTCCAAAGTAACTTGGCAAGTGGGCATTCGATAAATAAATGTTGTATTGTCTCATCCTTAGTACAACAACAACACCGCGAGTTACCTATCCATCGCCTCTTAAGTAAGTTGTCCTTTGTGAGTATTACTTGCTTGTGGACAAACCACATGAAAATTTTAATCCGCAAAGGAACCTTAACCTTCCATATATGAATTGACCTTGGGATGGGGCCGGAATTAATCAGATCCGTATAAAAAGATTTCACCGTAAATATCCCATTTTTAGTTAACTTCCAATGTGTGGAGTCCGGCACGTCGGAGAGTCGAACTTCAATCAATCTCCGAACCAAGTGCATCCAGGCTGTCCATCTCTCACCCACTAACGTACGTCTGAACTGGATGTTCAAGGGAATAGTTTGAAGGACGGTACCTACGTAATTTTCCTTACGTTGCACAATATTGTAAAGGGTAGGATATTGTAAGGCCAGAGGTGTCTCTCCTAGCCACGTATCCTCGCAAAATCTTGTTGACATCCCGTTGCCAATCAAGAATTTGACCCCTACGAAAGCACATATCCTTTGTTCTCATAAGTTCCTTCCAGAACGGTGAATCAGTTGGTCTGATGGTTACCTGGGCTAGCGTTTTCGAGTGCAAATATTTATTGCGCAGGATTTGAGCCCACATGCCCTTCGACTCTGTCTCTAACATGTACAACCATTTGCTCATAAGGCATTTATTCTTAATTTCCAAGTTCTCAATACCGAGGCCCCCTTGGTCTTTAGGTCGACAAAGGATATCCCATCTGGCGAGACGGTATTTCCTCTTGGCCTCATCAGACTGCCAAAAGAAACGAGATCTAAAGAAATCAAGTCGCTTTCAGACTTCTTTTGGAATTTCGAAGAACGAAAGTAAAAACATTGGCATGCTAGTCAATACTGATTTAATCAAAACTAGTCGACCTCCATATAACATCAACTTGCCCTTCCAGCAGCTGAGTTTTTTTTCAATTCGTTCTTCAATACACTTACATTCCTTATTGGATAGTTTACGGTGATGAATCGGAATACCCAAGTAACTGAATGGTAAAGTACCTAATTCGCATCCAAACAATTGTCTGTAAGTATGTTCCTCGTCTTTGGCTTTCCCAAAACAGAACACCTCGCTCTTATGAAAATTGATTTTTAATCCAGACAATTGTTCGAATAAACATAAGATAAGTTTCATGTTACGTGCTTTAGCCATGTCATGTTCCATGAAAATAATAGTGTCATCATCATATTGTAGAATGGACACCCCCCCATCAACCGGATGAGGAACTAGACCCTCTACATGGCCGTGATGCTTGGCCCTACCAATAATGACGGCCAATATATCTGCCACAATATTGAACAGAAGAGGTGACATGGAATCCCCTTGTTGCAACCCCTTATGTGTCTGGAAGTAGTGACCGATATCATCGTTCACCTTAATTCCGACACTACCTTTCTGGACTTGAATATCCATCTGGTGCCTCCATCTTTCACTAAAACCCTTCATACGCATTGCCTGCTGAAGAAAAGGCCATTTGACTTTATCATAAGCCTTCTCAAAATCCACTTTTAAGATAACCCCATCTAGTTTCTTCGAGTGAATCTCATGAAGCATTTCATGTAGGACAACCACTCCTTCGAGTATGTGTCTTCCAGGCATGAAAGTTGTCTGACTAGGCTGAACCACTGAGTGAGCAATTTGTGTCAATCTATTGGTTCCTACCTTTGTGAAGATTTTAAAACTCACATTCAGCAGGCAGATGGGTCGGAATTGTTCTATCCGGACCGCCTCATTCTTCTTTGGTAATAACATTATCGTACCAAAGTTGAGGTGAAACAACTCCAAATGGCCATCGAAAAAATCGTGAAACATAGGCATAAGATCATCTTTAATGATATATGCCAACATTTCTTATAGAATTCAGCTAGAAACCCATCTGGTCCCGGTGCTTTATTCGGCTTCATCTGAGTAATGGCCAGATGAACTTCTTTTTCAGTAAACGGTGCAGAGAGAACATCGTTCTCCGCTGCCTGTAATTGAGGTATATCATCAATCACAGACTCATCAAGAGACACCGTCGAAGTATTCGGAGGTCCAAAAAGGCCTTTATAATAGTTGGAAATATATGCTTTCAGATTCTCATGCCCCACTATTGTTCCCTCGTCCTGTTCAAGCTGTATGATCTTCTTCTTCCTATGTTTACCATTTGCAACCATATGGAAAAACTGTGTGTTGTCGTCCCCTTGGACAACCTTAAGCGTTTTCGCACGCAACGCCCACTTGAGTTCCTCCTCTCTCAAGAGAGCATGTTGGCCTTGCTCAGCCTCAGACTTGGTTCGATGCTCATTAACAGAAAGAAGTGTGGTTTCAGCCTTTACATCTAGTGTCTCAATGAGTTGAGTTAGACGTTCTTTTTTCTGCTTATAAATCCCAGTCTCATTCCTGGCCCATCCTCTCAGAAATTGTCGGAGGTTTCTAATCTTATTCTGCCATCTCTCGACATGTGTCCTTCCTGTAATTGGCTTAGCCCATTCGCATGCAATCATCTCCATAAATCCTTCTCGCTCAAACCAGCTTTACTCGAAAGAGAAGATGTTTTTGTTTGCAACATGGGTAGCCTCACCCGAATCTAAAAAGAGTGGTGTATGATCTGAGATCCCTCTATGCATTGCATGGACCGACACCAACGGATATTTTTGTTCCCACTCCACACTAGCAAGTACCCTATCCAGCTTTTCATAAGTCAGAACAGGTAACGAGTTGGCCCATGTAAACTGTCTACCGGTGAGCTCAATTTCTCTCAAATTGAGGCTCTCGATAATCATGTTAAACATCATAGACCAACGTCCATCGAAATTGTCATTATTCTTTTCTTCTCTTCTCCGAATGATATTAAAATCACCCCCGACTAGCAGTGGCAGATTTTCATCTCCACAAATCCGCACTAGATGGGCAAGAAAATCGGGTTTAAATTGCTTGGAGGAGTGAGAGCATCTACAACCGGACTTAGCGAATCTGGGCTCTATAAGCCCGCGGGTGCCTCCGCGGACGGCCCTCCCTTGAGTTGCCGCACATTCACACATCTCAAATACGGATTCTTGAATCCATGTATCCATGCACGTCCATCATACGATATAAATCATCCCAATTCAAATGTTTGAAAACAAAATACGACAATGCAAAGCAAATCATAGTTCAATAATTCAGACATGCCAAATTAAAATCAATATCCGAGCATGATAGATCACTCGTTGGACGCCATCCATGCCCGCTTGCTCCGCGGCCATCCTTGCGGGCGGCGAGGATGGGGAGCAAGGGTGGCGGACGGCAAGGGCTTGGACACGAAAATAGGTGGATGAAGGCGGGAGAGAGGAGGGTTTAGTGAATTTTATGCAATTTATGTGGGGGGTTGGCCTGTCGGGTTCTACGTAATGGACGCGCCGAGGCATGAGGGATGCCGGTCAGCTTGGGTGTTTTAGATGCCCGTCCGGTCTTTTATTTTTAAGTCCGTAATTGGGCCGTTCGCCGGACGTTCCATAGAGGTTTGGGGTGCCGGGAAGTAGATGCACAGTACTTCCGTTATCACCACGACACAAGAAGCAAGCACATAGTACTGTTGTAAAAAAATGACGAGGGAAAAGTGGCGCAAACGGTTGCCCCGCACCCTCTCACGGACGGACTTTAAAAGTCGGCATTGGTAACCGCAACACAACACAGACAGACGCACCCCAAATCTCTCTCTCTCTCTCTTCCCATGCAATAGTTGTCGCCACTCGCTCGCTACAGTGACCGCATCGCATCGCATCCATGTCCATTCCTCCCCACGAGAAAAAGAGAGAGACAGCAGAAATACCAGTCGTCGTCGTCGTCGTCGTAGCCTGGTACGTCTACGCTAGAGCGACAGGGAAAGAGGAGGGCGCTTGTCATCTACTCCTCCTCCTCG
This sequence comes from Triticum dicoccoides, assembly GCF_002162155.2. NCBI lineage: Eukaryota > Viridiplantae > Streptophyta > Magnoliopsida > Poales > Poaceae > Triticum > Triticum dicoccoides. The sequence continues at coordinate 532,013,078 of NC_041391.1, read as the reverse complement.
CCCGCTACTAGCTGGGATCCACAGCCTCCTCCTCCTCCTCGTGTCGGCCTCGTCCACATCCACCATCTCCTCCGAGCGAGGTGGACAGCGACGCGGCCACGGAGCGAGTGAGAGAGACAAAGCCGGTAATAAAGGCGGGCGCGCGCGCGCGCACAAGCCAAGCAAAGCACATTAACGAGGCCAGCCAGCCCGCAGGGAACCCCATTAAAGACGCTTCCGTGGGAGCGCCGTGGGGAAGCAAGCGAGCGAGCACAGGGGCTTGGCTTGCGCGTCGTGTGCTGTGTGCGCGAGAGGGAGACAGCGGCCGAGAGAGAAAGATGGCGATGCCGTATGCCTCTCTTTCCCCGGCAGGCGACCGCCGCTCCTCCCCGGCCGCCACCGCCTCCCTCCTCCCCTTCTGCCGCTCCTCCCCGTTCTCCGCGTAAGCATGCGTCCACCGCCCGGTTCTTGGCTCCTCACTCCTCTTCTTTCTTGCTTGTGCGTAACGTGGTTCCATGGATGTTCTTGTGCGCAGCGGCAATGGCGGCATGGGGGAGGAGGCGCGGATGGCCGGTAGGTGGATGGCGAGGCCGGCGCCCTTCACGGCGGCGCAGTACGAGGAGCTGGAGCACCAGGCGCTGATATACAAGTACCTGGTGGCCGGCGTGCCCGTCCCGCCGGATCTCGTGCTCCCCATCCGCCGCGGCATCGAGACCCTCGCCGCCCGCTTCTACCACAACCCCCTCGCCAGTACGTCCCCCGCTCTCTCACCCTTTCTTCATCATCGCCGCAAATCTTGCGATTGCGTTCTTTGTTTATTCATCCGATCAGGTGGGGGTGTACTTTGCATCCATTTGTTAACTCGCCTCGGTCTTTTGTTAATCCGGGATCCGCTGTTCGAGAAACGCCGTGCGTTCCGCCGGATTTGCTCCCAGAAAGTGTGACCTTATTTTAGCAATCCCAACCAGTGCTATCTTCATGGCACCATGGATTCGTAGGGGTGCTACTGTTCGATTCGAAACAGGACTTGAGCAGCGTGCTCATGTGCCCCCCCAAAACAGACGCTCCTTGTTTGTTAGCAGCGTCCCTCCTCCGAACCTTTTTGTTTTTCTCCGTTGGGTTAATGCTGCAAATCTAACTAATGGAACAGCTTATAGCTGCTCGCCATTGTTTTTGGACTGAAGAATAATTTCAAGTTCACCTTGCTTCTGATTGATCGGGTTTGTTGGCTTTGTGCAGTCGGGTATGGATCGTACCTGGGCAAGAAGGTGGATCCGGAGCCCGGCCGGTGCCGGCGCACGGACGGCAAGAAGTGGCGGTGCGCCAAGGAGGCCGCCTCCGACTCCAAGTATTGCGAGCGCCACATGCACCGCGGCCGCAACCGTTCAAGAAAGCCTGTGGAAACGCAGCTCGTCTCGCACTCCCAGCCGCCGGCCGCCTCCGTCGTGCCGCCCCTCGCCACCGGCTTCCACAACCACTCCCTCTACCCCGCCATCGGCGGCACCAACGGTGGTGGAGGCGGGGGGAACAACGGCATGCCCAACACGTTCTCCTCCGCGCTGGGGCCTCCTCAGCAGCACATGGGCAACAATGCCTCCTCACCCTACGCGGCTCTCGGTGGCGCCGGAACATGCAAAGATTTCAGGTGAGTACGCACTGCTCATGACATCTCTCCATGCCATACAGTAGCCCTTGTCTTTTTTAACGGTGTCATCATGCCTCAAACTGATTGGAAGACAGCCATGGCTAGATAGATACCTTTGGTCCTCTAATTTCTGCGTCCCATTTTGTTCCTATGCACAGTGCTGCTCTGCTGCAAATGGCGCCATATGCATTGTAATATGATCTATCGCCGAAACTTTTTTACTCTCTGCGCTGCAACACATTTTCTGCTGCGTTTAGCCTTTAGATCTCTGCTTCTGCTTGCTTTCCGGGATCAGATTTTCAGATTTTCAGATTGGGAACCCGGGGACAGTCGGCCCCTATGATAGATCTCTGCTCAGGTGGAACTGCGGTGCAGGGTGTTCGCTTGGCTTTGGCGCAGGCTAAGTTTCAAACACGTACACTGTCCATGATAAAGATGAAAATAGATGATGCACAACATATTTGTGGTCTGTCGTCGCAGAGTCCCTTGCCATTTACTCCGCTTCTTTATTCTTCTACAGCATCCAGTTGTTGTTTCTGTTAGGGCCTGCAGACAATGATTTGGGCCATTTTAGCTGCTTTATCTCTGAATACCGGTCGCCACTATCTCTGAAGAGGCCAGCGTGGTGCTGCAAGCCCCACCATTTTCATCCGTACCAATTATGTGTTTCTAACTTTCTATCAGTGCAATTGTACAACTGCTTGATTTAACTTCGGTGAACTTCTTGGTGTAAAAACCTTCCACTCCTCTGCCGCTACTTCACATTGGGGAATCCACACTGTTTCCTGCTTAGTTGTGTTTGTTCAGTTTAGCATCTCAAATTAATAGGCCACCTCTGTTGCGATTGTTTTGCTTTCCTCTGTCACCAACTGTTATATTTGTACTCTAGGTATGCTTGGTTCCTTGATAATTTCGAGCAGTGCTATTCTTACGCGTAAATCTTGCATGATTTGCTCTAGGTAGTTATTGCCTCTCCTCTCTCACAGTAGGAGTATGTAAACTTTGTAAAAGTAGCACGGATGAACAGGATTTCTGATAATTTAATGATGAAAGTGTGTCGGTTTTTAACTGAAAGCTTAGGATTTACTCGGTCGCAATTTAATGATGAAAGTAGGAGGATGTATCAAGATTAGGATTTACTCCGTCGTGATTTATCGTTAAGTACATATTGTACCGTGCATGAGTAACTTTGCAATAATTCTTCATTTCGTTACGACCGTAACATATTGACTAGAGATGACTCAAAACCTTGCAAATTTTGGAGCACTAGCTCTGTACAACTATGCCAAAGATTTCGTCCTTTCATCTCCTAGCAACTGCGCACTGGGCTTTGTCATAAACAAGTATTGCACTATTCAGTAGGAATAACTCGTGGAAAGACTCTTTTCTAATGCTTGTTGCATGTTTGTACTTCATATATGCGAATTCACCGATTAACTCTCGGTCTTTGACATGATATTCAGGTATACCGCATATGGAATAAGATCTTTGGCAGACGAGCACAGTCAGCTCATGACAGAAGCCATGAATACCTCCGTGGAGAACCCATGGCGCCTGCCGCCATCGTCTCAAACGACCACATTCCCGCTCTCAAGCTACGCTCCTCAGCTTGGAGCAACTAGTGACCTGGGTCAGAACAACAACAGCAGCAGCAGCAACAGTGCCGTCAAGTCCGAACGGCAGCAGCAGCAGCAGCCCCTCTCCTTCCCGGGGTGCGGCGACTTCGGCGGCGGCGGCGCCATGGACTCCGCGAAGCAGGAGAACCAGACGCTGCGGCCGTTCTTCGACGAGTGGCCCAAGACGAGGGACTCGTGGTCGGACCTGACCGACGACAACTCCAGCCTCGCCTCCTTCTCGGCCACCCAGCTGTCGATCTCGATACCCATGACGTCCTCCGACTTCTCGGCCGCCAGCTCCCAGTCGCCCAACGGTATGCTGTTCGCCGGCGAAATGTACTAGGCCGGCAGCGTCAGTTCCGTCGTCGTCGTCCCTGTTCTCCATAAGATGACAGACACTACACTGGGCTGAAGAACGCCGCCCCGGTCTCTGCAGCCGCAGGTGACTTAAACTGAATGGTGTGTGGATTGATCTGCTGGCGTGGTGTGGGTTCCTTCTTCTGGCCCCTCGCGCCCGTCCACGGTGCGTGCAGCAGTAGCACTAGCTGCACCTCGACCCTATATATGATTCTGTAATTTACCAGTATTTGTCGTGTCGGATTTGTATCAACAGCAGCGAGTCGAAGGCTTCATAATCGCATCATGTGTGTTTAATTAACTCTGATCTGTGCTGAAATCGCCGCTAACTGACTAACGCGATGCTTGGTATGAAAGCTTCATCATGAGATCGGAAGGCTTTGCTTGCTTGCAGACGCAAAGAAGATGTGGCAACTAAGCTGTACTGGTAGCACAGTCTACACAGGTCGGCTGATGTAGTGGGGCGCGGCCTGGCGCCCTTTTCCCGGACACGATCAGGCGGCAGGAACAAGATCCGTTGCGTTGTCACCTGGAGCCTACCCGTGCCGTGACAAGCGATGTCTGTTCGTTGGTTACCCCCGTTCCCCACGCCACCCTCGCCCTTTTAACATGCTAGGGGCTCCACACCCCTGCGCTTCACGTCCTTGATGGTTGATTGCCTCGCGGGTGCTGAGGCGGACGGGGACATGGGTGGTACGAGTACTATGCATGCATTGCGAGCTGAGGGTTACGGGTGGACGAAAGCTTGGGGTTTAGGAAAGGGAGCAATAATCGCAGCAGCAGTCGTGGTTGTAGCGCAACCACCGGCCGGCTAGGCTGGATCTGCACTGTGCCGAGCTTCCAAACTTGGTGGACGAACAACAGGCTGTGCGCGGGGCCACCCGAGGAGCCACCGCCACCACCATGTGTCTCTCGGTCTCTCCTCCATGCCTCCCTTCCCGTGCTGCTGCTGCTGCGGCGACGGCGGCATGTGTCGTGCGAGCTAAGCGTTGCCGGATGCCCCACCGCCACCCGGGTGCGGTGCCGGTGCGTGCAAGGAGGTGGACGACCTCGTGCCGTCCCTTTTGCTGCTCGGCACTGTCTCACCCGCGGTGCGGATCGATCCGCCTGGGGTCTTTTTTTGGACGTTGCCGTTCGTGCGTGCCGTCGGCCGGGTCGCGTTGCATCTGCATGTCTGTGGCAGTGCTGTGTATGCGACATGAGAACGTCGGCAACTCGGCGCGCTGCACTGCACGTGACTCCAGTGGTTTCGCATCTTGCGGCAGGTTAACAGAGGGAGTGAAGAACTGTCAAAAGAGAGCGAACATGGACCGGATGTATGTACATCCATTTTCGTTAGTGGTTATTGTTTGTAGAAATGGGGACCTTTTGGTTTCACGCGCACGGACCGGATACCGGGGCTGGTCCCGAGTTAGGCTCCCGCCCTGTCATGTCTACATTTTCTTTGGGGTGTTAGCTGACTATAAAACCACGTACGTTCGGGCCCCGAAAACGGATCGTGCATCCGATCCGTGGTGCAGTACATGCCATTTCTCGCGCAAGAAGTTGGATCTGGTTCAACGCGAGGGGATAGAACACAGTGGTATCCAGCTATACCTATACAACGACAAGGTGTCGCTGCCTGCCTCGTCCCGATCGATTCAAATGGGGCGGGCAGTGGTCACTCGCTCGTGTATGGACGCTTGCTCGCTCCCCTTGCGACGGATGCAGCGCGGCAGGAGGGGCGAAAAGGAGGCCGCGTGCACTTGGGGGTATGCGGTATGTACGATCCTGTCGTCGACATCGGCGCTGCGGTACAGGACAAGCGAGGTACTACTGATTCTGCAATGATCTCACGGGTTGTGACTCGGCTCTTGTGCGTGAGCTGCCTGTGACTCCATACTTTTTGCAATCGTATTGGCTTGTTGTGTAGTCTGTGCTCTGTACTATACTACGCTCGCAGCGGATGAAGTGGGTCTGTGTACCCTCCAGCGCGCGTGGGGGGTGCGCGCGTCTACGTCAGTACGTGTGTCCGCCTTGGCGCCTTGTGATGAGTTTTCAGTATGTATATATTTATTTAATGGCAGTACTAAGGCTTTGTTTGGTTCATAAGTTTTAGCACTTTTTCTAGTGCCAACTAAAAAGTCCCTAGTCCTTAAAAAGTCTTTCCCTGTTTGTTTTCATGGACTAAAAAGTCTTCAGTCTCTTCCTAGAGGTTATTAAATGACTATGTTACCCCTAGTATACAGAAAAATAACAACCAAACAACACCATGGGGCGGCGGGGCAATGGATGCAGGGAGGGGCATTGTTGAAAAAGTCCCAAAAAAGATTCTCCTTCATTTAGTCCCAAAAAGCAACTTTTAGTCCCTAGTAGTCCCTCTTGTTTGGTTAAAAAGTCTCTAAGAGGGACTTTTTCTAGTCCCTACACCAAAAAGTCCCTGGAAACAAACACCCCATAATACTACTATACTAGTGATAGAAGACTCTGTAGATGTGTGTATGTATGAATGGCACGAGAGTCATTTCGTGAGGGCAACTCAAACGCGTCAATGCATTTCATACATGCGGTATGTTACTTCATTATATATGTATTGGTAGATAGTAGTGTCAAAAACGTTTTTATATTATGAGAGAGAGGGATCAGTAGATAGGTGTGTGTATGAATGGCCATTTTTTTATCAAAGAAGGGCTTCCCCTTCCGATTTTCATTACTGAAAACCAGCAGTAGCCAAAGTATTCGCCCTAGAATAGATTACTAGAAACGATAAACTACTAGAACGATCGACACACATCAGAACAAACTACACGCAAGTCTCCAGTCTGCAGCCCAAACATCAGGGGATTACATATTTCAAAAGAACACCAAAAGACCATAAAACCACTAGAGCACCGCAACAACACTTAGGATCAACAGCTTCAGCAGGTGGCAGAGTCTTTCTTCCCCTCCAGTCTCGCTACATTGATTCTCCACCCATGCGATGATGTATACACTTCACTTGCTACTCGCTCTAACAGTCTTGCTCCCAGCTCCAGCACCTTTTTTTGCGGCTCCTTTGTCTACAAGATAGACCAATCAACCAACCAGTGGCTCATTAGTTTGATTATAGAGAAAGGATCATTTATCCTTTTATTTTCAAAAATAATCCCATTTCTACTTTTCCAAATGGCCCAAAACAGGGCAAGTACCCCCACCATGACTAGTTTTCTGTCATACTTACTAAACCTGCTGATCCACCCTCCCAAACAGTCTCTGACAGTAAGAGGGGTGGTTCTAAGCCCCACAACACACTTGACCAAACCCCATAGCAGAGATGCTACTGAACAATTGAAAAAGAGATGATCAATTGATTCATCTTTTCCACAAAACACACACATTTTTCCTCCTTTCCATCCTTTTTTAGCAATATATCTCTGGTTAGTATACTCTTCCTGTTAACTAGCCACATGAAAACTTTAATTTTTGCAGGAACTTTGATCTTCCACAGACATTTTTGTGGAAACCTTAGGCCAGATGTAATCAATCTTCTGTATAAGGATCCAACAAAAAATTTGTCATCTGCAATAAGGGTCTAGATAATTTTATCTCTCCCCTTGCATGTTCACCTCCTCACATCTGCTCTTTAGACTATTCCACACCTCTAGGGTTTCCCCATGTAGAGTTCTTCTAAATTTAAACCCCTGCCATCTTTTTTGTATAGCCTCAGCCACAGTTATATTGTGATCAAAGCAAATATCATAAATCCTAGAGTAAGCTTCTTTTAAAGGTTTGTCATCAACCCAGGTATCTTCCCAGAACCTGGTATTTTCTCCATCCCCTAATTTCTTTTTAACAAATCTGTAGAATATTTCTTTGATCTTCATAAGTCTTGTCCAAAATTGGGAGTCTCCAGGTTTCTTTGCTATCAAAGCTAAGCAACCCCCCCTCCATATTTTCTCCTAATTATACTTTGCCACAAGCCTTTTTCAGTTTCATTTTCCAAAACCATTTAGCTAACAGTGCAATATTCATTACCTCCAAGTTGAGAATTCCCAATCACCCTACATCTTTAGGTAAGCAACATTTTTTCCATTTTACTAAATGGTATTTTTGATATTTTCATCCTCTTGCCAGACCAATCTGGCTCTAAAAAATCCGTTTTTTTAATAATCCCCTTGGGGACAACATAAAAGGACATCATAAAGAGTGGGATGTTTGTTAAACGCGCTTGCACCAAAGTCACTCTACCAGCAATAGAGCCTAACAGCTTCCCCTCCCAGCAACTACACCTTTTTTCAATTTTGTTAGTTACACAATTCTAGTGCATGTTTCTAATTCTGACATCTGACACAGACATCCCTAGATATTTGTTAGGTAATTCCCCCATTTTATAGGTTAAATTTTCCTAATATAATAGTTGTTTTTCTGTGGCTTTCCCAAATAGCATTAACTCACTTTTGTGGAAGTTTATTTTGAGGCCTGACATTTGTTCAAAGGCTCCTAGAATAAATTTGAGATTTCTCACACTTTCCACATCATTCTTTGTTAGGAAGATGGTGTCATCTGCATATTGACACCTTTATTACCTGCCTCTCCCAGTACCCCTTTAACCACCCCATGTTCTAAAGCATTGCTCATAAAAATAGCTAGAGCATCTGCAGCTAGGTCACACAAAAGTGGTGACATTGCATCTCCCTGTCTCAACCCTTTAAAAGTTTTAAAGTACGGGCCAACTTCATCATTCACCTTAACACCTACATGCCCTCCTCTCATAGTCTCCATCATCCAGTCACACAATTTGTCAGGGAACCCTTTCAGATTTAACATATGTATCACAAATGGCCATTTAATTTGATCACATGCTTTCTCAAAGTCCACTTTAAAAATCAAGGCATCTTCTTTTCTCCTATGGAAAGTATTTAGAGCTTCATGCAAAATAACCACTCCCTCCATTATGTATCTGTAAAGGCAGACTGGGTTTTAGATATTACTGGAGATACACATCTAGCTAGCCTATTCATCAATACATTAGTGATGATCTTAATACTAACATTCAACAAGCAAATAGGTCTAAAATTTTGAATTTGTTTAGCTTCAGTGGTTTTTGGGACAAGGGTTATAATGCCATAATTAAGTCTGGCAATATTAATTTCTCCTTTGGCAAATCCTTCAACCAGAGCTTTTAGATCCCATTTGACCAGGTCCCAGAATTCCTGGTAGAAATCAGTAGGGAATCCATTTGGGCCAGGACTTTTATTCTTCTTCATCCCAAAAATCACCTCATGAATTTCTTTTAGGGAGAAGGGGGCCATAAGTTCCTCCCTATCTTGAGTGATAATCTTATTCATTTCCACCCCTCTCATGGATATTTGTGTCTCCTCGGGATGCCCAAATAATTCTTTGTAAAATTTAGTTATATATTCCATTAGTTTGTCCTCTCCCTCTATAATATCATCTTCTTGATCTAAGGAAATAATCCTGTTTTTTCTTCTCCTCCCATTCACTTTATCATGATAATATCTAGTATTCTCATCTCCATCAGTTATCTCTTTATCTCTATATCTTTGTAGCCATTTTGTTCCTTCTTGCAACATCACTCTCTTAAGTTGTGCCCGTAGCTCTTTCTATTCTGTTCTGTCTGCAATAGTCGGTCCTATATGCTCAGCTCTTTTTTCTAGCTCATCTAGCTCTTTAATGATGTCTATTTTAACTTTTCTATACAAAGCATCCACATTTTATTCTGTCCTTAGTTTCTCTCCTTAGGTTTCTCAGCCTTAACTACCATCTCTCTAGAATATCTCCCTTATATTTTTCATTCCAGGTTTTTACACCAACACCTTAAATCCCTCTCTTAAGGCCCATGCATTTTCATATCTAAATGTAGATTTGTGTTTTTGTGTTTCCGCTCTGTCTAGAAACAGGGGAGTATGATCAGAAATCTCCCTAGCAAAAGCTTGTAGTATAATCAATGGATATTTCTCCTCCCATGTTGGGCACATCAAGACCCTATCTAACTTATCATAGGTGGGATTTTCCTGGTTATTAGCCCATGTGTATTGTCTCCCATTTAGAGGTAGCTCTCTCAGCCCCGCTTGTTCAATTATTGCATTAAACATAAAAGACCATTGGTCATTATGAACAGGTTTATTTTTTTTCTTTCTCATTTCTGATGATGTTAAAGTCACCTCCCACCAAACAGGGCAATGAGTTATCATGATAGAGTCTAGCTAACTCAGCTAGGAAGCTAGCCTTTCCTTCTATTGAACATCTCCATAGATAGTAATCAAGTTTCAATGCATTTTAACATTCTTATCAAACACCAGTACTCTCAAGAAGTATTGCCCTTTTTCTATATCTTCTATATCTTTGTTAATTCCAACTAAAATTCCCCAGACATTCCTCTAGGGGGATTCCAACACCATTGATAATTTCTTCCTGCACACAAATTGTGTAACTCATTTTTTTGTAAAGTTCTGTCTGATAGTCTCAGAAATTCCTACAAAATCTAATTTATGATCAATGATCATTTCTCTAATATACCTTTTCCTATGATCTTGTCCTATGCCTCTGACATTCCATAAAACCCCTCTCATTGTCTCAAAATGTATTTTTTATATTATCTGTTATCAAATATACAAACCAAGTTCACCTCCTTCAATTTTGAGAAGAGACTAATCAGTCCTCTTTACCCCCTTTTTTCCTTTTCAACATGCCAATCATAATTGTTTGCTTCACACAGTCTAATGCTGGTGAGCTTTTCCTTCCACTTTCCTTCCTGATAACATATCTCTCATTTTTTATACTGCTGATCATCAATCTCAGCATTAGAATAATCTAAATCAGAACATAGCCCTTCAATATTCACATCCCTAGTGCTAATGTGCATTGGAGTGTTCTTGTTTCTACTTTCTTTATTATCTATATCTTTTTTCCCTTCCTCTTTATTTTTAGTATTTTGGAAATTGACTTCCCTTCTCGCATTTTCCATTTTCTTAATGATATCTAAGTTTTTATCTATCATGTCAATAGAACATCCCAAGTCAATCCCTACCAAAGAACTGATATGTAATAGAGAAGAATCTTCAAATTCCGACTCAAGGTTCTTACCATAATTTTCTTTTTCTTCTGCTCTGATTTTTGCCATCTCCTCCACTCTTTGATCATCTCTTCCTTTGTTTCTGAGACTTCTCTTTAGTTTCACCACTTTCCCTTCTCCATCCTTGTCCTGCTCCTCAACCCCATGAATATCAACCAACTTTTCACCAAAAGTACCTACCGATTCTTGACTAGCATTATAATCAGGGGAAGTAATTTCCACATGTGAAGGGATCTTTTCCACATCTCTGATCCCACACTTTGCCCTAATTTTTTCCTCATTGATGGTATCCATGTCAATCTCCAGCACATGTCCACTACAGCAACCACTTCACATATTTCAAAAAAATGTTTGAAGCAGTCAGGCACTTTGTCTAGTTTTATCCAAGTTGTGCGTATTTTTCCAATGGCTTGATGATCAAGAGACCATGGTTGCACTTTGATCACCACTCCTGTCCCCAGCAGATTAAAATCATTAAACTTTGCCAGTTCCACCAGCTTTGCCTTATTGGGAAACCTCATCATGTAACATTTTTCACATATTCTTTAACTCTCCACTATCAACCCCAGTCAAACATCTCTCCCATGGCTTTGATTAATTCTGTCTCATTGATCTGTCCATCTCTGATAACTACCACACCCATAGGATTTGTATGTTCTGCAACTAGCATGTCTTTGTAACTCTGTACCAGCAGAACTCCTAGGACTTTTGTTGCATATCCTATATATTTTTTCACAAGCTTCATTTGCTTCAGCAAATTGCATTCCCCAGTGGTATGATTATCCGTTCCACAGATCAAATAATGGCCCACTTTGCAGTCCCTGGTTGAATGTCTTGGGTCTTTACATTTCCCACACACCTGCCTATTCAATCTGTCTGCTCCTCTTTTACTTTCCTCCAAATTCTGTTGCCAAGCACCTCTTCCTCCTGGTCTTCTCACCTCCATGTTTGAGATGTGCTCATTACCTTTTTCTGTTTTTTGCATAATATATCCACTTTTCTACTCTTTTTTCTGTGTGTCTCCTACATTCCTTATGCTTGTGAGATTTCCTAGAACTCCTTCCCTTTGTACCTTTTCATTGCTCTTCATCCCCTGAACCAACTGAGAAAGCAAGGTTGCCAGTAACTATTGCTGTTGATTCTGCTCCTTGTCAATCATCTGTTCATTTTCTCCTTCTTTTTATCCTCTGGATTTTTCTATCTCTTCCCCTCCCTCTTCTTGATACCTTCTGCTTCTTCTTTCTTTCCTGTTTTAGCTTGCCAAATCAATTTCTCTCCAGTTCTATCACCAACATACTCCTCCTCATCTTCAGTCCCTCTGCCTAACCCTATCCCAACTCCAAAGTCCCTCCTCCTCTGGCAAAATCTCCAGATCTATCAAAGGAGGGGGATCTTCTTTTGTTCCATCCAGTCCCTCTCCCTATATTATTGAATCTACCTGCAACATCTCCCACACCACCTCCTCTATTGAATCTAGCACCTCCATATCCTCTCCCAAAATTTCCAGCCATCTCCCTCTTAGGTGGCGGTGTGTCTGTGCGGGGAGGGGGGGACCCTAAGAAATGGGAGTGTATATCTCTCCCCCTTTTGCTTTTTATACACATCTATTCCTTCTTTCCTCCTGGGTCGGGCGCCTTTTTGGCCCATCTCTTGTCCACCAGGACAGGCCCATGTCCACATCCATACTTATGCCTTTTCCAACTGAGACTCCAAATAATTGGGGTCTCCTTTTTCCTCATCTCTTTTCTTATCATCATCTCCTTTTTTGGAGCCAAATATTGTCCAATATGTGTTTCCTTAATTTCCAATTCTCCAAAATCAATTCCATCATCCTCATACTAAGGAAAAAATGGTGGAACATTCCCAATTCTCATATATTCTCTGACAATTTTACCATCTATTCCCCTAAGATTATGATGTTTCCCCAAATTTCTATCCTCATAATTTCTCCCACACCCCCTCCCTGGGAGCAGCATAATTTTTGCTATTAATTTCCACAGCTCGGGGAGAAACCCCTTTTTGTCCCTAATTTTTGATCTGAGTCCTCTCATGCGTTTATGACTACTTTTTCTAGCATCATCTGCATCAATTGATGAAGTAGATGCTAAGTATTTAGCAGTTTTTTGCATATCTGAAGAGAAGTCAGGGGCCTCCCCCTCCCCCTCCTCCTCAGAGCCCTCCCTGGCCAGCAACCAGAAGCGATTGCCAGCCGGCAAGCACCCTACTGGTGGCGTGAGAGGGCTTGGAGGCGAGGGGAACACCTCAGGAAGCGGGGGGAGCGTCGGGGAAGCGTCGTTGGAGTCTTGTTCCGCCTCCTTGGCGGTTCCGCCTCCACCCCGTTTTCCTTGATCTCGACCGGCAACCACCTTGACCCCAGAGCAGGAATCCCCATCACCATCGCCTGTGCAGGCGTCGGCGAGTGGATCTGGTGGTAACGAAGAGAGCGGAACACCTTCCACTTCTCCCTCTGTGCTGGGATTAGAGAGTCTGCCTCGAGCATCGCCCAGAGCAGCACCGCCATCGCTGGATGGAGGTCATAGTTGGGGAAGCATCTGTGGATCTCCTCCTCATTCAGCTTGTCCCTCGCCATCTCTGATGCGTCATTGAGAGCCTTTGCTCTGGGGAACCAGCGGTCGATCTCCTTCAACCTCCCCACCATCACCTCATTGCTGGCGGCCAGCACCCACATCTGCTGCTCGCAAGTCATCATCAAACCCTAGCTCGCGGTGCGGGGCGAGTTGTGTTGGGTGGAGATGCGGGGGGAGAGTGGGGTGGAGAGATGAGGTGTTAGTGTGGGCCGCCTAATAACCTCTCTCCCCCTCCCCTCTCGCCATTACTCACCTCAACATCCGCACCGTGCTCGCCAATGATAACCAACAAGTATAGGGGATCACAACAGTTTTCGAGGGTAGAGTATTCAGCCCAAACTTATTGATTCAACACAAGGGGAGGCAAAGAATATTCTCAATTATTAGCAACTGAGTTGTCAATTCAACCACACCTGAAAAGACTTAATATCTGCAGCAGAGTATTTAGTAGCAAAGTAGTATGGAAGTAATGGTAACAGTAGCAAAAGTAACTGTAGCAGTTTCATAGCGATCGTAACTGTGGCAACGGAAAAGTAACTTAGCAAAGATCAATATGAAACGAGCTCATAGGCAATGGATCAATGATGGATAATTATGTCGGATGGCATTCATTATGCAACAATTATAACATATGGTGACACATAACTAGCTCCGATTCATCACTATAATGTAGGAATGTATTCCGAATATAGTCATACGTGCTTATGGTAAAGAACTTGGATGGCATCTTTTGTCCGGCCCTCACGTGGCAGCAGGGTCCTATTGGAAACTAAGAGATATTAAGGCCTCCTTTTAATAGAGTACCGGACCAAAGCATTAGCACTTAGTGAATACATTAACTCCTCAAACTACGGTCATCACCGGGAAGTGTCCCGACTATTGTCACTTCGGGGTTCCTGTTGGGGAATGTAGCATGCAATTTCAAAAAAATTCCTACGATCATGCAAGATCTATCTAGGAGATGCATAGCAACGAGTGGGCGAGAGTGTGTCCATGCAGTAGACCAAAAGCGGAAGCGTTAGTTAATGCGGTTGATGTAGTCAAACGTATTCACGATCCAACTGATCCAAGTACCGAACGTACGGCACCTCCATGTTCACCACATGTTCAGCTCGATGACGTCCCTCTAACTCTTGATCTAGTAGAGGGTGAAGGGATAGTTCCATCAGCACTGCGGCGTGGTGATGGTGTTGATGATGTGATCCGCGCATTGCTTTGCCTAAGCACTATGACGCTATGACCGGAGGAGTAAACTGTGAAAGGGGCACCACAAACGGCTAAGGGAAATCTTGGTCTGCCTTTGGGGTGCCCCCTGGCCACGTATATAAAGGAGGGGGAGGAGGAGGCCGACGTCCAAGGAGGGCGCGCCAAGGGGGGAGTCGTACTTGGACTCCTAGTCCAAGTAGGATTCGTCCCCCTCCATCCAATCAACAAAGAGGGGAAAGGGGAAGGGAGAGAGGGAGAAAGAAAGAGGGGGGCCGCGCCCCCTCCCTTAGTCCAATTCGGATTGGGGCAAGGGGGTGAGGGAGTCCTGGATTAAGGGGTTCTCGAACAGCTGAACTATATACATTGGTCAGACTGTTGGGCTATGAAGATACAAGATAGAAGACTTCGTCCCGTGTTCGGGTGGGACTCTCCTTTGCGTGGAAGGCAAGCTTGGTGATTCGGATATGTAGATTCCCTTCTCTGGAACCGACCTTGTGTAACCATAGCCCCCTCCGGTGTCTATATAAATCGGAGGGTTTAGTCCGTAGGACAAGAACAATCATAATCATAGGCTAGCTTCTAGGGTTTAGCCTCTACGATCTCGTGGTAGATCAACTCTTGTAATACTCATATCATCAAGATCAATCAAGCAGGAAGTAGGGTATTACCTCCATAGAGAGGGCCTGAACCTGGGTAAACATCGTGTCCCCGGCCTCTTGTTACCATTAGCCTTAGACGCACAGTTCGGGACGCCCTACCCGAGATCCGCCGGTTTTGACACCGACATTGGTGCTTTCATTGAGAGTTCCACTGTGACGTCGAAGATAGTTTGATGGCTCACCTTGTTACCAAGGATAACATCACCTCCGAGGAGCCCTGGCCCCAGGCCAAACCCTCCGGTTGGGCGGCTTCATCATGACCGCCCATTCGGTCGTCCGTCCGATGATGACTTCTTGGGTCATTGAAAATTGTCTCCACATCAGCTCGGAATACGCCGAGCAGGTGGATCCGACGGAGTTATCGTCCTTAAATGAGCTCCTGGATCGCATCGCTGCCTTGGGAGTCGCTATGGACTACGATCGGATTGGGCTTAAACCCGATCAGAGAGAGATTGAATCTCCGCCGATCACCCATCAAATAGCGGTGGTGGAGGAGCAACGCAACAACTCTTCCCCTATAGTAAGGACGAATTATGTCTGGATCTTCGAGCTCACCGAGCCGGATACCCGCCCGCGAGAAGACATGCCCCGAACTCCAACCTAGAATCGGACTGTGGGCCAGAAAAATTGGTTGACATCCCGGAACCCGAACTATTAAGCTCGGAAACCCCTCAAGCTCCGGGTCCCAGATCGGGTCAGGGTTCGGACTTAAATCCACCCACCCACCCAGATACAAGCGATCTCTCCCACATCAGACAACAGTCCCAAGAGACGGTCCATCACTTTTGGTCTAGATTCCTCCTTATCAAGAACAAGGTCAAGGACTGTCGCGATGAAGATGCAATCTCGTTCTTTTGCAAAAATTGCACGGACAAGGGAATCCTTAACTCCATAAGTCGCCGCCACGTATCGCACTTCGCTGACTTGGTGGCCATCGTACGGAAGTACTACGCGATGGAAAGCACCTGGCAAACTCAGGCAACCTTTTGGGATCCACTGGATCTCACTAAACCCCTCGTCCGAACAAAAAGGGTGTACCCTCGTAGGTCGCCCGATCCAATAACAAAAAAATCGAAGCACATTATAGGGCGCGGAAACCGTCTTGGAGGGATGGCTCGATAGGCCATGCAAAATACATACCACACCAGATAATGTACCAACACACAACCTTAGAGCATGTTGGATACTTCGGCAGGTGGCCAAGAGCGGTGAGGATCTCCTCATCAAAAACACCGCAGAGCAACATCCCACGGACAACAATACTACACTACTGACAGTCTTCAAGACTTTCGCCTCAAATAATAGGCGCAAGAGAGCACTCCGCGGCCTTGCCGAAGTCTTCCAAGTTGCAGCAATAAACCCCTGGAATGACACGGCCATAACTTTCAATGACGGTGACGAACTGCAATTCAGAATAGTCCGGGCACCAGCCGCTTTGGTCCTCAGTCCAATCGTGGACGGCTTTTGGCTTACCAAAGTGATCATGGACGGCGGCCGCGGACTAAACCTCATTTATGAGGAAACTCTCAACAAAATGGAAATAGGCAGAAGCCGCATTGAGCAGAGCAGCACGACCTTCCGATGAGTTATTCCCAGTCGGGAGGCAAGATGTGCGGGAAAAATCACACTCGATGTGGTATTCGGCACGTCGGAGAACTATCGGTCCGAAGATATAACCTTCCAAGTGGCCCCTTTCAACAATGGATACCACGCCTTGTTAGGGCGGGACGCATTCGCGAGCTTCCAAGATATACCCCATTATGGGTACATGAAGCTCAAGATGCCTGGGCCCAATGGAATCATCACTCTGGCTAGTGATCTAGACATAGCACTCTGCACCGAAAACAAAACCGCTGCCTTGGCCCTCGAGGCACTGTCCGAAGCCCTCGCGGACGAAGAATTAACTGCATTACGCTCTAAAGTGGATAGTGACAACATGATACTCGATAAGCGATCCAAATCCACCTCCTTTAAACCAGCGGACGAAATAGTTAAATTCCAGGTCCACCCAACGGACTCCATGAAGAGAGCATCCATCGGGGCACAACTGGACCCCGCAATCGATGCCCCACTGCAGATGTTCCTACGTGAAAACTGGGACATCTTTGCTTGGCACCCTTCTAATATGCTAGGGATCCCACGTAGGTTGGCCGAACACAACCTAAACATACTGAAGGGATACAAGCCGGTCAAGCAAACACTACGTCGCTTTTCAGAACCCAAACGACAAGCTATGTGAGAGGATCTAGCCAAGTTACTCGAAGCCGGATTCATCAGAGAAATAAAACACCCAGATTGGCTAGCAAACCTGGTTATGGTACCAAAGAAGGATAAATCCTGGCGCCTATGTGTTGATTTGACCTCAACAAGGCTTGCCCTAAGGATCCCTTCTCTCCCCCACATTGATCAGATTATCGATGCTACCGTAGGACACGACTCATTGTGTTTCCTCGACGCATACTTGAAAGTGCGTTATATCGACTAGAGGGGGGTGAATAGGTGATTTTTATGAATTCTTCACTGAGGAATTTGCCAGTGAGGAAATTCCTTAGCGAAGAACTACTAGCAGCGGAATAAGTACTCAGAAGTAAGCATAACAGGATACAGACATAGTCATCATGATGAAATGAAGACAAGCACAGAGTACAGAAAGCGTAAACACAGGATAACACAAGATGAAGACAAACAGACTAAAGAAATTGAACTGAGGAAATTGAGAAAGTCTTTAGTCAAAGTCTTCAAACACATATATGAACAATCACTCAACACAGTAATGAGGAAATTAAAGAGTTGAGGAAATAGAACCAGTAAGGTTGGTGAAGACAATGATTTGTTAGACCAGTTCCAACTGCTGTCTCAGTTGTACGTCTGGTTGGAGCGGCTGAGTATTTAAACTCGAGGACACGCAGTCCCGGACACCCAGTCGCTGAGCACGCAGCTCAAGACACCAAGTCCTCACCATATTCTCCTTGAACTAAGATCACACAGATCTCGTCCAATCACTCGTGGTAAGTCTTCTGGTGACTTCCAAACCTTCACAGACTCGGTCACTCGGCAATCCACAATTCCTCTTGGATGCTCTAGACCATGACGCCTAACCATCTAGAAGAAGCACAGTCTTCAAAGGTAACAAGCGTCAGATCCATGCAGGATCAATCTCTTCAGTGATGCTCAATCACTTTGGGGTTTTTAGGTGTTTGGGTTTGGGATTTTCCTCACTCGATTATTTTCGCTCAAAGTCCTCGGAGGATGGGTTGCTCTCAAATGACAAGTGTCAGTTTCTCTCGGAGCAACCAACCAGCTAGTGGTTGTAGGGGGCGGCTATTTATAGCCTAGGGAGCAGCCCGACATGATAAGACATAAATGCCCTTGTCTGATATGACCGTTAGGTGGATAAGATATTTTGGGACACCTGGCGCGTAGCACAACAACGGTCGGAAATTTGACTATCAAATTCCTCAGGGCTATCATGTTCCTCACTGTGTAGGCAATCCGCACTGGCAAATTCCTAACTCCTCAGTCAGAACAAATTCCTTAGCGACCAGAAGAACTTCGTCTCTGTCACTGAAGAAATTGACTGAACTGTATGAGATTTCCAAAGGCTTCACTTGAAGGGTTTGGTAGGTGTAGGATTTTGAGTTGAGCATCACATGGAAATTTTTCCTTAGTATTTCCTCGACCCCCTTTAACAGTACGGTGTTTCCTATGACTCAAAAAAGAGAAAAACAAAACTACGAAAACAAAGTCTTCAAGCTTCATATTCCTCGCATGATTATCAAGTCTTCATGGTAACACCAATTTCTTCACTTTCAAAGTCTTCATGAAAGTCTTCAGAAGTACCAAAATCTTCAGTCGAAGATATTCATTTTTAGGGGTCGACTTTCCCTGTAAATATCAAACTCCTCATAGACTTATAGACATGTGTACACTCACAAACGCATTAGTCCCTTAACCTATAAGTCTTCAATACACCAAAATCACTAAGGGGCACTAGATGCACTTACAATCTCCCCCTTTTTGGCGATTGATGACAATATAGGTTAAGTTCTCAACGGGGATAAACATATGAAGTGTAAGTACTGATATTGAGGAATTTGATTGCAAGATATAGAAGAACTCCCCCTGAAGATGTGCATAGTGAGGAATTTGCTTTTGAAGCAATGCACACTTGAAGAGTTGAATCATGGAGATCTCCCCCTATATCTTGTAATTCATACACGCATTTGACATAGAATATGAAGAATTTGAAATGCATGATGAAATATGGTGCCTGATGAAATTCAGCACGCGTGCAATTATATTAATGAGTAACAAGCATGCAGAATAACATATCGAGAGTATCAAAGCACAGTGCATCAAAAGTATCAGGGCACCATCGGGTTTAACATTACAACTCGATCCAATAAAGTTTTAGAAGAACGAGAGTTGTAACTTAGCAAAAAAATGCCCATATAATAGACCCGCTTGAAGACTAACTCAAATTTCTCCCCCTTTGTCATCGAATGACCAAAAGGATCGAAACTGAGGACTAATGCCCCTAAAGAATATCAAGTTGATGGAGGAGCGCCATCGTTGTTGGGGTCGGTTGTTGTAGTAGGGCCTGCCACAGTGTTGTCCAAGTCTTCATTTTCATCAGTCTCGCGTGATGAAGAATAGGAGCTGGCCACCAAGGAAGGAACTTTGACCTTCTTGAATTTCTTCGGTGGAGGTGCAGACCAGTCAAATTCTTCCTTGAGACCCATATTCTTCAATCTGCAGCGCTGTAGACATGAGATAGAACAGCCCAGGTACGGTTGAAGGTTTCATGGAGGTAGTATTGGTTTTTCTTCACTGCATTGTGTGTTGAGGTCATGTTGTGAAGAATTGAACCAAACTGACGCTTGACCCATTTATGATTGCGATCAACCTTCTGATGAAGACTGAGGAGTAACTCATGATCAGTCATCACCCTGGGAGCTGTGGCTTGAGGATTTTGCTTGGCGGCAGAGTCATGTGTGGCAGAGTCATCATTGGTGGAGTAGGATGCAGCTTTGCGAAATTGACCATCCAATGGACGAATGCCTTCATCTATCACAGTAGTTGCCTTGCCTTTGTCATCAGCTGAGGAATATGTCCGTTTGAGGACTTCAATCGGGGGCAAGTAGTTGCCATGGTTCAAAGTGTCAGCTTTGTAATTTAGTGAAGCCCTTGTCCTGATGAACCTCATAATCCATGGTGCATAAGGCTTCAGTTCAAAAGGTGACATAGCAATATACGCCAGAGTCCTCATGAAGAAATCATGGAAGTTGACGGAACGCCATGAATGATATTGAAAAGCATGTTCTTCATGATGCCAACGACCTCTTCATCATTTGAGTCGTAGCCTTTGATAGGACTCATGGTCTTCGACAGAATGCGATAGACAGTCCGGGGCACATATAGTAATTCCTTGACGAGGAATTTGGTTCGAGGAGCCTGCCCTGGCTTCAAAGGCTTCATCAGCACTTGCATGAAGTGATTTGAAAGTTCAGGTTCATTGTAGACGCAACATGCACCGTCAAGGGGAGGACTGAGTGGAAGGGCATGAAGCAATTCAGTTGCTGGTGCCTTGTAGTGAGTATTTTCAGACATCCAGTCCAGCACCCATGAATTCACATCTTCAGAGTTTCCTGTGATGTGCAGCGTTGCATAGAATTGAAGAATAAGTTCTTCATTCTAGTCATAGATGTCAGTGTAGAAATTTAACAGTCCAGCATCGTGAAGAACACTGAGGACTGGCTCGAAGCACGGTAGAGACTCCATGTCTACATGAGGATTATGCTCATGATCGAAGACTTTATCTTTGTTGAACAGTACCGAGGAATAGAAGTTTGCTTGACTAGCAGTCCAGAAGCGTCTCTTCCTTATGCGAGCAGAGTCATAGGGGTTATAGTCAGTGAAGAACACATGCTCGTAGAAGAAATCTTCAGCCTTGAACTTTTGCTTCTTTGAGAATGGATCCGTTGGCTTGGGCACAGGAGTGTCAGTGAGTTGCATCACAACCTCAGGAATCGCAATCTCAGGTTCTTCAGGCCGAGGAATTTCTGGTTCTTCTTCAGTAGCAGGCTGCATGTTCAAGGGTTCAACAACAGCAGCTTCTTCAGCACTAGCGGCTGGAATGTCTTCATGCATAGACGAGGTGGGATGAGTTCCTTCAGAGCCAATTTGAACTGTTGGTGCAGGGGACTAAGGTATCTGTTGAAGTGGGGTGAAGAGTGGAGTATTGGGGTGCTGACTTTCCCAAAAGTCATCATTCATCACTGGCGTTGTGCAGCCAATGTCCACGTCTTCATCTTCAATTTCTTCAACGGCAGCCTCTTCAGCTGTGAACTAAGGCATTGGCAAGGAAGCAACATGTGTTGAAGGGATGGCATCCACTTCAATTTCTTCATCAACCTGCTCTGACAAAGCAGCAGATTGAGGTTCTTCATTGGATCCGCTTGGGATCACATATTCATCACCAAAAGGAACAAGGTCCTTTGATGATAGGGTGGAAATTGGAACAACATCAATTGGATTTTCAATAGAGCTTGTCAGAGGCTTCATCTTCTTTGGAGCGGAAGATTTTGAAGCACTGAATGCTTTCCTTTTCTTCACTGCAGCTCGCTCTGCAGCCTTGGTCTTCTTCACATCGAATGCACATGGAAGAATTGGAGTTGGGGTAGGTGCAGATGGAACTAAGGTTTCTGGTTGAATTTCCTCAGGCGCGACTGATGCAGTTGCCCTGACTCCTTCAGTTTCTTCTGGTGCACCACTAGTGGATGCCCTGGCAATTTCTTCAGCGGCTGGAATGGAGTCATCAGCCCTGGAACTAGCATTTTCTTCAGTAGCCTAAATGTCATCAGCGGTGTTGGCATGTTCTTCAGTCAGCTGAGCAGACGCTGCAGCTTGAGGAATTTCTTGTTGCGATGGGGCTGCAACATTTGTGAATTTCTCAGTCAGTTTCACAAACCTGACTTTGGCTCCTTGCCAATCAACATAGTAAGCATTGAAATCATCACTGAGGGCTTTGATTTCAGCTTGAATCTTGAGGAGTTCATCAGGTGTCATATTGACAACGTTGTTCTTTAGGAACTTCGCTTTTCTGAACTGAGTTTTCTTGATCTGCCTGGTCTTCTCAAACTTCCATTTCTCTTCAGTGATGAAATGGGTTAGCATGTGACTTTGACTAGGAGTCAACTTGAAATCAGGCATTGGAGTATTTGGATCCTTGTGCCAGAGATCAATGTAATCAAGGATCGCCCTTGGATCCAAAAGTAGTGGCACATTTGTGCTTTGGCTCTAGCGGCCCTTTCTTGTCGGTCTCTGATGATTTCTGCAAGTTCATCATCATCAACTTCATCGTCAGATGGCACGTGGAAGGCAACGTGTTTCTTCTTCGGACTTGGCCGAGGACCTCGACCAGCCGTTGCCTTAGTCTTCAACAGAGTGGGGCCTGATGAAGATTTTGGTGCAGCTGAGGAACTTGCTGAGGCACCAGAGGCAATAGAGATGTCTGTTGTCCTTTGGCATGTGGCCAGATGTACAGGTGTTGAGGACTTTGCCGGAGTAGCTGAGGACTTTGGAGGAGGAGCAATAGTTGGTACTAGCCGTGAGGGCTTTGAAGAATCTGGTCGTGAGGGCTTTGAAGATTCTGGCCGTGAGGGCATTGCTGAGGAACTTGGCCGTGAGGGCATAGTTGGTGAAGCACTTGGCTTGTGAGCAGGCTTCTTTGCCATTGATTTTCTTGGCTTGACAGAGGCCTCAGTGGCAGTAGCAGTAGCAGAGTCTTCATTGAATTTCCTCACTGCTTCTTTGGCTTGTCTTGCCAACTTAGCTTGGCGTTTGGCCCATTCTTCAGGAAAGTCCTCACCACGCTTGATGCTGGTGGGGTCAGCCACTTGGCCAGGTGCCAATGGAGCTCTTGGGCATGGAGGAGTAAGTGCGAATTTCTTTATATACTTTGGAGTCACATATCTGTACTCCCTCCATTCTCTTGCCCATCTCCGTTCAATTTTCTGAATGTGCACCTTGCGCTGATTTTTATTTTCTTTTCCGAACTTAGCCTCATCAGGTGTGAAATAATCAGCATAAATTTCCTCAGGTATTTCAAATGCAGTCATGACCTCAGGTTTCTTTCCTCCCTTCTGCGGCTTCTTACCATCAGCCATATTCTTCAGATGAGGAATTTGAACAATCGAATTTTCTGAAGAAGTATGCAACTTTTCTTCGAGGAATGCTGCAAATGAGTTAAGTTGATGAGAACCTAGTGATTCAGCAGCAGACATGAGTACCTGTGAACAGAGTATAGTTGCGAGGAATTTGGAGAGGTCATATGCGTTCTCAGAAGGTTTTTCAAAATGAACAAGTTTGAGGAATTTGACCAGATTAGTCTTGAAGAATTTCACTAAGCGTTCTTTGCCTTAGGTTCCAGAGTTGTATAGATCGAGGATCCACACAATTGATGAATCTTGAATAAAAACGATGCTTAGAGAAACGAGTCAAGAACAGATGACTAGTGAGGTGTTTTGTGTGTGAGGATTTGAAGAATAAAACACCTTTGAAGATTTTGTTGTGAAATTTCGAATCAAAAGGGTAGTAAAAGTAACTTTTAATTTACCCTGGATGAAGAACACAACGAACTGAGAAGCAGAACAGTGAAGCTCGTCAGTGTAGATCTTCCACGCCCTAACTTGGCGGAGGAAGATAGCTACGACGACGGCGGAGTGAAGATTTCCGCGGTCGGCGTGAGTGCGACGGTGACGAGGTCGAGGCAGTGAAGCTCTTCCTCACCGGTGACAATGGAGTAGCGGCGGCGCTAGGGTTTGAGGAGCTCGAGAGAGAGAGAGAGAGAGAGCGGTCGAGCGGAGTAAAGGAAGTGAGGAAGGGATGAGGGGGTATTTATAGTCGCAATGAAAAACTGTTCGCCCGAAGATTTAGGACGAACCTGCCCCTGACCCTTCTCCTTCGCTTGACATGTGTCACCCACGTACTGAGGAGTGGAGATCGTGTTAGATCGTGGGTGAATAGATAAGTCTATCGTGGGATTCAGAACGGTTTGAGCGGTAAAAACCGAAAATTTGGATAAGATTAGTTTTAAAGTTCCGTTCGCAAATTCTTCAGCTATCAAAGACTCAGTGAAGATTTTGAACGAGTTTCAAATAGAACGCACATGAAGAATTTGTGAATAGACTTGGTTGAGTATAGCATAGAGGGGGAAGGGTCCGATCACATTCACTTAGCAGAAAAATGCAACTTGAAGAATTAGCCATAAGTGAATGCTGTATAGGACTTAAACTCATATGTATATATATCGCCAATGAAGAAAAACGACGGAAACATTGAAGATTTTGCAAAGTTGAAGAATTTGAAAAACTGAAGAATTTCAAAAACTGAGGAATTTCAAAAATGAAGATTTTCAACTTTGGTGGTGGCGTGACCCACCATATAAGAATGATGATTTCAGACACTGGGTACAATTGTCGTAGGGTTCTGAGAATCAAATTCTTCATTAATTTCTTCACACTTAGAGTGTTATTCTTCATTGATTGAAGAAAAAAATGTTTCTTCATGTGTTGCACATCTAAGTCATCAATTTTGCATAAGTGTCAGGATGTGTGTCCTTTTCAGAGAACATTTGAAGATTCTAAGATATTTAGCTCACACGGCAACTTGCTAAATCTGTTCTCATCCAAGGGCTTTGTGAAGATATCGGCTAGCTGTTCTTCAGTCTTCACGTGCTCGATGGAGATATCGCCCTTCAACACATGATCACGAAGAAAATGATGACGAATCTGAATGTGCTTTGTCTTCGAGTGCTGAACTGGGTTGTGAGCAATCTTGATTGCACTCTCATTGTCACAGAGGAGAGGCACATTCTTCACGTTGATGCCGTAGTCCTTGAGGGTTTGCTTCATCCATAGTAGTTGAGCACAGCACGAACCAGCAGCAATGTACTCAGCCTCTGTAGTAGACAGTGATATGTAGTTCTGTTTCTTCGAGGACCAACAGACCAAAGATCGTCTGAGGAAATGACAAGTACTGGATGTTGACTTGCGGTCCACACGATCACCAGCATAGTCAGAGTGAAAATATCCAATGAGATCAAAAGTAGAGCCCTTGGGGTACCATAATCCTAGTGTTGGTGTGTGAGCTAGATATCGAAGAATATGCTTCACAACCTTATGGTGTGATTCCTTCGGTGTAGCTTGAAATCGGGCACACATGCAAACACTAAGCATTATATCTGGCCTAGATGCACATAAGTACAATAACGAACCAATCATGGAGCGGTATACCTTGTGATCGAAGTCAATACCATTTTCATCAGTGCATAGATGGCCATTCGTGGGCATCGGAATTTTGACGCCTTTGCAGTCTTGCATGCCGAATTTCCTCAGAACTTCCTTGAGGTATTTCTCCTGAGATATGAATATACCATTGTGCTGTTGACAAATTTGAAGACCTAAAAATAATTTCAACTCTGCCATCATAGACATTTGATATTCTTCACTCATCATATAAGCAAATTCATCACTATAACGTTGGTCAGTACAGCCAAAGATAATATCATCAACGTATATTTGGCACACTTCAGCATCATAAGATTTAGTAAAGAGAGCAGGGTCGAGTGAACCGGGTGTGAAGCCATTCTTCATGAAGAATTCCTTCAAAGTGTCATACCACGCCCGAGGGGCTTGTTTGAGGCCATACAGAGCCTTGTTGAGTCTGAAGACTTTGTCAGGATTCTTTGGATCTTCAAAACCTGGGGGTTGAGCAACATATACTTCTTCCTCAAGCTTACCATTGAGGAATGCACTTTTCACATCCATTTGTTGTAAGATAATATTATGATGGTTAGCATAAGCAAGTAATATGCGAATAGGCTCAAGTCTAGCAACAGGTGCAAAAGTTTCATCGAAATCAATTCCTTCAACCTGTGTGTAGCCTTGAGCTACAAGTCGTGCCTTATTCCTAACCACAAGGCCATTTTCATCTTGCTTGTTGCGGTAGATCCACTTTGTGCCGATGATATTATGCTTGCGAGGATCTGGACATTTGACCAGTTCCCAGACATTGTTGAGCTCGAACTGATGTAATTCTTCTTGCATGGCCTGAATCCACTCAGGCTCCAGAAATGCTTCATCTACCTTAGTGGGCTCTGTAATAGAGACAAAAGCATAGTGCCCACAAAAGTTAGATAAATGTGAAGCTTTTGAGCGTGTGAGAGGACCTGGCGCTCGAATGTCATCGATGATCTTTTCCACTTGCACTTCTTTTGCAATGTGAGGATGAGCTGGTTGTCGTTGAGGAATTTGGTCAGCATTTTCTTCAGCACCATTTTCTTCAACATTTTCATCAGGTGCACCAGCTCGGTTTTCTTCACATTCCGGAATGAATTCTTCAGCAGATTCTTCGGTAGGAATAACATCCTCAGTAGCCTTGAACTTGATAGAATCCTCAGGTTCTGGTTCATCTATCACAGAAGGTAGGTGCCCTCTTTGCGAGCCATTAGTTTCATCGAACCGCACATCTTCAGTTTCAACAACCTTGTGAAGAACGTTGTTGAAGACTCTGTAGGTGTGCGAGTCCTTTCCGTAACCAAGCATAAAACCTTCATGTGCTTTCGGTGCAAATTTAGCATTGTGATGAGGATCTCTAATCCAACATTTAGCACCGAAGACTTTGAAATAACTCACATTGGGTTTCTTGTCAGTGAGGAGTTCATAGGCAGTCTTCTTGAAGAATTTGTGAAGATATACCCGATTGATGATGTGGCACGCAGTATCAATTGCATCAATCCAAAAATGATGAGGCGTTTTGTATTCATCAAGCATAGTGCAAGCCATTTCAGCGAGGGTTCTGTTCTTGCACTCCACGACGCCATTCTGTTGAGGAGTATAAGGAGCAGATAACTCATGAGTAATACCAAGTTCATCAAGATAGCCATCAAGACCGGAATTCTTGAACTCGGTTCCATTGTCAGTTCTGATGTGCTTGATCTTCACACCAAAGTTGGTTGAAGCCCTCGAGGAAAATCGTTTGAAGATTTCCTGCACTTCATGTTTGTAAGTGACAATGTGTACCCATGTGTAAAGAGAATAGTCATCAACAATAACAAAGCCATATAGAGATGCATCATTTGAAACAGGAGAATACTGATTAGGACCAAAAAGATCCATGTGAAGCAATTCAAATGGACGAGTAGTGGTCATGATATTCTTCGCTGGATGCTTGGCCTTTGTCATCTTTGTAGCTTCACAAGCTCCACATAAGTGATCCTTGAGGAATTTGACATTCTCAATGCCAATGACATGGTTCTTCTTCGCAAGCGTGTTCAGATTCCTCATGCCAGCATGACCAAGTCGTCGATGCCATAGCCAGCCTTCTGAAGCTTTTGCAAGCAAGCACATTGCTGGCTGTGGTCCTGTAGAGAAATCAACAATATACAGATCTCCTCTCCTAATGCCTTCGAAGACTTTGGAATAGTCAGCTTCCATGATCACAACACATCGATATCTTCCAAAGACAACAACCATATCAAGATCACAAAGCATTGAGACAGACATGAGGTTGTATCCTAAGGACTCGACAAGCATGACTTTTTCCATGTGTCGATCCTTTGAGATCGCAACCTTACCTAGACCCAATACCTGACTTTTGCCTTTGTCAGCGAAGATGATGTGCTTCAGATGTGACGGTGATAAAGGAGCATCCATCAATAGACTCTTCTCACCCGTCATGTGATTTGTACATCCACTATCTAGAACTCACTCGTTGGCTTTGGGCTGATCATCCTGCAGATGAATTAGTGCAACTTACGATCTCATATACTTCATCAGTGAAGAATATGATATCAAGTTCATCAGATGAATTTCATCAATCAGTAAAACAGATATTTTAGTATGAGGACGTGTGAAATGAAAGTTCATTTCATCATGATTCGCCTGCGTCCTTTCAGGCATTTTTGTCAAGCCTCCAGCAAATTCTTCAGACGTTTAAAACACGTCTGGAGACCTGACCCTGCATAAGAGATTAGTTCTTTTTCTTCACCACCCACATCTGAAGGGGTGGCAAAGAGTTCATCACTCTGCGAGCACCATATGAGAAAGGTGGCATTGAGGCCAATCCATTTCGTTTCACATAAGAGGGGTTAGGGCAAGCATATGAATAAGCAGAGAAATTCTTCGAGGACTTATGAACATAATGATTTGAAGAATAATGCGCATATTCATAGCCCTTAGCTCTACCCTGCGAAACAGAGGGGTTAGCACGATGATGATCATATGAGGACTTTGATCCATGTGAGGAATTTGATCCATGTGAGGAATTTGGTCCATATTAAGAATTGGATCTGGGGTTCCTGTTCTTCACAGGTGGTGTCATGAGGACATTCACCTGAAGACTTTCAACATACCTTTTGGGAACCCAGATTTTCTTCATAGGGGAACCGTTCCTGCAGTTAGTGCCAACATATCTAGCAAATACTTCACCATTCTGATTTTTGAACAGTTTATAGTTGGAGTCAAATGACTCATCAGAAGAATGAGAAGATTCACATGTAAAGCCAGATAAGTTAGATGGATCAACTGGAGGTCCCTTTGCAGCAACCCATGAGGTTTTGGGGTACCGCTCGGGCTTCCAATATGTTCCATCAGCATTGAGTTTCCTCTCAAAGGCAATACCCTCTTTCCTAGGGTTTTTGTTGAGGATCTGCTTTTTGAGCACATCACAAAGAATCTGATGCCCTTTGAGGCTTTTGTACATGCCTGTCGTGTACAATTCCTCCAGCCCTGCATCGTTAGTGATACTAGCAATGTCCTCAGATGAGGAATTAGTGATAATAGAGGCAGGTGAAGAATTTGTAACAGTTGAAGCATTGGAACATTCAGGTGAAGAATTAGCAGATTCACGTTCAATGCACTTTAAGCATGGAGGAACAAATTCTTCTTGAGT
Source organism: Triticum dicoccoides (assembly GCF_002162155.2). Lineage (NCBI taxonomy): Eukaryota > Viridiplantae > Streptophyta > Magnoliopsida > Poales > Poaceae > Triticum > Triticum dicoccoides. The sequence goes on along the minus strand of NC_041391.1, from coordinate 531,984,021 downwards.
AGCGCTGATTTGTTGAGCAAGTAATGAATCGCGATCCTTCAGAAGATCTTCATGACTCACTCTTAGCTTCTCAAGATCTTGCTTTCTTTGAAGGAATTCATAAGAAAGCTTCTCGTGATCAGATAAGAGAGTGTTATGATGACTTTGAAGGTTGTCAAACTTAGACTGAAGTCTCTGAAGATTTTCAGTTAAGTCTTTAGTGCGGTCCATTTCATCACCCAACATATGATCACTTTTGTCTAGCATGTTTTGAAGTTTTTCAATAGCCTTTTGTTGTTTCACAGCAATCTTAGCAAGTTTAGAGTAATTCGGCTTAAGATTTTCATCAGATTCATCCTCACTAGATTCAGAGGAGGGGTATTTTGTTACCTTGGCACCTTTTGCCATGAAGCAATAGGTGGGAGCGTAGTCATCATTGTCTTCGTCAGCCTTGTTGGTGCGGTCAGTTTCTTCAGAGTTGAAGATAGACTTGCTGACGAAAGCAGTAGCGAGAGCCAAACTCGCCACACCAGACTCGGACTCCTCAGAAGCCTCCTCTTCCTTATGTTCCTCAGATTCAGCTTCAGAGTCCATTTCCTTGCCAATGAATGCCCGAGCCTTCTTGGAACTGCTCTTCTTGTGAGATGAAGACTTCGAGGATTTTGATGATGAAGATTTTGAAGATTTCTTCTTCTTCTTAGTGTCATCAGAACTGTAATCCTTGTATTTCTTCATCTTTAATTCCTTTTCCAATTGAGGACAATCCTGAATATAGTGACTAGGTTTCTTGCATTTGTGGCAAAGTCTTCTCTTATAGTCACTTGATGAGGAATCACTGCTTCTTGAGGATTTTCCAAAGCGACCACGTTTTGAGAACTTCTGGAACTTCTTCACGAGCAGTGCTAGATCCTGGCTCAATTCTTCAGGATTACCGAGGCTACTACCAGAGTCTTTACATTCAGATTCAGACACAACCTTGGCCTTTAGGTGCACGTGTTTTGCCATAGCTTGAACCATAGAGATCTCTCTTTTCAGCAAGCTAGAACTCATGAGTATTTAGCCTCTCGAGGATATTAGCTGGATCTAGTGACTTGTAATCAGCTCGCTCTTGAATCATCAGTGCCAGAGTATCAAATGAGGAATCTAGCGATCTCAGCAATTTCTTCACCACCTCATGGTCGGTGATGTCAGTGGCGCCAAGCGCTTGAAGCTCATTTGAGATGTCAGTGAGGCGATCGAAGGTTTGCTGAACATTTTCATTGTCGAGTCTTTTGAAGCGGTTGAAGAGATTGCGAAGAACATCAACACGAGAGTCACGTTGAGTTGAGACTCCTTCGTTTACTTTGGAGAGCCTATCCTAGATAAGCTTAGCAGTTTCCAAAGCACTCACTCTACCATACTGTCCTTTACTCAGATGACCACATATGATATTCTTCTCTTGAGAATCGAGTTGCTTGAATCTCTTCACATCAGCAGCATTCAGAGAAGGTATGACTGAGGGAACACCATTTTCCACAATGTACCAGAGATCATTGTCAATTGCTTCAAGATGCATTCACATCTTATTCTTCCAGTAGGGGTAGTCTGTGCCATCGAAGGTAGGACACCCAGCGGAGACCTTGATCATACCTGCGGTCGACATAACTAAAACTCCAGGCGGTTAAACCAAAATCACACAGAACTAGGGAGTACCTTGCTCTAATACCAATTGAAATTGCATTATATCGACTAGAGGGGGGGGGGTGAATAGGAGATTTTTATGAATTCTTCACTAAGGAATTTGCCGGTGAGGAAATTCCTTAGCGAAGAACTACTAGCAGCGGAATAAGTACTCAGAAGTAAGCATAACAGGATACAGACATAGTCATCATGATGAAATGAAGACAAGCACAGAGTACAGAAAGCGTAAACACAGGATAACACAAGATGAAGACAAACAGACTGAAGAAATTGAGCTGAGGAAATTGAGAAAGTCTTCAGTCAAAGTCTTCAAACACAGATATGAAAAATCACTCAACACAGTAATGAGGAAATGAAAGAGTTGAGGAAATATAACCAGTAAGGTTGGTGAAGACAATGATTTGTTAGACCAGTTCCAACTGCTGTCTCAGTTGTACTTCTGGTTGGAGCGGTTGAGTATTTAAACTCGAGGACACGCAGTCCCGGACACCCAGTCGCTGAGCATGCAGCTTAGGACACCAAGTCCTCACCGTATTCTCCTTGAACTAAGATCACACAGATCTCGTCCAATCACTCCTGGTAAGTCTTCAGGCGACTTGCAAACCTTCACAGGCTCGGTCACTCGGCAATCCACAATTCCTCTTGGATGCTCTAGACCATGATGCCTAACCGTCTGGAAGAAGCACAGTCTTCAAAGGTAACAAGCGTCGGATCCACGCAGGATCAATCTCTTCAGTCATGCTCAATCACTTTGGGGTTTGTAGGTGTTTGGGTTTGGGATTTTCCTCACTCGATGATTTTCGCTCAAAGTCCTCGGAGGGTGGGTTGCTCTCAAATGACAAGTGTCAGTTTCTCTCGGAGCAGCCAACCAGCTAGTGGTTGTAGGGGGCGGCTATTTATAGCCTAGGGAGCAGCCCGACATGATAAGACATAAATTCCCTTGTCTGATATGACCGTTAGGTGGATAAGATATTTTGGGACAGCTGGCGCGTAGCACAGCAACGGTCGGAAATTTGACTATCAAATTCCTCAGGGCTATCATGTTCCTCACTGTGTAGGCAATCCGCACTGGCGAATTCCTAACTCCTCAGTTAGAACAAATTCCTCAGCGACCAGAAGAACTTTGTCTCTGTCACTGAAGAAATTGACTGAACTGTATGAGGTTTCCAAAGGCTTCACTCGAAGGGTTTGGTAGGTGTAGGATTTTGAGTTGAGCATCACATGGAAATTTTTCCTTAGTATTTCCTCGACCCCCTTTAACAGTACTAAGGGGCACTAGATGCACTTACAATACTCCGGATACCATCAAATCAAGATGACGGAGTCCGATCAAGCCGCAACAACATTTATTACCCCATATGGGCCTTTATGCTTAAACACTATGCCTTTGGGCTCAAAAACGCCGGTGCCACCTACCAACGCATGATTCAAACATGCCTAGAGAAACAAATCGGCAAAACAGTTGAAGCATATGTGGACGATGTGGTCATCAAGACCAGACATGTCGAATCTTTAATAGACGAAGGATAACCTCTGAACATATGACATTAAGCTCAATCCGGAAAAATGCATTTTCGGCGTTCCCGCTGGAAAGCTCCTGGGCTTCATCGTTTCCAATAGAGGAATTGAAGCAAACCTAGCTAAAATCTGAGCTTTGTCATAGTTGGCTACCCCAACAGATCTTAAACAAATCCAAAACTAACTGCATGTGTGGCAGCTTTAAGCCGCTTTATCTCCAGATTGGGAGAAAAGGCATTACCGCTCTATCGCCTCCTTCGATGAACCAAACACTTTGAGTGGACGGACGCGGTGCCGGCTGGACTGGAAGAAATAAAGGCTCTTTTAGCAAGCAACCCAATCTTGGCCGCACCGAACATCGGCGAACCCATGTTATTATACATACCTGCAACACACCAAGTTGTGAGTGCGGTGCTCATCGTCGAGCGCGAGGAGGACGGACACAAATTCCCGCTTCAAAAGCCGGTATACTACGTATCCACTGTCCTCACACCATGCAAATCTCGGTACCCTCATTATCAAAAAATAGCATAGGCGGTCTTCATGGCATCCTGAAAACTATGACACTACTTTCAAGAGTGTTCAATCACGGTGGCCTCCGAAGTACCACTCAATGACATAATAAACAACAGCGATGCTACGGGCCGGATTGCTAAGTGGGCCATCAAGCTCCTCCCATTCGACATCACATACAAACCATGGCGAGCCATTAAATCCCAAGTACTGGCAAACTTCATCGCCGAATGGACAGAGGCCGAACTCCCTAAAGAGTATGGCACATACTCCAATTGGATCATGCACTTTGACGGCTCTAAAATGCTGGCAGGTCTGGGAGTAGGTGTTGTCCTAACATACCCCATTGGAGATACAGTCCAATACGTACTCCAAATATTATACACAGACTCCAACAATGCAGCCGAATACGAGGCTCTGTTGCATGGTCTTCAGACGACCGTCTCCATGGGCATTCAACCCCTGGAAGTGCGTGGGGATTCAAACCTCGCAATATCTCAAATAAATGGAGACTTCGATGCCAAAGATCCGAAAATGGCGGCTTATCGTAACGCCGTCCTTAAAATGTCAGCTCGGTTCTAGGGGCCTGAATTTCATCATGTGGTTCGAGAAAACAATCAAGCGGCGTATATCCTTGCCCGCATCGGCGCCAAGCGCGACCCCGTCCCACCTAACATCTTTCTGGAAAGGCTCTTTAAGCCATCCGTGGTGTGGCAAGGGGAGACCGGCAACACTAGTCCGGATCCGACCACAACCCCAGATTCCGAACACACTGGCATAATCAGGGGCTCTGCCACCGAAATAACACCATTGGCACATCTCATCATGGCGGTCATCGCCCCACGGACCGAACCCTTCTTGGCCTACCTTAATAGGCAAGAACTCCCCGAGGATCAAAATGAGGCACGCTGCATTGTGCGGCGTTCTAAAGCCTACAAAGTCCATGAGGGAGAGCTTTATAAGAAAAGCACTACTAGAGTACTTCAAAGATGTATCTCCGAGGAGGAAGGGCGGCAGCTCTTGGCTGAAATTCATGCCGGACTTGGCGGTCACCACGATGCAGCTCGGGCCCTTGTAAGCAAGGCCTTCTGTACAGGTTTCTACTGTCCGACTGTCGGGGATATACCCCGCGGTGTAACCCGGCCGGAAGTATAACCCGACCGGACTTAGCGACTCACTAATGACCCGCCCTGGCTGGACGACACACTAAAGTGACCCGCCCGATCCTGGCGACTTATGGGTGACCTGGCAAGCAGATCAGAGGAGCGACAAGACCCGGGGGCCCAGGAGGCTCAAGGCCCAGAAGGCCGGTTTATGTTATGGTAGTCCGGCTTAAGAGGAAAGGCGTGAGGAATATTTTCCTTACAAGGAATCAAGACCCGGACTTGTATCCGGCTTGTAGTAGAAGATAGGCCAGTCCTAATCCTATTTGGACTCCACATATAACTCGCCCCTCTAACTTATATAAGGAGGGGCAGGGCACCCCAAAGAGGACAAGTAACAAGAAACAATATCTAGGGCTAGATACAAAGGGGGAGCCGGCTTATGCGGCGACTCCCTCATGAGCATAATGAGACCTAGCCTCAAACAACATGTAGGGCTATTCCGGATGATGTTTCCCGGGGACCGAAGCTGTCTAAATCCTCGTCTTGTGTGATGATCTGCCTCGCATCTCTCGATTCCTCCCAACCCCTCTTAAGGTACCACATAGATGTGTTGGCCTCACGACTAAGTCCTTTCACGAGGACATCTGACGTGACAATTCCACGACACCGACGGCCCGAGGAGACGCACAGGACCTCGTCCAACATTGCATCGGATGCCAGCTTTTCGCCAACCAAAGCCATATGCCACCCACCGCTCTACAAACAATCCCCATCACTTGGCCTTTTGCGGTCTGGGGGCTTGATATGGTCGGACCCCTTAAAGGAGGAAGCCATAAGAAAAAAATACTTGTTGGTCATGGTGGATAAATTCACCAAGTGGATAGAGGCCAAACCAGTTAAAACGGCCGAATCCGGACCCGTGATAGACTTCATATCTGGTGTTGTGCACTGTTACGGTGTTCCCCACAGCATCATCACCGATAACGGCTCCAATTTCACAGCCGATGAGGTGAAAACTTGGTGCGGCAACATGGGCATCAAGCTCGATTACGCCTCCGTCTATCACCCTCAAACGAACGGTCAAGTCGAGCGAGCCAATGTTCTTATTAATTATGAGCGGCATTAAGCCCAGACTAGTGCGATCTTCGAAAGAATCAGACACGCACTGGGTTGAGGAGCTTGACTCCATACTCTGGGGGCTGCGGACCATGGCAAATCGCACTACCGGATACACACCCTTCTTCATGGTGTACGGCGCAGATGCTGTGCTGGCCTGTGATATTATTAATGACGCACCTCGAGTGCGCATGTATGAAGAGAGAGAAGCCGAGCTTGATCGTTAGGACAGTTTAGATGCCCTAGAAGAGGAACGCGATGTTGCAGAAGCCCGTTCTGCATTTTATCAATAACAAGCTCGCAGGTATCAAAGCAGAGAAGTATGGTCCAAGACTTATAATATTGGCGAACTCGTTCTACGTCTACCACAGAAGAAAAAGGACAAACTCAAGCCCAAGTGGGAGGGTCCCTTCATTATTGCCAAAGTTCTCACTGGAGGAGCGTACCGCCTGCGTGATGCATCAGATAATCGCCTCGAGCCGAACCCACGGAATGCGGCCAAGCTCCGAAGATTCTACGCCTAGCGCCAAACTATTTGTTCATATCCTTCCCTTCGTTCCTTTCTGTTTATTTTTTAGCTCTCTTCTAGCTTTTTCTTTCGTAGCTCTAAAGCTTTAGTGTGGCTAGACCGCACACTTGCAACACACTAATCTTCAAGTATGCGCGCGCATTTTACCTAGGGGCTTCTTATACAGAAGCTTATTATAATTATCTTCCGAGCATCAAGCTCACTGCATATGCGTCCTTTTCCCATATGTACCTTTTTCCGCCATTATATGCATCGATATGACTTAAACTTTGGTCAAGCTGGGTTGCCTGGCTCCTGTGCTTATGTCCTACGTTCCCGTTAGTTCGGCTAGGGCATAAAGGGAGCACCTCTGCGATTGTTACCGTCGGGTACTCCGGATGTGTACCTCAGACTGGGTGAAGCCGAAAGCTAGCGTTCTTAAGGGAATATTCGGTCGGTGGACTAAAGATGTTTTTACTTATTACACTATGAACCCCCAAATGTTACATATACTGCAACTTTTTAATCACAGTTCGGACATGCACGTTAATGCATGCACACCCAGCAAAAGGAACCCTTAACGGAACTATTCTCTCTGGAAGATGTTTCTTACTATCAATGTAATATAACATAGCTAGTTGGGTACTTGTCCATTCAAGCAACTATGACCCCTATGCCTGGTTTCCATGCATACCCCGGTTTTACATTACGGAGCGGGTATTCGGAAACACTCCAGACTGTCGGGTCTGGAGGCCTAAGCGAAAAGGTCCGCCATGACAAATGTTTTACAATCCGGCTAGGGACAAATATGTCCATTGAAGTACATGGTCACTTAGACCCAAAAGATTCTTCTTCTATGCCATCCAACAGGTTGTCTAGCTTACAATCCTGTTGGGAATACTTCGCGGCTAATTCTACCTGGTCATATACCAGACTAACTGGAATTTCTTTCCCATCTGACCCTAAAGGTCCGACCCAGGCCATATGATTCGGATCGAGCTTGGTATACCGTGTTTTCACCATGGCCCAAGCTTCCCTCGCACCTTCTCGACAGGCTGATATCTTCCATAGTCGGAAACGCCGCCGCGCTCCCTTGAATAGCTGTACAAGCTCCTCCATACTTCCTGGAAGGGAGGCGGATGGCCACAAGGCCTTGGCCACACTCCGCATTGCCTGACGAACTTACTCATGCAGTTGTGAAAGCTCTTGTAGCAGATCTCATGAGGATCCAGGCATCTCCTCTTCGGGACGGCTAGTCAGCATACCTACAAACATAACTCTGTTAGTCCCTTTCTTCGCCGAACTATATAAAAGTTCGTTTAAGCACATACCAAAAATGCCGCGTTGAAGCCTTTTATTTTCCTTCATGGAGTCAGCTAGCTGGACCCGAACATCTTTCAATTCTTTGCCCAGCCCGGTATTAGCATCTTGGAGATTGTTTTTTTCATGCCTGACCCGTGTAAGTACACGCTCGCCAGCGTCCAGTTGCCTTTGAGCTATTTGTTCATCCTCTCGTGGGATTTCCGGATTCGCTCCCGGATTAACAGCGGATTCTGTCAGTAGATATGCAACTGTGTTAACACAGCTGGTACATGTGATTATGTTTTTTCTCGATAGAGGGACACATTACCAATTGAGGCCTTCTTGGATTCCTCTAGTTCGGCAGTTGCGGCCCTTAGCTGGGTTCGACACTTCTCTAGCTCTTGAGTCAACAGGCTGTTCTTCTCTGTGAGAACCTATTCATACAAATGATCCTTAAATCAGTTGTACCAACTGTTTCAAGTCTCAGGGGCTACTGATATACATAATTATCAGATTTTACTTACCCGTATATCTTTCAAATACTGGTCTGTGGCTCTTGCAAGCCCATCTTGAGCAGATCGGATGTACGCATCACCCGAGTTGAAGGCGTTGAAAGCCTCTTCTGAAAAATCAGGGTCGCGGAGTGCGGCCCACCGACGATGATGATTCATGGTGCTCTCCACTTCAGAATTTGTAGCAGATATTCTATCTGAATCCTCTATATGAGGATAGTCCGGTGTTACTTCCGTGTTAGCCTCCGTCCTCGAGACCGGGTCTAGAATCTGGCTAGTAGAGGCACGACCGGAAGGGTCCCCGAACATAGTCCGACAGATGTTCTTTCTGCTAAAGACACAACGGATAGCGTCATACTTTAAGATGACAACCACGGAGCATGTTTAAAACCATACCTCTGTGATGACGGCTCGGCCATGCTTCTGTTCGCCTTTCTTTTTGAAGGCCTACCCGACATAGGCGCCCCTTGTTGGCGAGTCAGCTCGGGTTCGGCATGGCGCGCCGATCATCTTTCCTTTAGAGGATAAGAATTGTGCGGTGGGTAAGGCAGAAAGAGTAAATTCTTTTCGGAAGATAAGTCTCCTGTTCACTTACATGTGATGTAGGGAGGAGGCCGGGATAGTCAGCGATGATGGCCACTTCTATGCCGTCACAGCTTTCCTAGTAAAACACCCCTTCCCCGAGCTCCACGAATATATCCGGATCCTCTTCAAATCCGGGGTCAAGGGCCCGATTATGGTCCTATGGCTGTGGTGTCCGGCTATGGATCTCCCTGGTTATTTTCCACCATTCCTGTTATAAATGGACGGACTAAATATTTATGAAAAAGGACTCAGGGAATGAATAGAGTAGAGTAATGGATGGAAACTCACCCAGTTGGGAGGGTTGTACATGGAAAATCCATCTCGTGGCCTAATGCGGATGAACTCCTCTTTCTCCCCTTCATATAATTCGGATAGTATTTTCACCAAAGCGGCAGGGGTATCTAGACCCTTCCGACCGTAGCGGGTGGCATCGTCTTCTCCACTGAAGTGCCACATGGGACGCCCTCGATATTGGAGTGGCTGAACCCCTCGCATTATGGATATCGCCATAACTTTGATTATCGACAATCCAGATTTTGCAAGTGTCCTTATCTTGCTCATCAATTGATGGACCTCCGTGGTATCCTCCTCCCTGGGGCTCCGGGGACGCCAGCTGAGGTGTTTCTTTAACAAAGAACTTGAAAACTCAGGAAGACCCATTCGGATTGGGTCGGGAAGGGAGACGTCCTCGATATAAAACCATTCGGAAGGCCATTCTTCGGATGCCTTATTCGGTGTGCCGGATAGGTATCCGGTCCCGGTGATGCGCCATATCTCGGCTCCGCCCACTTGGAATGTTGATCCCTCTTGATAACGAGGGACTAGGCAAAATAGCTTCTTCCATAGCTCAAAATGGGCTTCACAACCCAGAAATAGCTCGCAAAGAGGGACATAACCTGCAATGTGCAGGATGAAGGCATGTGTGAAGTTATGCAGCTGGAGGCCATAGTACTCCAGAAGCCCGCGGAGGAACGAATTGCTTGGAAATCCGACACCCCTCAGCAAGTAGGGGACAAGGCATACTCTCTCCTGCTTGGATGGGTTGGGAAAATTCTCCGCTTGCTCCCCGATGTCGAAGGAAGCCAATCCGGCTCAAACAGGGACTAGATATGCAGGAGGTAGAAACCCTTGGGTCTGCAACTTCACCAATTGACCGTGGGATACGGTACACTTCTCCCAATCACCCAGGCTGGAGCTGTGAGGGCGGGAGGAAGAGCTGCGAGCGATAGCCATCTTGGAGTGGTTTTTGCGGGCATGCTCTGATGATTCCTCGCTTGGGGAAGACGGGGTGGATTGGATATGAAGATCCCCGTCTCTTTAAATAAACAACTTACTTACATGGTTAGGGCGGCAAGTGTAAAATGCCCCGACTTCTCGCATTCACTCGACACGTGGAAGCTGAAACTATTGAGGTACAGAAGCCGATGAGCGTAACATTAAATGGGAAGCCAGACACTGCTCTTTACAACAGGTACTTGGGAATATTCGGAGAAGGAACCCGCCTTGCAATGCCGAAGACAATCCGCGCTCCGAACTCATCGTCATTGAAGCCTGGTTCGGGGGCTACTGAGGGAGTCCTAGATTAAGGGGTCCTTGGACAGCCGGACTATATACATTGGCTGGACTGTTGGGCTGTGAAGATACAAGATACAAGACTTCATCCCATGTCCGGGTGGGACTCTCCTTTGCGTGGAAGGTAAGCTTGGCAATTTGAATATGTAGATTCCCTTCTCTGTAACCGACCTTGTGTAACCCTAGCCCCCTCCGGTGTCTATATAAACCGGAGGGTTTAGTCCGTAGGACAAGAACAATCATAATCATAGGCTAGCTTCTAGGGTTTAGCCTCTACGATCTCGTGGTAGATCAACTCTTTTAATACTCATATCATCAAGATCAATCAAGTAGGAAGTAGGGTATTACCTCCATAGAGAGGGCCCGAACCTGGGTAAACATCGTGTCCCCCGCCTCCTGTTACCATTAGCCTTAGACGCACAGTTCGGGACCCCCTACCCGAGATTCGCCGGTTTTGACACCGACAGGGGGCGCGCGCCACCTCCCGTGGCCTGCATCCTCTCCTTCACTATGGCCCAATAGGCCCAATAACTTTCCCGGGGGGTTCCGGTAACCTCCCGGTACTCCGAAAATTCCCCGATCTTCTTCGGAACCATTCCGGTATACGTATATGACCTTCCAATATATCTATATTTATGTCTCAACCATTTAGAGACTCCTTGTCATGTCCGAGATCTCATCCGGGACTCCGAACAAACTCCGGTCATAAAAACACATAACTCATAATACAAATCGTCATCGAACGTTAAGCGTGCGGACCCAACGGGTTTGAGAACTATGTAGACATGATCAAGACTCATCTCCGATCAATAACCAATAGCGGAACCTGGATGATGATATTGGTTCCTACATATTCTATGAAGATCTTTATCGGTCAAACCGCACAACAACATACGTTGTTCCCTTTGTCATCGGTATGTTACTTGCCCGAAATTTGATCATCGGTATCATCATACCTAGTTCAATCTTGTTACCGGCAAGTCCCTTTACTCGTTTCTTAATGCTTCATCCCGTAACTAACTCATTAGTCACATTGCTTGCAAGGCTTATAGTGATGAGCATTACCGAGAGGGCAGAGATACCTCTCCGATACATGGAGTGACAAATCCTAATCTTGATCTATGCCAACCCAACAAACACCTTTGGAGACACCTGTAGAGCATCTTTATAATCACCTAGTTACGTTGTGACATTTGATGGCACACAAGGTGTCCTCCCGTATTCGGGAGTTGCATAATCGCATAGTCAGAGGAACATGTATAAGTCATGAAGAAAGCAGTAGCAATAAAACTATAACGATCATAATGCTAAGCTAACAGATGGGTCTTGTCCATCACATCATTCTCTAATGATGTGATCCCCTTCATCAAATGACAACACATGTCTATGGTTAGGAAATATAACCATCTTTGATTAACGAGCTAGTCAAGTAGAGGCATACTAGGGACATATGTTTTGTCTATGTATTCACACATGTACTAAGTTTCTGGTTAATACAACTCTAGCATGAATAATAAACATTTATCATGATATAAGGAAATATAAATAACAACTTTATTATTGCATCTTGGGTGTATTTCTTTCAGTCTCCCACTTGCACTAGAGTTAATAATCTAGATTACAAAGTAATGATTCTAACACCCATGGAGTCTTGGTGCTGATCATGTTATGCTCGTGGAAGAGGCTTAGTCAACGGGTCTACAACATTCAGATCCATATGTATCTTGCAAATCTCTATGTCTCCCTCCGTGACTTGATGGCGGATGGAATTGAAGCGTCTCTTGATGTGTTTGGTTCTCTTCTGAAATCTGGATTCCTTTGCCAAGGCAATTACACCAGTATTGTCACAAAAGAATTTTATTGGACCCGTTGCACTAGGTATTACACCTAAATCGGATATGAACTCCTTCATCTAGACTCCTTCATTTGCTGCTTCCAAAGCACCTGTGTACTCCGTTTCACACGTAGATCCCGCCATGACGCTCTGCTTGGAACTGCACCAACTGACAGCTCCACCATTCAATATAAATACGTATCCGGTTTGCGACTTAGATTCATCTGGATCAGTGTCAAAGCTTGCGTCGACGTAACCATTTACGACAAGCTCTTTGTCACCTCCATAAACGAGAAACATATCCTTAGTCCTTTTCAGGTATTTCAGGATGTTCTTGACCGTTGTCCAGTGATCCACTCTTGGATTACTTTGGTACCTCCTTGCTATACTTATAGCAAGGCACACATCAGGTCTGGTACACAACATTGCATACATGATAGAACCTATGGCTTAAGCATAGGGAATGACTTTCATTTTCTCTCTATCTTCTGTAGTGGTCAGGCATTGAGTCTGACTGAACTTCACACCTTATAACACAGGCGAGAACCCTTTCTTTGACTGATCCATTTTGAAATTCTTCAAAACTTTATCAAGGTATGTGCTTTGTGAAAGTCCAATTAAGCGTCTTGATCTATCTCTATAGATCTTGATGCCCAATATGTAAGCAACTTCACCAAGGTCTTTCATTGAAAAATTCTTATTCAAGTATCCTTTTATGCTATCCAAAAATTATGTATTATTTCCAATCAACAATATGTCATCCACATATAATATTAGAAATGATAAAGAGCTCCCACTCATTTTCTTGTAAATACATGCTTCTCCAAAAGTCTGTATAAAACCATATGCTTTGATCACATTATCAAAGCGTATATTCCAACTCCGAGAGGCTTGCACCAGTCCATAAATGGATTGTTGGAGCTTGCACACTTTGTTAGCACCTTTTGGGTCGAAAAAACCTTCTGGTTGCATCATATACAACTCTTGTTTAAGAAATCCATTAAGGAATGCAGTTTTGACATCCATTTGCCAAATTTTATAATCATAAAATGCGGCAATTGCTAACATAATTCAGACAGACTTAAGCATTGTTACGGGTGAGAAGGTCTCATCGTAGTCAACTCCTTGAACTTGTCGAAAACCTTTTGCAACAAGTCGAGCTTTGTAGACAGTAACATGACCATCAGTGTCAGTCTTCTTCTTGAAGATCCATTTATTCTCTATGGCTTGCCGATCATCGGGCAAGTCCACCAAAGTCCACACTTTGTTCTCATACATGGATCCCATCTCAGATTTCATGGCCTCAAGCCATTTCGCGGAATCTGGGCTCATCATCGCTTCCTCATAGTTCTTAGGTTCATCATGGTCTAGTAACATGACTTCCAGAATAGGATTACCGTACCACTCTGGTGCGGACTGTACTCTGGATGACCTACGAGGTTCGGTAGTAACTTGATCTGAAGTTTCATGATCATCATCATTAGTTTCCTCACTAATTGGTGTAGGAATCACTAGAACTGATTTCTGTGATGAACTACTTTCCAATTCGGGAGAAGGTACAATTACCTCATCAAGTTCTACTTTCCTCCCACTCACTTCTTTCGAGAGAAACTCCTTCTCTAAAAAAGGATCCATTTTTAGCAACGAAAATCTTGCCTTCAGATCTGTGATAGAAGGTGTACCCAACAATTTCCTTGGGGTATCATATGAAGACACACTTCTCCGATTTGGGTTCAAGCTTATCAGGTTGAAGCTTGTTCACATAAGCATCTGAGCCCCAAACTTTAAGAAATGACAACTTGGGTTTCTTGCCAAACGACAATTCATATGGTGTTGTCTCAACAGATTTTGATGGTGCCCTATTTAACGTGAATGCAACCGTCTCTAAAGCATAACCCAAAAAATATAGAGGTAAATCAATAAGAGACATCATAGATCGCACCATATCCAATAAAGTACGGTTACGATGTTCGGACACACAGTTACGCTATGGTGTTCCAGGTGGCATGAGTTGCAAAACTATTCCACATTGTTTCAAATGAAGACCAAACTCGTAGCTCAAATATTTGCCTCCATGATCAGATCGTAGAAACTTTATTTTCTTGTTACGATGATTTTCCACTTCACTATGAAATTCTTTGAACTTTTCAAATGTTTCAGACTTATGTTTCATTAAGTAGATATACCCATATATGCTCAAATCATCTATGAAGGTTAGAACATAACGATACCCGCCACGAGCCTCGACACTCATTGGACCGCATACATCGGTATGTATTATTTCCAATAAGTCAGTATCTCGTTCCATTGTTCCGGAGAACAAAGTTTTAGTCACAAATATGACCCGAATGGCAGTGCCACAAATAAGTTGCACTATCATTATCAACTTTGCATCTTTTGGCTTCAATATTATGAACATGTGTATCACCACGATCGAGATTCAACAAAAATAGACCACTCAACAAGGGTGCATGACCATAAAAGATATTACTCATATAAATAAAACAACCATTATTATCTGATTTAAATGAATAACCGCCCCACATCAAACAAGATCCAGATATAATGTTCATGCTCAACGCTGGCACCAAATAACAATTATTCAGGTCTAAAACTAATCCCGAAGGTAGATGTAGAGGTAGCGTGCCGATGGCGATCACATCGACCTTGGAACCATTTCCGACGCGCATCGTCACCTCGTCCTTAGCCAATCTTCGTTTAATCCATAGCCCCTGTTTCAAGTTGCAAATATGAGTAATAGAACCAGTATCAAATACCCAGGCGCTACTACAAGCATTAGTAAGGTACACATCAATAACATGTATATCAAATATACCTTTCACTTTGCCATCCTTCTTATCCGCCAAATACTTGGGGCAGTTCTGCTTCCAGTGACCAGCCCCTTTGAAGTAGAAGCACTCAGTTTCAGGCTTAGGTCCAGACTTGGGCTTCTTCCCGGGAGTAGAAAGTTGCTTGCTATTCTTCTTGAAGTTCCCCTTCTTCCCTTTGCCCTTTTTCTTGAAACTAGTGGTCTTGTTAACCATCAACACTTTACGCTCCTTGATTTCTACCTCCGCAGCCTTTAGCATTGCGAAGAGCTCGGGAATTGTTTTCGTCATCCCTTGCATATTATAGTTCATCATGAAGCCTTTATAGCTTGGTGGCAGTGTTTGAAGAATTATGTCAATGACACTATCATCAGGAAGATTAACTCCCAGCTGAGTCAAGTGATTATGGTACCCAGACATTTTGAGTATATGTTCACTGATAGAACTATTTTCCTCCATCTTGCAGCTATAGAACTTGTTGGAGACTTCATATCTCTCAAGTCAGGCATTTGCTTGAAATATTAACTTCAACTCTTGGAACATCTCATATGCTCCATGACGTTCAAAACGTCTTTGAAGTCCCAATTCTAAGTCGTAAAGCATGGTACGCTGAATTATCGAGTAGTCATTAACACGCGTCTGCCAGACATTCACAGTGTCTGCAGTTGTTGGCGCAGGAGGTACACCTAGCGGTGCTTCCAGGACGTAATTCTTCTGTGCAGCAATGAGGATAATCCCCAAGTTACGGACCCAGTCCGTGTAATTGCTACCATCATCTTTCAACTTAGCTTTCTCTAGGAACGCATTAAAATTCAAAGGAACGGTAGCACTGGCCATTGATCTACAACAATATAGATATGAAAAAACTATCAGGACTAAGTTCATGATAAATTAAAATTTAATTAATTATATTACTAAAGAACTCCCACTTAGATAGACATCCCTCTAGGTATCTAAATGATCACGCGATCCATATCAACTAAACCATGTCCGATCATCACGTGAGATGGAGTAGTTTTCCAAGGTGAACATCTCTATGTTGATAATATCTACTATATGATTCACGTTTGATCTTTTGGTCTCGGTGTTCCGAGGCCATATCTGCATATGCTAGGCTCGTCAAGTTTAACCCAAGTAATCTGCATGTGCAAAACTGGCTTGGACCCGTTGTATGTGAACCTAGAGCTTATCACACCCGATTATCACGTGATGTCTCAGCACGGCAAACTGTAGCAACGATGCATACTCAGGGAGAACACTTATACCTTAAAATTTAGTAAGGGATCATCTTATAATGCTACCGCCATACTAAGAAAAATAAGATGCATAAAATATAAACATCGTATGCAATCAAAATATGTGACATGATATGGCCATCATCATATTGTGCCTATGATCACCATATCCAAAGCACCGTCATGATCTCCAACGTCACCGGCTTGACACCTTGGAACTCCATCATAGCATCATTATCATCTCACCAACTATTGTTTCTACGACTATCGCTACCGCTTAGTGATAAAGAAAAGCAATTACATGGCGATTGCATTTGATACAATAAAGCGACAACCATATGGCTTCTGCAAGTTGCCGATAACTCTGTTACAGAACTTGATCATCTCATACAACACTTTTGTATCACATCATGTCCTGACCATATCACATCACAACAAGCCATGCAAAAACAAGTTAGACATCCTCTACTTTGTTGTTGCAAGTTTTACGTGGCTGCTATGGGCTTCTAGTAAGAACCGTTCTTACCTACGCATCAAAACCACAACGATTTTTTTTGTCAAGTGTGCTATTTTAACCTTCATCAAGGACCGGCCGTAGTCAAACTCGATTCAACTAAAGTTGGAGAAATAGACACCCGCCAGCCACCTGTGTGAAAAGCACATCGGTAGAACCAGTCTCATGAACGCGGTCATGTAATGTCAGTCCGGGCCGCTTCAACCAACAATACCGTCGAATCAAAGTAAGACGTTGGTGGTAAGCAGTATGACTATTATCGCCCACAACTCTTCGTGTTCTACTCGTGCATATCATCTACGCATAAACCTGGCTTGGATGCCACTGTTGGGGAACGTATCATGCAATTTCAAAAAAAAATCCTATGATCACGCAAGATCTTTCTAGGAGATGCATAGCAATGAGAGGGCGAGAGTGTGTCCACGTACCCTTGTAGACCGAAAGAGGAAGCATTACTTAACGCAGTTGATGTAGTTGAACATCTTCACGATCCAACTGATCCAAGTACCAAACGTACGGCACCTCCATGTTCAGCAGACGTTTAGATCGATGATGTCCCTCAAACTCTTGATCCAGTAGAGGGTCGAGATCCAGTAGAGGGTCGAGGGAGATTTCCGTCAGCACGATGGTGTGGTGACGGTCTTGATGAAGTGATTCGCACAGGCTTTTGTCAAAGCACTATGATGCTATGACCGGAGGATTAAACTGTGGAAGGGGGCACCGAACATGGCTAAAAGAAATCTTGGTCTGCCTTTGGGGTGCCCCGTGGCAACGTATATGAACGAGGGGGAGGAGGAGGCCGGCGGCCAAGGAGGGCGCGCCAAGGGGGGAGTCCTACTTGGACTCCTAGTCCAAGTAGGATTCGGCCCCCTCCTTCCAATCAACAGAGAAGGGAAAGGGGAAGGGAGAGAGGGAGAAGGAAAGAGGGGGGGCGCGCCCCCTCCCCTAGTCCAATTCGGATTGGGGAAAGGGGGGCGCCACCTCCCGTGGCCTGCCTCCTCTCCTTCACTATGGCCCAATAGGCCCAATAACTTTCCCGGGGTGGGGGGGGGGTCCGGTAACCTCCCGGTACTCCAGAAATTCCGCGATCTTCTTCGGAACCATTTTGGTATCCGTATATGACCTTCCAATATATCAATCTTTATGTCCCAACCATTTCGAGACTCCTCGTCATGTCCATGATCTCATCCAGGACTCCAAAAAAACTTTGGTCATCAAAAACACATAACTCATAATACAAATTGTCATCGAACATTAAGCGTGCGGACCCTACGGGTTCGAGAACTATGCATACATGATCGAGACTCATCTCCGATCAATAACCAATAGCGGAACATGGATGCTCATATTGGTTCCTACATATTCTACAAAGATCTTTATCGGTCAAACCACACAACAACATACATTGTTCCCTTTGTCATCGGTATGTTACTTGCCCAAAATTCGACCGTCGGTATCATCATACCTACTTCTATCTCATTACCGGCAAGTCTCTTTACTTGTTCCGTAATGCTTCATCCCGTAACTAACTCATTAGTCACATTGCTTGCAAGGCTTATAGTGATGAGCATTACCGAGAGGGCCCAGAGATACCTCTCCAATACATGGAGTGAAAAATCCTAATCTTCATCTATGTGAACCCAACAAACACCTTCGGAGACACCTGTAGAGCATCTTTATAATCACCCAGTTATGTTGTGACGTTTGATAGCACACAAGGTGTTCCTCCGGTATTCGGGAGTTGCATAATCTCATAGTCAGCGGAACATGTATAGTCATGAAGAAAGAAGTAGCAATAAAACTGTAACGATCATAATGCTAAGCTAATGGATGGGTCTTGTCCATCACATCATTCTCTAATGATATGATCCCATTCATCACATGACAATACATGTCTATGGTTAGGAAACATAACCATCTTTGATTAACGAGCTAGTCAAGTAGAGGCATGATACGTTTCCTTCATATCTATAATTTTTGATTGTTCCATGCCAATATTATTCAACTTTTATACACTTTTGCCAACTTTTTATACTATTTTTTCGGACTAACATATTGATCCAGTGCCCAGTGCCAGTTCCTGTCTATTGCATGTTTTTTGTTTCGCAGAAACCCAATATCAAACGGAGTCCAAACGGGGTAAAAACGGACGGAGATTTTTTTGGAATATTTATGATTTTTGGGAAGTAAAATCAACGCGAAACGGTGTCCAGGGTGGCCATGAGACAGGGGTGCGCGCCCTCCCCCCTGGGCGCTACCTGGGCTCTCGTGGTCCACCCGTAAGGCGGTTGACGCTCTTCTTTTGGCGCAAGAAAGCTAATTTTATGAGAAAGATCTGGGCGAAAGATTCACCCCAATCGGAGTTATGGATCTCCAGATATAAAGGAAACGGTGAAGGGGTAGAATCAGAAAACTCTCGCCCCTCCCAAGCCATGGGATCCAAGGACCAGACTGGAAACCCTTCTCCCATCTAGGGAGGAGGTCAAGGAAGAAGAAGAAAAAGGGGGCCTCTCTCCCCCTTGCTTCCTGTGGCGCCGGTGCGCTGCCGGGGGCCATCATCATCACCGCGATCTTCACCAACACCGCCGTCATCTTCACCAACATCTCCATCACCTTCCCCCTTCTATATTCAGCGGTCCACTCTCCCGCAATCCGATGTACACTCTACTTGAACATGGTGCTTTATGCTTCATATTATTATCCAATGATGTGTTGCCATCCTATGATGTCTGAGTAGATTTTCATTGTCCTATCGTTGATTGATGAATTGCTATGATT
This sequence comes from Triticum dicoccoides, assembly GCF_002162155.2. NCBI lineage: Eukaryota > Viridiplantae > Streptophyta > Magnoliopsida > Poales > Poaceae > Triticum > Triticum dicoccoides. The sequence goes on along the minus strand of NC_041391.1, from coordinate 531,964,441 downwards.
AGTTTAATTTGCTTGTGGTTATATTTTTGTCCTATTGTGCCCTCCGTGTCGCGCAAGCGTGAGGGAGTACCTCTGTAGGGTGTTGCAATATGTTAATGATTCGCTTATAGTGGGTTGCTTGAGTGACAGAAGCATAAACCCGAGTAAGGGGATTGTTGCGTATGGGATAAAAGGGGACTTGATGCTTTAATGCTATGGTTGGGTTTTACCTTAATGAATCTTTAGTAGTTGCGGACGCTTGCTAGAGTTCCAATCATAAGTGCATATGATCCAAGAAGAGAAAGTATGTTAGCTTATGCCTCTCCCACATAAAACTTGCTATCGGTCTAGTAACGTAGTCAATTGCTTAGGGACACTTCCACAACTCCTATCACCACTTTTCCACACTCGCTATATTTACTTTCTTGCATCTTTATCTAAACAGCCCCTAGTTTTTGTTTACGTGCTCTTTATTATCTTGCAAACCTTTCCTATCACTCCTACAAAGTACTTATAGTTTCATACTTGTTCTAGGTAAAGCGAACGTCAAGCATGCATAGAGTTGTATCGGTGGTCGATAGAACTTGAGGGAATATTTATTCTACCTTTAGCTCCTCGTTGGGTTCGACACTCTTACTTATCAAAAACTGTTGCGATCCCCTACACTTGTGGGTTATCAAGACCTTTTTCTGGCGCCGTTGCCGGGGAGTCATAGCGTGGGGTGAATATTCTCATGTGTGCTTGTTTGCTTTATCACTAAGTAATTTTTATTTGCTGTTCTTGTTCTCTATCTTTAGTTATGGATATGGAACACAAAATACCAAAAAATTAGAGGTACTTGCTACTCATGTAGATGGGGTAACTCCTAAAACCCCCGATTCTCATTATGTGAGAGATATTATGTACTACTTTGATAATCCTGAGAAAACCCCATTCAACTTTCTAATGGGAGACACGTTGGATCAACGTGAATAATTTAGGGATTATCGCTCGACACAAAAAGGGAAACTATTATGGGATCAATTTATTATGTTGCGTTGGTATGCTTGGAATCTATGCTTGAGATATGATATTACTTGTTGCTCTAGGATGGAGGCTCCACACCTTCCCCTTTCATGCAAATTTAATGATAATGAAACCTTAGCTTCTTATGCTAATGGTATATATGGTTACTATGATGTGGAACAAATAAAAGAATTTGTTGCTTTTAAGGCTTCTTATGAAATTGAAGCTTTGTTTGAAAAGTATGTAGCTCTTGATGATGAGGGTTATAGGCCTAAAAATCTTGCTATACTTAGATATTGCTATGCAAATTATGAATACAATTACTATATTAATGCATTTATGAAGAAAGTCTCCGCTGTCCAAGAAGAGACTAATATTTTGCAGGAAGCTATGGAAGAAGAAATTGATGAAACTGTGAGCTCATTGGATGAAAAAGATGATGAGGAGAGCGAAGAACAAAACGAGGAAGAGCGGATTAGCTACCCGTGCCCACCTTCTAATGAGAGTAACCCTCAAACTCATACATTATTTAATTCCCCTTCGTGCTTACCGAAGGATGATTGCTATGATCCCTTGAATTTGTTCGAAATATCCCTTTTTGATGATACTTGCTATGCTTGTGGCCAAGATGCCAATATGAATTATGCTTATGGAGATGAACTTGCTATAGGTCCTTATGTTAAACATGAAATTGTTGCTATTGCACCCACACATGATAGTCCTATTATCTTCTTGAATTCTCCCAACTACACTATATCGGAGAAGTTTGTGCTTATTAAGGATTATATTGATGGGTTGCCTTTTACCATTGCACATGATGATTTTGATGAATGTAATATGCATGTGCTTGTTGCTCCTACTTGTAACTATTATGAGAGAGTAACTTTATCTCCATCTCTGTATGTTTCCAATACGATAGAATTGCAAGAAACTACTTATACTATGCATTGGCCTTTACTTGGTGTGCATGAATTGTTCTTTTATGACATGCCGATGCATAGGAAGAGAGTTAGACTTCGTTGTTGCATGATATATGTTACTTTGTGCTCACTACTAAATTACAAATAATTGTTAATTAAAATTGGCTTTGATATACCTTGGGATCCGGGTGGATTCATTACTTGAGCACTAAATGCCTAGCTTAATGGCTTTAAAGAAAGCGCTGCCAGGGAGACAACCCGGAAGTTTTAGAGAGTCATTTATTTTTGTTGAGTGCTTTCATATAGTTTAAAAATAAAAAAATAAAAATAAAGAGGGGAACCTAAAAACTTTTCAAAAAGGAAAGTGAAAGTGAGAGAGACAAACATTGTTGAAGTGGGAGCTAGCCTTGAACTTTGGTCATGCTCACGGAAACTTTGTGAATCTTGATTACAGAAACTTTTCAACAAAAATAATTATCCCCTTGTACAATTCCATTGTATTATAAAAATAATGTGCCAAGGTTTGCCTTTAGGATGTTTACAATGCTTGTTGGTTTGTACGGTGCACGACAGAAACTTTGGTTGTAGTGCACGATTTTCGATTTTTATATGGAACGTCAATTGGTTCTGATTCCTTTTGCACCGTCTTTCTGTGAAACGTGTTTATTTTACCTAATTTTGGTAGAATTTTTGGGGTACCAGAAGTATGGTGGATGTTCAGATTGCTACAGACTGTTCTGTTTTTGACAGATTCTGTTTTTGATGCATGGTTTGCTTGTTTTGATGAAACTATCAATTTATATTAGTGGATTAAGCCATGAAAAATTTATATTACAGTAGACACAATGCAAAAACAAAATATGAATTGGTTTTCAACAGTACTTAGAGTGGTGATTTGCTTTATTGTACTAACGAATCTTACCGAGTTTTCTGTTGAAGTTTTGTGTGGATGAAGTGTCTAAATGAGGAGGTTTTGATATGAGGAAAAGGAAGAGAGACAAGAGCTCAAGCTTGGCGATGCCCGAGGCACCCCAAGTAAATATTCAAGGAGACTCAAGCGTCTAAGCTTGGGGATGCCCCGGAAGGCATCCCCTCTTTCTTCAACAAGTATCGGTATGTTTTCGCATTCGTTTCGCTTATGCATTATGTGCAAGTCTTGGAGCGTCTTTTGCATTTAGTTTTCATTTTTCTTTTATGCACCATGCTGGTATGAGATAGTCCTTGGTTGATTTATAGAATGCTCATTGCACTTTACTTATATCTTGTGAGTATGGCTTTATAGAATGCTTCATGTGCTTCACTTATATCATTTGAAGTATGGATCGCCTATTTCTCTTCACATAGAAAACTGCCATTTGTAGAATGCTCTTTTGCTTCACTTATATTTGTTAGAGCGGGGGCATATCTTTTGTAGAAAGAATTAAACTCTCTTGCTTCACTTATATCTATTTAGAGAGATGATAGGAATTGGTCATTCACATGGTTAGTCATAAAATCCTACATAAACTTGTAGATCGCTGAATATGATATGTTTGATTCCTTGCAATAGTTTTGCGATATAAAGATGGTGATATTAGAGTCATGCTAGTGGGTGGTTGTAGATTGTAGAGACACTTGTGTTGAGGTTTGCAAGTCCCGTAGCATGCACGTATGGTAACTGTTGTGTGACAAAATTTGAAGCATGGGGTGTTTCTTTGATTGTCTTCCTTATGAGTGGCAGTCGGGGACGAGCGATGGTCTTTTCCTACCAATCTACCCCCTAGGGGCATGCGTAGTAGTACTTTGCTTCGAGGGCTAATAAACTTTTGCAATAAGTATATGAGTTCTTTATGACTAATGTGAGTCCATGGATTATACGCACTTTTACCTTTCCATCATTGCTAGCCTCTTCGGTACCGTGCATTGCCCTTTCTCACCTCGAGAGTTGGTGCAAACTTCGCCGGTGCATCCAAACCCCGTGATATGATACGCTCTATCACACATAAGCCTCATTATATATTCCTCAAAACAGCCACCATACCTACCTATCATGGCATTTCCATAGCCATTCCAAGATATATTGCCATGCAACTTCCATCATCATCATATTCATGACTTGAGCATTTATTGTCATATTGCTTTGCATGATCGTAAGATAGCTAGCATGATGTTTTCATGTCTTGTCCTTTTTCTGATGTCATTGCTACGCTAGATCATTGCACATCCCGGTACACCGCCGAAAGCATTCATATAGAGTCATATCTTTGTTCTAGTATTGAGTTGTAAGTAAATAAAAGTGTGATGATCATCATTATAGAGCATTGCCCATAAAAAAAAGGAAAGGCCAAAGAAGCCTAAATAAAAAAGGGGGCCAAAGAAGCCCACCCAAAAAAGGAAAAAAAGAAAAAAAAGAAAAAGAAATAAAAAAGAAAAAGAAAAGGGGCAATGTTACTATCCTTTTTCCACACTTGTGCTTCAAAGTAGCACCATGTTCTTCATATAGATTGTCTCCTATGTTGTCACTTTCATATACTAGTGGGAATTTTTCATTATAGAACTTGGCTTGTATATTCTAACGATGGGCTTCCTTAAATGCCCTAGGTCTTCATGAGCAAGCAAGTTGGATGCACACCCACTTAGTTTTCAGTTTGAGCTTTCATACACTTATAGCTCTAGTGCATCTGTTGCATGGCAATCCCTACTCCTCGCATTGACATCAATTGATGGGCATCTCCATAGCCCGTTGATTAGCCGCGTCGATGTGTGACTTTCTCCCTTTTTGTCTTCTCCACATAACCTCCATAATTATATCCTATTCCACCTATAGTGCTATATCCATGGCTTGCGCTCATGTATTGCGTAAGAGTTGAAAAAGCTGAAGCGCGTTAAAAAGTATGAACCAATTGCTCGGCTCGTCATCGGGATTGTGCATGATGGGAGTATTTTGTGTGACGAAGATGGAGCATAGCCAGACTATATGATTTTGTAGGGATAAGCTTTCTTTGGCTATGTTATTTCGATAAGACATAATTGCTTGGTTGGTATGCTTGAAGTATTATTATATTTATGTCAAATGATATACTATTGCTTTGAATCACTCGTGTCTTAATATTCATGCCATGATTAGACATATGATCAAGATTATGCTAGGTAGCATTCCACATCAAAAATTATCTTTTTATCATTTACCTACTCGAGGACGAGCAGGAATTAAGTTTGGGAATGCTGATACGTCTCCGTCGTATCTATAATTTTTTATTGTTCCATGCCAATATTATTCAACTTTTATATACTTTTGCCAACTTTTTATACTATTTTTTGGGACTAACATATTGATCCAGTGCCCAGTGCCAGTTCCTATCTGTTGCATGTTTTTTGTTTCGCAGAAACCCAATATCAAACAGAGTCCAAACGGGATAAAAACGGACAGAGATTTTTTTTGGAATATTTATGATTTTTGGGAAGTAAAATCAACGCGAAACGGTGTCCAGGGTGGCCACGAGACAGGGGGCGCGCCCTCCCCTTGGGCGCGGCCTGGGCTCTCGTGGGCCACCCGTGAGGCGGTTGACGCTCTTCTTTTGGCGCAAGAAAGCTAATTTTATGAGAAAGATCTGGGCGAAAGATTCACCCCAATCGGAGTTACAGATCTCCAGATATAAAGAAAACGGTGAAGGGGTAGAATCAGAAAACTCTCGCCCCTCCCAAGCCATGGGAGCCAAGGACCAGAGGGGAAACCCTTCTCCCATCTAGGGAAGAGGTCAAGGAAGAAGAAGAAGAACGGGGCCTCTCTCCTCCTTGCTTCCGGTGGCGCCGAAGCGCTGCCGGGGGCCATCATCATCACCGTGATCTTCACCAACACCGCCGTCATCTTCACCAACATCTCCATCACCTTCCCCCTTCTATATTCAGCGGTCCACTCTCCCGCAACCTTCTGTACCCTCTACTTGAACATGGTGCTTTATGCTTCATATTATTATCCAATGATGTGTTGCCATCCTATGATGTCTGAGTAGATTTTCGTTGTCCTATCAGTGATTGATGAATTGCTATGATTGGTTTAATTTGCTTGTGCTTATATTGCTATCCTATTGTGCCCTCCGTGTCGCGCAAGCGTGAGGGAGTACCGTTGTAGGGTGTTGCAATATGTTAATGATTCGCTTATAGTGGATTGCTTGAGTGACAGAAGCATAAACCCGAGTAAGGGGATTGTTGCGTATGGGATAAAAGGGGACTTGATGCTTTAATGCTATGGTTGGGTTTTACCTTAATGAATCTTTAGTAGTTGCGGACGCTTGCTAGAGTTCCAATCATAAGTGCATATGATCCAAGAAGAGAAAGTATGTTAGCTTATGCCTCTCCCACATAAAACTTGCTATCGGTCTAGTAACATAGTCAATTGCTTAGGGACACTTCCACAACTCCTATCACCACTTTTCCACACTCGCTATATTTACTTTCTTGCATCTTTATCTAAACAGCCCCTAGTTTATGTTTACATGCTCTTTATTATCTTGCAAACCTTTCCTATCTGAAATCGTGGCACTCGGGCCCTACTGACAAGCATTAAGCATAGCAAAATCATAGCAACATCAATCTTAGAACATAGTGGATAGTAGGTGAGGGAGTCCCGGATTAGGGGGTGTCCGGATGGCCGGACTATGACCTTTGGCCGGACTCCCGGACTATGAAGATACAAGATTGAAGACTTCGTCCCGTGTCCGGATAGGACTTTCCTTGGCGTGGAAGGCAAGCTTGGCGATTTGATATGAAGATCTCCTCCCATTGTAACCAACTCTATGTAACCCTAGCCCTCTCCGGTGTCTATATAAACCGGAGAGTTTTAGTCCGTAGGACGAACAACAATCATACCATAGGCTAGCTTCTAGGGTTTAGCCTCTCTGATCTCGTGGTAGATCAACTCTTGTACTACCCATAGCATCAATATTAATCAAGCAGGAGTAGGGTTTTACCTCCATCAAGAGGGCCCGAACCTGGGTAAAAACATCATGTCCCTTGTCACCTGTTACCATCCGCCTAGACGCACAGTTCGGGACCCCCTACCCGAGATCCGCCGGTTTTGACACCGACATTGGTGCTTTCATTGAGAGTTCCTCTATGTCGTCACCTTTAGGCCCGATGGCTTCTTCGATCATCAACCACGATGCGATCCAGGGTGAGACTTTTCTCCCCGGACAGATCTTCGTATTCGGCGGCTTCGCACTGCAGGCCAACTCGCTTGGCCATCTGGAGCAGATCGAAAGCTATGCCCCTGGCCATCAGGTCAGGTTTGGAAGTTTAAACTACACGGCAGACATCTGCGGGGACTTGATCTTTGACGGATTCAAGCCACGGCCGAGCGTGCCACACTGTCACGATGGGCATGATTTAGCTTAGCCGCCGGATAACGCCCAAAGCGTCGCTCAGGTGCCCGCTCTGACCATTAGCTCGGAGCCGACTATGCCAGTTGGGGACGGACGGTTGGACGCCGCCCCAGGAGCCGCAATCTCTACGGCAATAGAGCCGAACACCAGCCTAGTCCTTTGCGAGGCCTATGACTCCAGGGTGCCGGACTCCGTTCCGAACTCCGAATCTTCCACACCTCTTCCGATCGAACCCGATTGGGCTCCATTCATGGAGTTCACCGCCACGGACGTCTTTCAGCACTCGCCCTTTGGCGATATCCTGAATTCACTAAAGTCTCTCTCTTTGTCAGGAGAGCCCTGGCCGGACTATGTTCAGCATGTTTGGGATGCGGACGACGAAGAAATTCGAAACCCACCCACCAGCCACTTCGTAGCCGCTGTCGACGATTTAACCGACATGCTCGACTTCGACTCCGAAGACATCGACGGTATGGACGCCGATGAAGGAGACGACCAAGAACCAGCGCCTATAGAGCACCGCGTAATCACCTTATCACACGATGTATGCATGGTGGACACACCTAAAAGAAGCAACGACAAGGATCAAAAGGGCACAACCAGGGATCGTTCCCTCGAAAAACAATCAAAGCGGCGGCGTAAGCGCCGCGCCAAGCCCCACCTCGACAGAGACCCAGCCATGGAGCAGGGCGAATCAACAGAAGACGAACATGCCATCGAGCAACCGTTCAAACAAGGTGGACAAACCGAACAATCCGTCCCCAGCAAAGGTAATAGTCTGGACGACCTCACGCCGGACAAGTCGCTGGAGCACCAGAACCTCCACCAAAGGCTCGTCACCACTGCACGTAGCCTGAAAAAGCAGAAGCGGAAGCTCAAAACAGCGGAAGATGCAATCAGAATAAGATGGAGCAAAGTACTCAATACCGCACACAAGTATGGCAACAGTCGTCACACAAAGAGCTTTCCGAAGCGGAAATTACTACCGGAATTTGATGAAGAGGCCCTAGAGCCCCCATAATCAAAAAACAAGGAAGTCACCAGGTCGGATAGACGACCCCACGATCGACCTCAAACAACAAAGGGCGCCGCATTCAATGCGGCACACGAGTCTCCCAAAGATTCGCATCAGAAAAACGGCCCGACCAGATCCATCTACGGGCCAAGAAAGCAAGCTTCATTGAGCAATGCAATGCAAAAAATATCCGAACATCGCGGCACACCTACATACAGGGGCGCCGTGCATCCCCTATGTTTTACCGATGAGGTACTGGATCATGAATTTCCAGCGGGATTCAAGCCCGTAAACATAGAAGCATACGACGGAACAATAAATCCTGGAGTCTGGATCGAGGATTGTATCCTCCATATACACATGGCCAGAGGAGATGTCCTTCACACCATAAAATACTTACCCCTTAAGCTTAAAGGGCCAGCCCGGCATTGGCTTAAAAGCCTCCCCGAAAACACCATGGGAAGTTGGGAAGAGCTCGAGGATGCTTTCCGGGCAAATTTCCAAGGGACCTATGTCCGACTCCCAGATGCAGACGATTTGAGTCATATAACTCAACAACCCGGAGAGTCAGCCCGGAAACTCTGGAACAGATTTCTTACTAAAAAGAATCAGATAGTCGACTGTCCAGACGCCGAAGCCCTAGCAGCTTTCAAACATAGCGTCCGAGACGAATGGCTCGCCAGACACCTTGGCCAAGAAAAGCCAAGAACAATGGCCGCATTAGCAAGCCTCATGACCCCCTTTTTTGCAGGAGAGGATAGCTGGTTGGCAAGAAGCAGCACCAGCGACCCGAATACGTCCGAACTCAGAGATGGAAACAGGAAACCGCGCCATAACAAAGAACTGTGCCGGATCAAGGACAACAGCCCGATGAGCACGGCAGTCAACGCCGGATTCAAAAGCTCTCGGCAAAATCAAAAAAAGCCGCCCCCAAAGATGACAGGGACGAGCTATCCAACCTCAACAAAATCCTGGACAAAATATGTCAAATCCACGGTACTCCCGGGAGACCTGCAAACCACACCCACAGAGATTGTTGGGTCTTCAAGCAGTCCGGCAAACTCAATGCCGAACACAAGGGGCTCGACACACCAAGCGAGGATGACGACACGCCCCACAAGTAGAACAACGGAGAACAAAAGAAGTTCCCATAAGAAGTCAAAACAGTAAATTCACTTGAGCTGACAAAAGGGAAAAACAGAATGGCGCCCACGAAGATACGCGCCACACGGCCCGCCCCAGAGGAGCACCATCACTGGTTGTTACAACCAATCACCTTCGATCATCAGGATTACTCCATAGGTATCCGGAACGCAGGCTGGACTGCCTTGGTCTTGGATCCGATTATTGACGGACTCCAATTTACACAAGTCCTAATGGATGGCGGCAGTGACCTAAACCTATTATATCAGGACACAATCCGCAAACTGGGGGTAAACCCAGCAACAATTCGCCATGACAACATTTCCTTTCAAGGAATCACGCCGGGCCCAGATACCCAGAGTATGGGTTCCCTGTCGTTAGAAGTCATGTTCGGCTCACCCGAGAACTTCCGAAGCGAAAAGCTAACCTTCCACATCGCCCCATTGATAAGTCGCTATCAAGCGCTACTGGGACGTGAAGCTTTCGCCCGCTTTAACGCAATACCGCATTATGCATCCCTCACACTCAAAATGCCCGGTCCGCGAGGCATCATCTCATTAAAGGGAAATATCAATTGATCCCTGAAGTACGGATAATGGTACGGCCGCCTTGACAGCCGCACACTAATCCAGCTTCACTACCCCGGACACGGTTCGACAAGTCCGGCGTAAACATACAAAGGCCTAACAGCCGCATAACTCTGTACAAGGGGCTCCCCGTGTTTACACCAGGAAACAATACGGCCCAATCTTACTCATGCCTCTGTGTTATATTTTGTTTATTCTAATATAGATTTCTCGCACGATTATTTTTCACTAAGTCCCTCTCTTTCACAGACAAACACTGTGCTACGCCCGTCCAGGATATGGCACAACGGAGACACAGGCGCAAACGTGCAGTAGGGACCCGTTATAAGGATTCTCTTCAGATTAAGACCCTGCGTAAACCTTTCTTACTGTCTCTTGTTGATACCATCCCCCGGTTTTCACTATAGCCGAGGAGGAGGCTGGCGTCTTGGCATGTGGCCACGCTAGAATTTTGCACATACCTGGACACCAGGGGCCTTTTTACCAAAGGGCTATTGTTCGGCCCGTCCTCAGAAAGACCGAATACCTTAGGGAGTGTTTGGCGTCGCGAGTTTGGCCTTATATGCATCAGCTCCGAATCATGTCTTTGGTCAAATGTTGGGTTTGCTCAGCTCCTGTGTTTTGTTGCCTTATGTTCCGCTCTATCGGCTAAGGCGGCACCAGGAGAACTACTGCGATTGTGCCCTAGTTCGGCCAGGCGAGCACCTCAGTAGAGAAAGCCGAAAACTGACTGTCATGATATAGCGAGAGACTGGTCAACCACTCGATGACTTTCGGAATCTTTAGGATTCCTCCGCATTAACGAAGGGACGCTTCCTGGTCAGGCACACACGTGCCTCGAATTCGGGCGAGCGCGGTGCCCCTAGGGGCTATTCAGTAGCCCCACTGTCAAACTCCTATGGCTATGTGAAAGTGATAAAGCATTATAGTCCGGTTGCCTAGTTCGCTGCGCTACCACCTCCTTTATAGGACCAAGACGTTGGATTAAGTGTGAAAAGGCGCCTTTTTGCAAACACCCCCGCATTCTATGCGTGGGGGCTGAAGCCAACGACTGTCATCTTTCAGGTTATATACACATATACATTAACGGCCACACAGGAGGCATTATAATTCTTGCAAGCACAAGTATAAAAAGCTTTTATATTCTATCAAAATATTCGTTTTACAATAGTACATGCTATTCGAACACAACATCCTTCGAGCATTGCGACTCTATTAAACGAGCGCCATGAAGAACTTCCTCAAATTAGTGCTTGGCAGGTACTCGGCTTTCGTCCGAATCCCGGGATGCAACGACACTGGCCTTCATATCCGCCCAGTATGTTTTGACACGGGCAAGAGCCATCTGTGCACCCTCTATGCACGCCAACCTCTTCATTACATCAGCATGCGGCACCGAACCAAGGAACTGCTGCACCAAGCCAAAATAACTCTTCGACTCCGGCTTCTCCGGCCACAGACGACTCGCAACATACCTCATGGCGAGTCCGGATAATCTGTTCAGCTCCGCCCAGGCGGCCAAACGGTCGGATACCGAAAGTGGGCGTTCTGGATTGTAGAACTGCGACCAAAATAGCTCTTCCAATCCATGGTCACCTCGGCCGCGGAAGTGTTCGGTCGCGTCTGCCGCACTAGCTGCCAAATCCAGATACGTGTTTTCCACACTCCACTGCCGGTCTAACGGAGCATACTTGGGGTCCCCGAACTCCATCCCCAGCATATAGGGCTTTCCAGCCATGATATCTCCGGCCTGACGTGGCTCCTCCTTTATAGCTCTCATTGCAGAGCGAGTATCCTTGGCCTCGGCAGTGATCTTTTCAAGATCCTTCTGAGCCGCCTTATCTCCTTGTTCAAGAAATTTACAGCGGTCGGCAGCATCCTTCAATTTTATAGCCATCTCGGCTACTACTTTCTTGCTCTGGCAGTGAGCAGCCTGTTCGGCTCTTAGCTCTTCAGCCGCCTTAATGGCAGCCGCATCACTTTCCCTTGCTTCCTCCTTGGCTCGGGCAAGTTCCGCCCGAAGGTTCTCCACGGCAGCAGCACTATCTACATTAAGCACATATCTTATAAGGCACGAGCACCAAACTCCTCTTATCAGATGTCTTTGGAACATACCTTGGGCCTCATCTAGCCGCTTATTTACAAGCGCGATGTCGGCATCCGCCACGTCAAGTTGCCGCTTTAGCTCGGTAGATTCATCAGTCTGGCTAGCCACCGAACGCCTCACCACCATCATAAAATAGGTGGCATATTATACCTGGGGTTATGATCCTCTGCGCGCCGTCACTTTTGACGACACACAGAGTCTCAGGGGCTACTATTTATACAGGGCGCATTTTATATGCTGCTCTACCAAAAGGTGCACCTTTTTACGTACCTCAAAGCCTGTTAGTAAACTCCTGGCAGCCTCGTACAGTCCGCTTTCCGCGGATGAAATCCTTCCAATCACCGTGTTCATCAACATACGGTGTTCTTCTGAGATGGACGCCCTCCCGAGCAGATCCTTCAACCCCTCTGACCGCGCACCAGAGGGTGCCGGACTAGCCGGACGACCTTTTTCAGGGTCCGGACTTAGAAAAACCCTCCGAGACAACACCTCGGGGTCGCCTGCCTCATGAGACGGTTCAACAAGGGGAGGCGTTTCGCTCTCTATCATCTCCAGACGAAGATCCCCTGAAGATGAGCTCTACTGAGAAGGCTTGAGATCCGAACTGCAAGGTAATATTTCGGTTATCTTCCTCAGAAATAAAACAGGAATGTCATTCATTTTGGAACCCCTCTCTTCACTTACGGCTCGGGGGAGAGCGGATCCCCTTGAGGGCGCAATGCGGCCGGGGCATTCTCCGGCGCCGAACCCTCTTGCGAAGATTTCTTCCCCCGTTTTGAGGCCATCCCCTCCGGGTCTTCAGAGGCAGTCCTTTTCTTTCCCTGGTCGGGGGAATTTTCGATTCCTCCCTTCCTAACAGCCTCCTTCGCGGAGGCGGTAGCTCCTTGGTTCCTCCCTTCGCCTTCTGCCAAAAGCACGACCTCCAGCATCCTGGTTAACACGGGATCCGGCGCGGTCTCAGGCATGGGGGCTGGACACCTGATAAGCTTTGCCTTCACTATCCACTCCTGTTCAAAGGACAGCTCTGTTAAGGGTAATTTTATGATGAAAATACAGATGGCATGTCCAAATACGGGGCTACTTACTCGAGCATCCGGGCGATTGCAGCTCAGACTTGCGTCCTTGGACAAATCCGGACACCTTGCTTGTGATCCGAAGAACAATTTGTACATCTCCATGGGCGTCGTGCCCATAAAGTGTTGGAGGACTCGCGATCCCTCTAGATTAAATTCCCATAGGCGGAGAGGGCGACGTTTGCAGGGCAGCGTGCGGTGAATCAGCATAACTTGCGCCACTACGGTCAAGTTGATATCTCTTTCTAGAAGATCTCGAATGCGGTCCTGCAGCAAGGGCACGTCTTTGGACGGCCCCCGGGTAAGCCCTTCATTGACCCATGACGCTAGCCATGGTGGGGGACCCGAGCGAAAAGCAGGTGGCGCCACCCATGTGGTGCCCCTGGGGGCTGTGATGTAAAACCAGTCCCGTTGCCATAAGACGAACTCCTCTTGGAAAGAGCCCTCGGGCCATGGAGCGTCGGCCATCTTGCTTACGATGGCTCCTCCGCACTTAGCGTGCTGCCCCTCGATTGTCTTCGGTTCCACCTTGAAGGTTCTCAGCCACAATCCAAAGTGAGGAGTAATATGGAGGAAGGCCTCACACATGACAATGAACGATGAGATCTGGAGGATGGACTCCGGAGCTAGGTCGTGAAATTCCAGCCCGTAATAAAACATAAGTCCCCTCACAAAGGGATCAATCGGGAAGCCTAGCCCCCGAAGGAAGTGAGATATGAACACCACGCTCTCACCGGGCTGGGGAGCGGGAATGACTTGCCCTTGTGCAGGCAGCCTATGCGAGATTTCGTCGGTCAGATACCTGGCATCTCTCAGCTTTCGCGCGTCTTCTTCCGTAATGGAGGAAGGCATCCACCGGCCTTTAAGGTCGGAGCCGGACATCGTTGAGGGTCCGAGGCGCCTAAAGCTGGAGCTCTGGATGTTGGAGCTCAAGGCGAGGGGCGGATTCGATCGAGTTAAAGGAGTCGAGCCTTGGTCTCTTTATAAAGAGCTTGAATACCAAGAGCCCTCCCCGTAACCATTTGGGACTCGCTTTCAATTAGGGAGTCATACCAAAGGCACGGTTGGGTTACCCATGCCCGTATTGATGATAATCCCGGAATAAGAGGACACGATCTCTGCTTTGACAAGACGTGCCAAGGAAACCGCCTCACTAAACGCGCTGAGGTGGAACAGTAAAATGATTCGAATAAAGGCCTGGCCGTGGCGTGATGTCACGCTGCGGAATACGTCAGCATATTAGATTTGTGCAGATATTATTCTCTCTACGGTGGCATGTGGAACTTATTTTGCAGACCCGGACACTATCCTTGTGTTCAACATCTTCTATGAAAAATTTGGAGGAGGAACCCGCCTTGCAATGCCGAAGACAATTTGCGCGCCGGACTCGTCGTCATTGAAAGCCTGGTTCAGGGGCTACTGAGGGAGTCCCGGATTAGGGGGTGTCCGGATGGCTGGACTATGACCTTTGGCCGGACTCCCGGACTATGAAGATACAAGATTGAAGACTTCGTCCCGTGTCCGGATAGGACTTTCCTTGGCGTGGAAGGCAAGCTTGGCGATTTGATATGAAGATCTCCTCCCATTGTAACCGACTCTATGTAACCCTAGCCCTCTCCGGTGTCTATATAAATCGGAGAATTTTAGTCCGTAGGACGAACAACAATCATACCATAGGCTAGCTTCTAGGGTTTAGCCTCTCTGATCTCGTGGTAGATCAACTCTTGTACTACCCATATCATCAATATTAATCAAGCAGGAGTAGGGTTTTACCTCCATCGAGAGGGCCTGAACCTGGGTAAAAACATCGTGTCCCTTGTCTCCTGTTACCATCCGCCTAGACGCACAGTTCGGGACCCCCTACCCGAGATCTGCCGGTTTTTACACCGACAGTAGGGATCAAACCCTAACAAAACTAACATGATTACATGATAAATCTCATCCAACCTGTCACCGTCGAGCAAGCCTACAATGGGATTACTAATGCACATCGGTGAGCATCATGAAATTTGTGATGGAGGATTGTTGATGATGATTATGGCGATGGATTCCCCTCTCTGGAGCCCCGAACGAACTCCAGATCTGTAGCGACTAGACCTCAAACGATCAAGTCTCTGTGCATCAGTGTCATCCCTGGATCGATAATGCTGACACACACATTACGTGAGGAATTATAACAGAGTTTCAATCACACACTTACTACATCGAGTCCTCTTAAAGAGTATGATTACACAAAATATCATGGCTGAAGGCCATCTAAACTAGATAACAACGGAAGCTTCGAAGGTAAATGAGTCCATCAACTCCAACGACATAGTTGAGTGCAAAACAACGACCTATCGCACCTTATTCGTTGTCTGAGTAGTCTGCAACATGAGACGTTGTAGCCGTGTAGGTCAGCACATTGAATATGCTCGTAGAGTTACATTGTAAAGCAATGAAATGCAAGAACTATGTCTACATTACCGTGGAATTGTCACGGAAGATATCCTAGTGTAAGGACTTAGTCGTGAGGCTAACGCATCCATGTGGTAGCTTGAGAGGGGTTGATCGGGATGAGAGACGCAACACACAAGACAAGGATTTAGACAGCTTCGGGCCCCGGGAAACATCATCCGGTAATAGCCCTACATGCTGTTTATGGCTAGGTCTCATTATGCTCATTAGGAGACGCAGTAAATCCGGCTCTCCTCTAGTTGTGTCTAGCCTTAACAATTATTTTCTTGTCCCCTCTTTTGGGGTGCCCCGCCCCTCCTTATATAATTTGAAGGGGCGGATTACATGTAGAGTCAAACTCGGATAGGACTTAACCTATTTTGACGTCTTACCATAGGTTTCTCACCATTGGATTCTTAACGTCTTGGGCTTCTTAACGTAAGCCGGCTTACAACCCGGCTTACAATTTGGCGTACAATCTGGCTTAACTGTCTGCCAGCTTACATGATTGTGTCTGTCGGCTTACAATGCTTAACTGTGTCCGCTGGCTTACAATGCTTAACTGTGTCTGCCGGCTTACATGACCGTGTCTGCCGGCTTACAATGCTTAACCGTGTCTGCCGGCTTACGTGGCTGTGTCTGGCGGCTTACATGACTATGTCTGCCGACTTACAATCTCTTGGTCACTGATGTCCCAGCCGGGTCATATCTCCGGCCAGGTCATACCGCAGGGTATATCCCCGACATTAGCCCCCAGTTTAATTTGGATTCATCCACGTTAAACTGATCCTGTAAAACAAACACAAGAACAATTTTGACAGATTATGCTCCGGGTTAAGAACTCTTGTAAGTCGACACCTGATCATCCTTAACTCCTTGGTATTTCCTTGTTCTAGAAAATCTGAGTCAATAGACCAGCTTCAAAAACATTGGTCATGAAGTACTCATCCGATTTTCAGCCAGCTTGAAGATGTAGAACTTCATTATATTCATATCACTTGTAGCCCCCAAGTGCCGGGTCATTATGAAAGAATAAGCACGGACATGGTAAATATGATCATGTAGACTTGAGCAACGTGTAGCCCCCAAGGGCCAGCTTAGTAAGATGATACTGAGCTGGGACTCTGTATATAATTCGTTGATAATAACATCATATGATGTAATGTCCACCATGGGGCTTGAACCCACGTCCATAAGGTTAAGAGCTTGGTACTCTACCAACTAAGTAGTGATTCTTTCAATGTAATGGATTAAAGCTTGCGTACCTTGAATTTCTGACAAGAGCAATTGGTAGCCCCCAAGGGTCGGCTCAATACAATGTGATGAGTCGGGTCTTCAATAAGTTGAGCAAAACATGACTTTGCATTAGCCCCCAAGTGCCATGGTGCATGCTGGCAGTGACATGGGACTTGCATATTTGACATAATCTTAATTGGAATAATGTAGCCCCCAAGTACCGGGTCGTAAGCCTACAGCAACTCAGGACTATTCCCTCCATTGTAACATAAATCATGTCCATTGATAAAATAATAGCCATTATGCTGAAGCGACTTTGAAGACCTCCATCATAATATTGGTTATGATAACAACAAAAAATCCAGCCATGTTGGCTATTAAAGATTTGAATAATATAATCTGTGATATTGAATCATACTGCCGGTTTATGATACCAATGAAGTAAGGGTGATAACCCAAATCTTAGAAGCCAAGACTTCCAACTATTTGATGTTTGTCATATGCTGCGACTTATCATTCAAAGTCAAGCCGGGTTAAATAGAAACCTCATATATATGCCTTAGACATGAACAAAAAGGTCTCAAGACAAACCCAAAATATTGTATTTTCAAAACATTAAGTCAAACAGAGAGAAAAAAGCGAGGCTTCTGATTCAGATACGACCAGTAAGCCGGACCAAAAGGGGTTAAGCTATGATTCGAATACGATCAATGAAGCCCCCTAGTGGGTTTGGTATTGCGCCGATCAAGAGGGTACCGACAGCTATGTTCTCTTTGGTTCGAATACGACCTATGTTTGAACAGGAAGCCCCCCTAGTGACCTTGAGAGTTTTTTAAGCACTCTGATTCGAATATGATCAAAGTCGGACCCAGAAAGGGGTTAAGCAATGATTCGAATACGATAAAGAAGCCCCCTAGTGGGTTTGGCATTGCACCAATCAAGAGGGTACCGACAAATATGTTCTCTTTGGTTAGAATACGACCTATGTTTGAACAGGAAGCCCCCAAATGACCTTGAGACATTTTTTAACGACCCTGATTCAAATACGACTAGAGTCAGACCAAACGGGTTAACGGCTATGTTCTATTTGGTGAATGTCACCTATGTTTGAACAGGAAGCCCCCAATGGTTATTGAAGTAGGGTACCTATGTTCTTGTTGTGCTTTGCATCAGACTCTCTTTGGTCCCTTTAATTTTTCCTGAGAACTCGAACTTTACAAGATATAAATTCTTCTTGAGCTGGAATTTTAAACCGGATATTGAGAGCTTCAAAACCTTGTGAGAGCCATGTCCATGTAGCCCCCAAGTATTTAAGACTACTCAAGGAGTTGCCTTGAGACTCTCCATGTTTGACCATGATATGACCAATGGATTGCTAAAATATGTTGAATCTCGACGGGTTATGAATGACCCTATCCATTGATCCATCCGGTGTAGGCAAGGGCCATAGCTTGATGGTCTCCTTTATGATGAATTCTGCATAAGGATTTACACAAATGAGATTAATTGTTCATGAAGAAAAATAATATGTACTAATAAAATAGACTTAGATGGATATCACGTGATTTGTCCGGACAACCTATGACCAATATGTAACGTTCGTAGATAACCTTTCAGTACTGTTACTGAATTCCCTTTGATCCATATGAATCGAGAGTATTTTTATGTTGAGCCCCTCGAGGATCCTACCACATACTGCCATAGCTCCTTTTTATCCATTGGGTCAACTTCTCCTCCTCCTTTATTTTTCTTGTCTACACAAGAGCAGCACAGAGCATAAAGTAGAGCAACGTGAGCAGAACCATCGATGGGGAAGCAGCTTGGCGGTTAACGAGGCGACTTAGCGGCATCCTGGTGCGCCCGCAGCGGCGTCTTGGCGCAGAACAGATTTGGCGGCTCAAGCGGTGGCGGCAATGCACAGCGAGGGCAGCGGCCCAAAGCAGCAGCTCGGAGTCGGCGTACAGCAAAGGCGGCCCGCGACCCGCAGCGACGACTCGGCGATTTGAGTCAGGCCGGGGAGGCCCATGGCACGGAGGCGAGTTAATAGAGTCAGGGTCCAGCCATGGCAAGCCGTTGAGGGGCAGGCAAAGGCCCGCAGCAGAGCATCTTGAGGCGAGCGAGGCTGCGCTCGACCTGTGGCAAACCAGGCTGAGACGAGTCCACGGTAAGGCCACAACGACAATAAGTCGGTGCCGAGACCACAGAAACGGTAGCTCAAAAGTGAAGGCTGGCAGCGGCGGCTTGACGCGAGGTCCTGCATTGGCGTGTCAGAGGCGAGGAGGGCCGCAACAGCAGCCCAGCATGTCGACAAAGGCGGCTTAAGCATGGCTGATGCAAACAGTTTGACATGCCGAAGATGAGGCGAACAGAGGCCCAGGTGCTGAGTAACGGACCAGAAGCAAGGCGGCGAGGGCGAGCTTGCACCGGCAGAAGCAGTGGCGCGGCCCAGGGCGACAGAGTGTCACTAGCGCATGGCCGCACAGGAGCACATGGAAGAGCCGGACGCCGGGGGCGCACAAGGGCGACTTGACAGCTGGCAGAGGCGGAGCCAACGGGTCGGAGCACCGCAAAGGGGACAACCCTATGCAGTTCAAAGCGGAAGCAGCAGTTGGCGTAGGCGCGGCGTCGTAATTCGCATGGGCGGCTTGTCCGGCCGCT
Organism: Triticum dicoccoides; assembly: GCF_002162155.2. Taxonomy (NCBI): domain Eukaryota; kingdom Viridiplantae; phylum Streptophyta; class Magnoliopsida; order Poales; family Poaceae; genus Triticum; species Triticum dicoccoides. The sequence goes on along the minus strand of NC_041391.1, from coordinate 531,944,922 downwards.
TGGGATATGGGTGCATGAGCGCAGAGACAAGGCCAAGGCGGGCCACAACCCAATGAGGAAGCAGTTTGTTGCCCTGGTGGCTAGCGCGAGCAAGGTACCAATACATGGTCTGGTGTTCGAATTCGGCCGAAGGCAAATTTGATGGAGGTGACCCGCTGCACAGTCGAAGATGCGGCAATAGTGGAGGTGTGCTAAATGGAATGGCCCACAGCGGCGACTGGGGAGACCCTGGCGACTCAGCGCAGAATGATGTGGTGGCGGCTCAGCAACACAGGGCCGCGGCTCCAGGCGGGTGATGGCCATAGGAACGGTGGTCTAGCGCGAGGCAGGTTGCAAAGGCAGAGCAGAGGGGCCGACGACGGTGTGGGCAACCCGTAGTAGCATGACCCGGATGCTCGGGAGCAGAAACAGCGGCGGCTCGGCCGCGGAACTGGGCGGCGGGTCAGCGCATGGAGAGCTAGCACAGTCACTCTCCACATGGTTGGTGGTTCAGGGAGGTGTGAAGCCAAGGCAGCTTGGCCGCTCAAAAATCCGACATAGGTGGGTCGCAGCGTGACTGAAGAGGCCCAAAGCGAGGCGACTTGACGGAAGGGCCGACTCGGAGGTGCTCTGGCAAAGGCGGGTTATAGTCAGAGGCGGAGCCGGCTTGAAGCTCGGTTGTGGCCATGCAATGGCAGCTTGAAGGTGACGCCAGCGAGGTGACATGGCGCCATCTCCGGTGAGGTGAAGGTGACACCACGGGAGAAGTGCAACGATATTGGCGGGTCGATGGACGCAGTCAACACGTAGTAGGCAGGGGAGGCATCCGAGGCGGGGTCAGTACGGTGACTTGCGGCAAGGCCTCGCAAGCATCAATGATGGAGTCCGGGGCGGCTTGAGGCTCGGTCCTCAGCGGCTTGAAGGTGGAAGTGAGCGGGGCCGGCTTATGGGGGCGGAGCTGCGTCGCAGCGACAGAAGAGAGGATAGCACCATGGTGACGGTGGTTCTCCATGGCGACTCGGCAAAGCGAGGGCGGCCTGGAGGCGGGTCATCTCGACGGCATTTGGCAGGCGGTGCAGTTGAGCAAAGGCCGGCGTGGTAGGGGAGGCCCCATCGCTACTGCTCAGGGCGCAGCTCGGCGGGTCAACGGAGCGGGTCAACAGAGGAGTCCCAGGCCGAGGAGAATCTTCTTCCGGGTCGTGGCCCTTTTCCTTTGTCTCTGATCCAACTTTTTAACTCGCACTTGGTAGTTTTGCTTAGTGGCCATAACAACTAATGAATTTGAGCCGTCTCGTGACGTAGTTAGGATTGGATGATCGCTTCAACTGGATTTAGTCTTTGTGCCAGAAAACAACATCGGCAGACCGCTGTCATAGGAAATAGGAGCAGTGGTAATAAGATCGGATCAACTTGAGTCTTGTCTCTGTATCCCTTGGCAGATCGGGTTTTGCGTGTTTCGATCAGAACACGAGCTGCAAGGGACAAGTTTAATCCACTACGGAAACTTTCATCATCACTGCGACAGAAAAAACAGCGTGCAACCGATGCAACCCTAAACTTTTATGCTCAATCTTGTATACACCGCCGCTGAAAACTTCCTCAATCTTTACTGATGAATCTTCGTAGTTGACGTGAATTCTTTCATGCCGGCTCTTGCTGATCCGGCGGTTCGTAGTTTCTCGGTCCCTGAAAGATATCCCTTCAAGAACTCAACACCACCGTGCGCCAGGCCCCATGGTGGGCGCCAACTGTCGTGGAATTGTCACGGCAGATGTCCTAGTATAAGAACTTAGTCGTGAGGCCAATGCATCCATGTGGTAGCTTGAGAGGGGTTGATCGGGACGAGAGACGCAACACATAAGACAAGGATTTAGACAGCTTCGGGCCCCGGGAAACATCATCCGGTAATAGCCCTACATGTTGTTTGTGGCTAGGTCTCATTATGCTCATCAGGGAGACACCGTAAATCCGGCTCTCCTCTAGTTGTGTCTAGCCTTAATGATTATTTTCTTGTCCCCTCTTTTGGGGTGCCCCGCCCCTCCTTATATAAGTTGAAGGGGCGGGTTACATGTAGAGTCAAACGCGGATAGGACTTAACCTATTTTGACGTCTTACCATAGGTTTCTCACCATGGGCTTCTTAACGTCTTGGGATTCTTAACGTCTTGGGCTTCTTAACGTAAGCCGGCTTACAATCCGGCTTACAATCTGACATACAATCTGGCTTACCATCTGGCTTACAATCTAGCTTACCATCTGGCTTACCATCTAGATTACAATCTGGCTTACAATCTGGCTTAACTGTCTGTCGGCTTACATGACTGTGTCTGCCGGCTTACAATGCTTAATTGTGTCCGCCGGCTTACAATGCTTAACTGTGTCTACCGGCTTACATGACTGTGTTTGCCGGCTTACAATGCTTAACTGTGTCTGCCGGCTTACGTGACTGTGTCTGCCGGCTTACATGACTGTGTCTGTCGGCTTACAATCTTCCGGGTCACTGATGAAACTCCAAGTCCCAGCCGGGTCATATCTCCAGCCAGGCCATACCGCGGGGTATATCCCCGACATTAGCCCCCCGTTTAATTTGGATTCATCCATGTTAAACTGATACTGTAAAACAAACGCAAGAACAATTTTGACAGATTATGCTCCGGTTTAAGAACTCTTGTAAGCCGGCACCTGATCATCCTTAACTCCTTGGTATTTCCTTCTTCTAGAAAATCCGGGTCAATAGACCAGCTTCAAAAACATTGGTCATGAAATACTCATCTGATTTTCAGCCAGCTTGAAGATGTAGAACTTCATTATATTCATATCACTTGTAGCCCCCAAGTGCCGATTCATAATGAAATAATAAGCAGGGACTTTGTAAATATGATCATGTAGACTTGAGCAACATGTAGCCCCCAAGGGCCGGCTTAGTAAGATAATACTGAGCTGGGACTCTGTATATAATTCATTGATAATAACATCATATGATTTAATCTCCACCATGGGGCTTGAACCCACGTCCATAAGGTTAAGAGCTTTGTACTCTACCAACTGAGTAGTGAATCTTTCAATGTAATGGATTAAAGCTTGTGTACCTTGAATTTCTGACAAGAGCAATTGGTAGCCCCCAAGGGTCGGCTCATTACAATGTGATGAGTCGGGTCTTCAATAAGTTGAGAAAAAAATGACTTTTCATTAGCCCTCAAGTGCCATGGTGCATGCTGGCAGTGACATGGGACTTGCATATTTGACACAATCTTAATTGGAATAATGTAGCCCCCAAGTGCCGGGTCGTAAGCCTGCAGCAACCCGGGACTATTCCCTCCATTGTAACATAAATCATGTCCATTCATAAAATAATAGCCATTACACTGAAGCAACTTTGAAGACCTCCATCATAATATTGGTTGTCATAACCATAAGAAATCCAGCCATGTTGGCTATTAAAGATTTGAATAATATAATCTGTGATATTGAATCGTACTGCCGGTTTATGATACCAATGCAGTAAGGGTGATAACCCAAATCTTAGAAGCCAAGACTTCCAACTGTTTGATGTTTGTCATATGCTGGCGACTTATCATTCAAAGTCAAGCCGGGTTAAATAGAAACCTCATATATTTTCAAAAACATAAGTCAAACAGATAGAAAAAAGCAAGGCTTCTGATTCGAATACGACCAGTAAGCCAGACCAAAACGGGTTAAGCTATGATTCGAATACGATCAATGAAGCCCCCTAGTGGGTTTGGCATTGCGCAACTCAAGAGGGTACCTACAGCTATGTTCTCTTTGGTTCAAATACGACTTATGTTTGAACAGGAAGCCCCCTAGTGACCTCGAGAGTTTTTTAACGACTCTGATTCGAATACGATCAAAGTTGGACCCAGAAAGGGGTTAAGTTATGATTCGAATATGATCAAGAAGCCCCCTAGTGGATTTGGCATTGCGCCGATCAAGAGGGTACCGACAAGTATGTTCTCTTTGGTTCGAATACGACCTATGTTTGAACAGGAAGCCCCCAAATGACCTTGAGACATTTTTAACGACCCTGATTCGAATACGACCAGAGTCAGACCAAAAGGGTTAACGGCTTTGTTCTCTTTGGTGAATGTCACCTATGTTTGAACAGGAAGCCCCCAATGGTTATTGAAGCAGGGTACCTATGTTTGAGTTGTGCTTTGCAATAGACTCTCTTTGGTCCCTTTAATTTTTCCTAAGAACTCGAACTTTGCGAGATATAAATTCTTCTTTGAGCCGGAATTTTAAACCGGATATTGAGAGCTTCAAAACCTTGTGAGAGCCATGTCCATGTAGCCCCCAAGTCTTTAAGACTACTCAAGGAGTTGGCTTGAGACTCTCCATGTTTGACCATGATATGACCAGAGGATTGCTGAAATATGTTGAATCTCGACTGATTATGAATGAACCTATCCATTGATCCATCCGGTGTAGGAAAGGGCCATATCTTGATGGTCTCCTTTATGATGAATTTTGCATAAGGATTTACACAAACAAGATTAATTGTTCATGAAGAAAATAGTATTTACTAATAAAATAGACTTAGATGGATATCACCTGATATATCTGGACAACAGATGACCCATATGTAATGTTCGTAGATAACCTTTTAGTATTTTTACTGAATTCCCATTGATCCATATGAATCGAGAGCATTTTTATGTTGACCCCCTCGAGGATCCTGCCAGATACTGCCACAGCTCCTTTTTGTCCATTGGGTCAACTTCTCCTCCTCCTTTATTTTTATTGTCTACACAAGAGCATCATAAAGCATAAAGTAGAGCAGCGTGGGAAGAACCGGCGATGGGGAAGCATCTTGCCGGTTAACGAGGCGACTTAGCGGCATCCTGGTGCACCTGCAGCGTGGCTTGGCGCAGAACAGATGCGGCGGCTCAAGTGGTGGCGGCAGCGCGCAGCGAGGGCGGTGGCTCAAAGTAGCAGCTCGAAGGCGGCGTACAGCGAAGGCGGCCCGTGACCCGCGGCGACGGCTCGGCGATTTGAGTCAGGCCGGGGAGGCCATGGCGCGGAGGCACGTTAATAGAGTCAGGGTCCAGCCATGGCAAGCCGTCGAGGGGCGGGCAATGGCCGGCAGCAAAACATCTTGAGGCGAGCGAGGCTGCGCTCGACCTGTGGCAAACCAGGGTGAGACGAGTCCACGGTAAGGCCATAATGGCAATAAGTCGGCGGCGAGACCATAGAAACAGCAACTCAGAGGTGAAGGCAGGCAGCTGGACATGGCTCTCAAATCCCAATTAAAAGTATCATCATTAACCCAACAAATTAATTAAAGTAACGTGATGAGATCACATCAATAGATTCAATTACTAGACACTCAAGATGTCCATAACCGGGGACACAGCTAACCATGATTAGTTTATACACTTTGCAGAGGTTTGCACACGTTTCCCGACAAGACTCGACCGCATCCATGATTGGATGATCGAGACATAGTCTTTCTGAAACATTAACTCTCTACTCCGGGTGGACCGGTACTCCTACTTTCCCCTACATCTGCTACTCCACCTCTTCAAGAGCTGACGCAACATACTCAACTAAGCCAGAGCCCATAATGGCTTGTGGCTGCACACGGAAGTTTCTAGCATGAATAATCTTATGATCCCTTTGAGCCTGGGTGGCATTCCATAGGAAAAATCACACGGGTACTCTGGGATTTCCCATGAACAGGCAACACTGGGTTCCCCAGGTGCCTCAACCAATCCACCCAGATGTATATTAATGTTACCACCTTAATGTTATCCATGATTAAATAACTCTCAAACTTCCATGCGTGAATCACGATCCAATCCCCGTCTACGAGCATGGCTAAGCTATAATAAGCATAAGGTATATTCCTTGTGTGATCCAAAGGTATTAGGTTCCTACCTCAAGCACTACAACCAAAGCCACATGTTCCCAATCCTACTCATGCAAATATTTGAGGGGCAGAACTAATGCATAGTAAAAAAAACTGGGTATAAAAGAGTATGATCAAAGTGTAACTTGCCTTGCTGATGATCCGCAAACTCTAGAGATTCATAGTAACAAGCTTCACACTCCGGGTAATCTAGCGTAAACAAACAATAGCATACATAAGCAATCGCTCAATCGAAACAACGGGAAAACCGAGAAAAGATTCAAATCAAACACAAAACAGGCAAATGACTTAAACTAACAAAAGTCAATCCTAACAGCAATATTATCATGTGGATTAGATCTTATCAATAGGTACATGTGATTAGCTACGATTTGCAAAAAGAATCAACTCAAATGGAGAAACGAAACTCAAAATACGAACGAAATAAGATCATTTACTAATCTGGACTAAACTCAAATTTTACAGTACCCAAAACATGTTCAAGTTGGTTAACTGGAAAGAACAGAATGATATGAAGATTCAGGCGTTGGTTTCATCTAATATGGATAAACGAGTAAAAAGTTATGCTAGTTTAAAGATCTGGGGCTAAATCACAATAAAACTATTTGCGGATAGGTCCCTGGCCGAAACTAAACTAAAAAGAAAAAATACTACGATGCGAACGTTTGCTAACAGAACTTATACGGCGAAAATCATTCGTTAAAATGAACGAACGAAAAACGTTCGTTAAACTAAACCGTAAAATAAAAAAATGGAAATAAAACTAAACCGAAAGAATCGACGGTTCTTACTGGTTTCCAAAGAAAAACTGGCGGCGGCGAGGTAGATCGGAATGGCGGCGGCTCCGGCGACGACGTGCGGTGGCGACGGCGGGACGGCGGCACGCGACAGTGCGGTGAGGCGGCGGCGGCGGCACGCTGCTGTGGTGGAGGCGGGGCGATGCGGGGCGAGGTGGAGGAGAGGCAGTGGGGATGCGGGCTTATAAAAGCCGTCGGGAGGGGGGGCTCGACCCCGACTTGGTGCCCAAGTCGGCTGGCGGCAGTGGCGCGGATCCGGACTCCGGCGAGTCCGGTTCCCGCACGGAAGGGCGAGGCGGTGGCACAACGGGCCGGCCTGCTTGGCTGGGTCTTCGGCCGAGTCGGGCGGGAAGTTTTTTTTTTAAATAAATTTCGTCCGAAAGAAAAATCCTAAATAAATATAAAGAAAAATCTAAAAATTCCAGAAACAATTTTCACCGTCTAAACTTAATATTTAGGACAACGTGAACATTTTTCTGGACTAAGATGCAATTTTAAAAAATGCAAAAAAATTCTAATTCAAATAAAATAGCAAATAAAATACCAATAAAATCATAATTTGATTTTAAAATTCTTTCTCCAATATTTCTCTTGGGTTGAAGAAGTCATATTATCTTCTCTCATATATTTTAGTTATTGGAAATAATTGGAGAGGAAAATAATAAAATCAATTTGATCCTTTCTTCAAATTTGAAAAAAAATCAAATATGAATTGTTGAAACCTCCAACTCTCTCCTTGGGTCCTTGAGTTGCTTAAGATTTCTAGGACCACAACAAAATGCAGAATAAATATGATATGCATATGATGATCTACGTATAACATCCAAATTGAAAATTTGGGATGTTACAAACCTACCCCTCTTAAGATGAATCTCGCCCTCGAGATTCGGGTTGGTCAGCAAAAAGGTTTGGGTGGTCTCTACGGAGATCTTTTTCTCGCTCCCAGGTAGCTTCCTCCTCGGTATGGTGGCTCCACTGAACTTTGCAAAACTTGATAACCTTGCTGCGAGTAACTCGACTGGAAAACTCGAGAATTTTGACTGGCTTCTCTTCATAGGTCAAATCACTATCTAACTGAATTGCTTGCAATGGCACTGTATCTCTGAGAGGAATATCGGCCATCTCTGCGTGGCACTTCTTCCACTGGGAAACGTGAAACACATCATGAACTCCTGACAATCCTTCTGGCAATTCCAGCTTGTATGCAACTTCTGCCGTGCGTTCCAAAACTCTGTATGGTCCCACAAAACAGGGTGCCAGCTTTCCCTTGCCTCCAAAACGCTTAAGTCAACAAAGTGGGGACACCCGAAGATATGCTCTATCTCCGACTTCGTAAACTATCTCCTTGCATTTAGTATCTGCATAACTCTTCTGCCTGGATTGGGCTACCTTGAGTCTATCGCGAATCAACTTAACCTTCTCTTCCGAGTCCTTCATTAAATCTGGTCCGAACAACTGTCGATCTCCAACTTCATCCCACGATAACAGTGTCCTGCACCTCCTTCTGTACAAGGCTTCAAAAGGGGCCATCTTCAAACTGGCTTGATAACTGTTGTTATAAGAGAACTCTGCATACGGCAAATTGCCGTCCCAACTAGATCCATAATCTAGTGCACAAGCTCTCAACATGTCCTCCAGAATCTGATTAACTCTCTCGGTCTGTCCATCTGTCTGTGGATGAAAGGTTGTACTAAACTCTAGCCTGGTACCCAAAGTTTCATGCAACTGATTCCAAAACTTTGAAGTAAACTGGGTTCCTCTATCTGATACAATGGTCCTCAGAACTCCATGTAGACATACAATCCTGGTCATGTATATCTTTGCCAACTTAGCACTCATATAAGTGGTCTTCACCGGGATGAAATGAGCTACTTTCGTCAAATGATCAACTACAACCCAGATACAGTCATAGCCTGAACGAGTCCTGGGTAATCCAGTGATAAAATCCATGCCAAGCTTATCCCACTTCCATTCGGGTACCGGCAATGGTTGTAGCAATCCAGCTGGCTTCTGATGCTCTGCCTTGACTCTCTAACATACATCACATACTGCTACATACTCGGCTATATCCTTCTTCATTCCTGTCCACCAGAAACTTTCCTTTAAATCCAGATACTACTTAGTGTTTCTTGGGTGAATCGAGTACGGTGAATTATGGGCCTCCTACAGAATCAACTTCCTGATCTTGGGGTCGTTAGGCACATATATGCGATCCTGAAACCATAAAGTGTTGTACTCATCCTCACAAACTTCTTTAGCCTTTCCTTTACTCATCCTTTCCTTTATCTCCGCAATCCCCTTGTCAATCTTCTAGGCTTCCCTGATCTTACCCAAAAGAATTGACTGAATTTCCAATGCTGCAACATAACCTCTCGGAACTATCTCCAAGCATAACTCTCCAAGATCATCTGCTAGCTCATTTGGTAATCCTCCTGTTATGAGTGTGTTAACATAACTCTTGCGTCTCAACGCATCTGCTACGACATTGGTCTTTCCGGGATGGTAGTGCAATTTCATATCATAATCCTTGATGAGCTCCAACAATCTCCTTTGCCCGAGGTTCAACTCCTTCCGCGTGAAGATGTATTTCAAACTCTTATGATCCGTGTATACATCACAATGTCTTCCAATGTGAAAGTGTCTCCATGTCTTCAGCGCATGCACTACGGCTGCTAACTCCAAATCATGTGTAGCATAATTCAGCCCATGAGGTTTAAGCTGTCGTGAGGCATATGAAACAACTCTTCCTTCTTGCATAAGTACAACTCCAAGTCCTTGACATGAAGCGTCACAATATACTTGGTAATCCTTACGTTGGTCTGGGAGAATCAGCACTGGGGCTGTAACCAAACGTTTCTTCAAGTCCTGAAAACTGGCTTCACACTCCTCAGTCCATTTAAACTTGGTGTCCTTCTTCAATAACTCCGTCATGGGCTTTGCAATCCTGGAGAAATTCTTAAGAAACCTCCGATAATAACCTGCGACTCCAAGAAAACTCCTGACTCTCCAACTGATGTGGGTGCCACCCATTTAGTGACAGGTAGGGTCTACTGCTATTCCTTCTCCGGATATAACATGTCTGAGAAATCCAACTTCCTTAACCAAAACTCACATTTGCTGAACTTGGCATACAACTGATGTTCTCTGAGCTTCTCAAGAACCAAACACAAATGCTCCTTATGCTCTTCTTCATTCTTCGAGTAGACCAATATATCATCAATGAACACCACGACGAACTTATCCAGAAACTCATAAACACTTTGTTCATCATATTTATGAAATAGGCAGGTGCGTTAGTCAGACCAAATGACATAACGGTATACTCATATAGCCTGTACCTTGTGGTAAAAGCTGTCTTCGGTATATCCTGCTCTTGGATCTTCAACTGGTGATAACCTGATTGAAGATCGATCTTGGAGAAAACTTTAGCTCCTTGCAACTGGTCAAACAAATCATTGATCATCGGCAAAGGGTATTTGTTCTTGATTGTCACTTCATTCAGTGCATGATAATCAACAACCATCCTTAAAGATCCATCATTCTTCTCCACTAGAAGCACTGGGGCTCCCCAAGGTGATGAACTTGGTCGAATGTAACCTTTCTCCAGTAACTCCTTTTATCTGCATCTTAATTTCCTCCAGATACTTTGCGGGCATCCGATATGGTCTCTTTGATATTGGAACAGTGCCTGGCAATAGCTCAATCAAAAACTCAATGTCTCGATCTGGTGGCATGCGTGATAACTCCTCCAGAAATACGTCGGGGTAGTCCTTCACCACTGGTACTTCCTCCTGTACAACTCCTGATAAGGAATTCACTTGAGTCCTCCTCGGCGCATGCCGGGATACATACTTGATCCTGTTTCCTTCTGGGGTGGTGAGAAGAATTGATTTACTTGCGCAGTCGATGTTTCCTTCAAACTTGGATAGCCAATCCATTCCCAGTATCACTTCCAATCCTTGTGACTCCAGAACAATTAGGTTGGTGGGAAAACATGTCTACCTATGGTTAGTGGCAACTGATAGCATCCCCTACTAGCCATATACTCCGCTCCTGGGGAACTTACTAACATAGGTGACTTAAGCGCTACGGTTGGCAGGTTATACTTATCCACAAATCACCTTGATATGTATGAATGTGATGCACCAGTATCGAAAAGAACAAGTGCGGTAAATGCATTAATCAAAAACTTACCGACAACTGTGTCGGGTTGATCCTCAATTTTCTCCAGCTGACGTGGTTCACCTGACCTTTGGTGAAGGGGTTCGGCTTCTTGGCAGAACCTCCATTGCCATTTCCATTCTTAGCTTCAAGACATTCAATAGCATAATGTCCGGTCTTCTAGCACTTGAAACAGGTAATGTGGCTCAGATCCCTCTTGGCTGGTGTTGAAGGGTTCGAACGGTTCTGGGTGCTGCTTCCTCCATTCCCGTTGCCATTCTTGGGGCCACTATGTTTGTGCGAACTTGCTCCATTGTGCGTGTGTCCTCCATGGTTATGGCCTCCATGGTTGTGGTTATGTCCTCCCGAGTACGGGGAATAGCGGGGATTCTGCTGAGCTCCTGAGGTGTACCTCCACTGTCCATACTTCCTCTTGCGATTATCAATCTGTTGTTGCTTGCCTTCAATCATGAGAGCCATGTTACCAACTCCTGGTAGTTGTTGAATATTGCCACCATCAACTGCATGCTTAGCTCATCATTCAGTCCCCCCAGAAACTTCTCCTGCTTAGCGGCATCTGTAGCTACGTCATCAGGGGCATAACGTGCTAAATTGATAAACTCATCCACATACTGGCCCACTGTACGTCCTGCTTGGCGCAAGTTGCTAAACTCGCGCTTCTTCATGCTCATAGCTGCTACTGAAACATGGGCAGTGCAGAAAGCCTGCTAAAATTGATCCCATGTAACAGTGTCAATGGGGGGTAAGTGGCTGTGAAATTCTCCCACCAAGATGTTGCGGGTCCATCAAGCTGATGTGCGGCAAAACACACTCTCTCTGCATCCGTGCATCCTGTAGTGGTCAGCTCTCTTCCAATCTTGCGGAGCCAATCATCTGCAACAATCGGCTCGGTGCTACTAGAGAACACCGGCTGATTCAACCTTAGAAAGCGGGCTAGGTGATCAACAGGGGGTGGTGGTGGTGGGATGTTGTTGTTGTTGTTGTTGCCTTGGTTCTGGTTCTGAACTAGTATCTGCATCAAGGCATTTTGCTGCTGGATCAACTGAGTGAGCTCCAGTGGGAAGGAAAATCCATTGTCACGTCTCGGAGGCATCTGATGGGTTAGAAGGGGTGAGAAAACAGAATAGAAATGAGGTCTAAGAGAGATTCACTACCCATATGCCCATGAGACAAACACAATAAATTTCACTTCAATCAATAGCACACAAGATCACACAATCGGTCTAACCTATGATTACAAACTCGATTGTTGCTAATTACTTGGAGGAAAAATGACTACTAATTACAATGATGGTCATCTAGAAATTTTTATCAGAGGAAGACTCCATGATATCTGCTCCAACTTCGTCAATGTAGTCGTCATCACTATCATCATTTGCATCACTATCCGTGTCGGTGTCGTCCAAGATGATGTAGTCCTCCGAACGGATCTCTGTTGCTCACTTGATATTCTCCACTGATATTCCCATCTTCCTCTTCAGATCTTCATGATTCTCCTCTAGTACGGAAATCTCTTCCTCATATCCATCGCGTGTAGAATTGAGTTCCTCTTCTAGCTAGTTATTTCTCTTCACCAATTTCTTGATCTTCTTCATGTGGATAATCTGTTGATTCTCCTGGCGATGAATAAGATCTCCCATTTCTTGAATGTAGGCTGCAATTGATCCATCCCTCCTGGTACGAATCATCTCCAATTTGTCATCTAGGCGGCCACATATTTGATCAATGGTATTCTCCAGCTCCTTATGATACACCTCACATATGCGTCCAAAGATGATATGTGCTGCCATGCTCTTTCCTATACTCCAGCTTGGTGCATCCAGGTAGAAATCAATAGGCTCTATTGTTGGCGCAAATGTCCTCCTAGGTACCCAGACTTTGATCTTCCAGCGCGCCTCTTCCGTTACAGATGTAGAGAAAGTCCCCGTGCAGCTTGGTAGTCTGATGTTCAAATAATTAGTGACTTCCTTCAAGTGGCGTCTGAAAGGGGTGTCGTCATCCGGTTGAGTGAACTTGTTCCTGGGATCCGCCATCTATAGAGTAGAAAGAGAGGAGAATTAGAAATGAGTAGAGAAGAGAAATCTTGTGGCTCATTCTAGTGGTCATGTCCTACAGTCAGCGTGTGCTCTGACACCATCTTATAGCTACCAGACCTCAAACGATCAAGTCTCTGTGCATCACTGTCATCCCTGTATCAGTAATGCTGACACGCACAATACTCGAGGAATTATAACAGAGTTTCAATCACACACTTATTACATCAAGTCCTCATAAAAAGTATGATTACACAAAAATATCATGGCTGAAGGCCATCTAAACTAGATAACAACGGAAGCTTCGAAGGTAAATGAGTCCATCAACTCCAATGACATAGCTGAGTGCAAAACAACAACCCATCACACCTTATTCATCATCTGAGTAGTCTGCAACATGAGACGTTGCAACCGTGTAGGTTAGCACATTGAATATGCTGGCAGAGTTACACTGTAAAGCAATGAAATGCAAGAACTATATCTACATGCAATATTTGGCTCGTGGAGGCTGTAAGTTTATGGTTTTGCATAAAGCTAGTTTTTCCCTACAACAAAACAACAACAAACAACAACAAATCCTTTAGTCCCAAACAAGTTGGGGTAGGCTAGAGGTGAAACCCATAAGATCTCGCAACCAACTCATGGCTCGGGCACATGGATAGCAACATTCCACGCACCCCTGTCCATAGTTAGCTCTTTGGTGATACTCCAATCCTTCATGTCTCTCTTAACAGACTCCTGCCATGTAAAATTTGGTCTACCCGGCCCTCTCTTGACATTCTCCGCACGCTTTAGTCATCCTCTATGCACTGGAGCTTCTGGAGGCCCGCGCTGAATATGCCCAAACCATCTCAGACGATGTTGGACAAGCTTCTCTTCAATTGGTGCTACCCCAACTCTATCTCGTATATCATCATTCCGGACTCGATCCTTCCTCATGTGGCCACACATCCATCTCAACATACGCATCTCTGTCACACCTAACTGTTGAACATGTCGCCTTTTAGTTGACCAACACTCAGCGCCATACAATATTGCGTGTCGAACCGCCGTCCTGTAGAACTTGCCTTTTAGCTTCTGTGGCACTCTCTTGTCACACAGAATGCCAGAAGCTTGGCGCCACTTCATCCATCCGTCTTTGTTTCAATGATTCACATCTTCCTCAATACCCCCATCCTCCTGCAGCATTGACCCCAAATACCTAAAGGTGTCCTTCTGAGGTACCACCTGGGCATCAAGGCTAACCTCCTCCTCCTCACACCTAGTAGTACTGAAACCGCACATCATGTACTCGGTTTTAGTTCTACTAAGCCTAAACCCTTTTGATTCCAAGGTTTGTCTCCATAACTCTAACTTTCTATTTACCCCCGTCCGACTATCGTCAACTAGCACCACATCATCTGCAAAGAGCATACACCATGGGATATCTCCTTGTATATCCCTTGTGACCTCATCCATCATCAATACAAAAAGATAAGGGCTCAAAGCTGACCCCTGATGCAGTCCTATCTTAATCGGGAAGTCATCAGTATCGACATCACTTGTTCGAACACTTGTCACAACATTATCGTACATGTCCTTGATGAGGGTAATGTACTTTGCTAGGACTTTGTGTTTCTCCAAGGCCCACCACATGACATACCGTGGTATCTTATCATAGGCCTTCTCCAATTCAATGAACACCATATGCAAGTCCTTCTTTTGCTCCCTATATCTCTCCATAAGTTGTCGTACCAAGAAAATGGCTTCCATGGTCGACCTCCCAGGCATGAAACCATACTGCTTTTTGGTCACGCTTGTCATTCTTCTTAAGCGGTGCTCAATGACTCTCTCCCATAGCTTCATTGTATGGCTCATCAGCTTAATTCCATGGTAATTAGTACAACTCTAAACATCCCCCTTGTTCTTGAAGATTGGTACAAATATACTCTGTCTCCATTCTTCTGGCATCTTGTTTGCCCAAAAAATGAGGTTTAAAAGCTTGGTTAGCCATACTATCTCTATGTCCCTGAGACCTTTCCACACCTCAATGGGGATACAATCAGGGCCCATCGCCTTGCCACCTTTCATCCTTTTTAAAGCCTCCTTGGCCTCAGACTCCTGGATTTTCCACACAAAACACATGCTGGTCTCATCAAAGGAGTCGTCCAGTTCAATGCTAGAACTCTCATTCTCCCCATTGAATAGCTTGTCAAAGTACTCCCGCCATCTATGCTTAACCTCCTCGTCCTTCACCAAGAGTTGTCCTGCTCCGTCCTTGATGCATTTGACTTGGCCAATATCCCTTGCCTTCCTCTCTTGGATCTTGGCCATCTTATAGATGTCCCTTTCGCCTTCCTTCGTGCCTAACTGTTGGTAGAGGTCCTCACATTCCCGGCCCCTTGCTTCACCAACAACTCGCTTTGCGGCTTTCTTCGCCATCTGGTACTTTTCTATGTTGTCTGCACTCCTATCCAGGTATAGGCATCTGAAGCAATCTTTCTTCTCTTTAACCGCCTTCTGGACATCATCATTCCACCACCAGGTATCCTTATCTTTGCTTCTCCTTCCCCTGGATACTCCAAACTCCTCTGAGGCCACCTTACGAATGCAAGTCGCCATCTTCATCCACACATTGTCCGCATCCCCTCCTTCCTCCCAAGGGCCCTCCTTAATGACCATCTCCTTGAACGCCTGAGCTACCTCCCCCTTGAGCTTCCACCACTTCGTTCTAGCGACTTTGGCACGCTTATCCCGCTGGACAAGAATCCGAAAGCGGAAGTTAGCAATCACCAGCTTATGCTGGGGTACAACACTCTCTCCATGTATCACCTTATAGTCTAGGCACACATGCCTATCTTCTCTTCTCGAGAGGATGAAATCAATCTGGCTAGAGTGTTGGCCACTACTAAAAGTCACCAGATGTGATTCTCTCTTTCTAAAGAGGGTGTTAGCTACAATCATGTTGTAGGCTAGAGCAAAGCTTAAGACATCTTCTCCTTCTTGATTCCTGATGCCATAGCCAAAGCCCCCATGCGCCCCTTCAAAACCTGTGTTAGACGTACCCACATGGCCATTGAGGTCTCCTCCTATGAAGTGCTTCTCACCAATAGGTACACTCCTAACCATGTCTTCCAGGCCTTCCTAGAACTCCCTCTTGGTGTTCTCATTGTGGCCTACTTGTGGGGCATACGCGCTGATAACATTGAGAACCAAGTCCTCAACTACCAGCTTGACCAGGATAATCTGGTCCCCACGTCTCTTGACGTCTACCACTCCATACTTGAGGCTCTTGTTGATCAAGATGCCTACGCCATTTCTGTTTGCAGCCATCCCCATGTACCACAGCTTGAAGCCGATATCCTCCACCTCCTTCGCCTTCTGTCCTCTCCATTTGGTTTCTTGGACGCAAAGGATATCAACACCTCTCCTCACCGCTGCATCAACTAGCTCCCGAAGCTTCCCTGTCAGAGACCCTATGTTCCAGCTACCTAAGCGAATCCTCCTAGGCTCGGCTAGCTTCCTTACCCTTCACACTCGTCAAGTCAAATGCGAAGACCCTTGCTCATTTTCCACTACATCCGGGCGCCGATGTAGCGCGCCACTAAGGATGCGACGACCCAATCCTCGCTCACTTGCCAGCGTATTCGGATCAAGATATAGCATGCCACCTAGGGGTGATGGCCCAGCCCTTGCCCATTTTCCACCACAGCCGGATTCTGATGTAGCGCATCGCTGAGAGGGTTACGCCCCAACGAAAATATTTTGGGTTTCATCTCCATAAGAGTGGCTGAGTTTTTATGTTAGCTCGCCAAGCCTATCACAACCCTCCTCCTTTACCCGGGCTTGGGACAGGCTATGTTGAGACAACATAGGCGGAGTTAGTTTTTCCCTACAACAAAGGAATAAATTTATTTAACTACTCCCAAGTTGCCCAATATTTGAGAAGGTAACCCCAACTCAAATCCCAATTAGAAGTATCATCATTAACCCAACAAATTAATTAAAGTAACGATGAGATCACATCAATAGATTCAAGTACTAGACACTCCAGATGTCTATAACCGGGGACATGGCTAACCATGATTAGTTTATACACTCTGCAGAGGTTTGTGCACATTTCCCCACAAGACTCAACCACGTCCATGACCGGATGATCGAGACATAGTCTTTCGGAAACATTAACTCTCTACTCCGGACAGACCGGTACACCTACTTTCCCCTACATATGCTAGTCCACCTCTTCAAGAGCTCACGCAACATACTCAACTAAGCCAGAGCCCATAATGGCTAGTGGTTGCACACGGAAGTTTCTAGCATGAATAATCTTATGATCCCTATGAGCCTGGGTGGCATTCCATCGGAAAAATCACACGGGTACTTCGGGATTTCCCAAGAACAGGCAACACTGGGTTCCCTAGGTGCCTCAACCAATCCACCCAGATGTATATTAAAGTTACCACCTTAATGTTATCCATGATTAAATAAGTCTCAAACTTCCATGTGTGAATCATGATCCAATCCCCGTCTACGAGCATGGCTAAGCTATAATAAGCATAACGTATATTCCCGGGGTGATCAAAAGGTATTAGGTTCCTACCTCAAGCACTACAACCAAAACCACATGTTCCCAATCCTACTCATGCAAATATATGAGGGGTAGAACTAATGCATAGTAAAAAAATTGGGTATAAAAGAGTATGATCAAAGTGTAACTTGCCTTGTTGACGATCTGCAGACTCTAGAGATTCGTAGTAACAAGCTTCGCATTTTGGGTAATCTAGTGTAAACAAACAATAGCATACATAAGCAATCACTCAATCAAAACAACGGGAAAACCGAGAAAAGATTCAAATCAAACACGAAACAGACAAATGGCTTAAACTAACAAAAGTCAAACCTAACAGCAATATTATCATGTGGATTAGATCTTATTAGTTGCTACATGTGATTAGCTACGATTTGCAAAAAGAATCAACTCAAACGGAGAAACGAAACTCAACATACGAACGAAACAAGATCATTTACTAATCTGGACTAAACTCAAATTTTACAGTACCAAAAACATGTTAAAGTTGGTTAACTAGAAAGAACAGAATGATACGAAGATTTAGGCACTAGTTTCTTCTAATTTGGATAAACGACTAAAAAGTTATGCTAGTTTAAAGATCAGGGGCTAAATCGCGATAAACTATTCGCGGATAGGTCCCTGGCCGAAAATAAACTAAAAAGAAAAAAATACTACAGCGCGAACGTTCGCTAACAGAACTTATACAACAAAAATCGTTCATCAAAACGAACGAACAAACGAACTTTCGTTAACTAAGTAAAACGAAGCTAAATCGATCTAAACCGTAAAATAAAAAAACCAGAAATAAAACTAAACCGAAAGAACCGACGGTTCTTACCGGGTTTCAAAGAAAAACCAACAGTGGCGAGGTAGATTGTAATGGCGGCGGCTCCGGCGACGGCGTGGGGCGACGGCGAGCGGCGTAGGACGGTGACGCGCGATAGTGCGGCGAGGCGGCGGCAGCGGCGGCGCACTGCTGCGGTGGAGGTGGGGCGATGCGGGGCAAGGTGGAGGAGAGGCGGCGGGGCTACGGGCTTATAAAGGCCATCGGGGGAGGGGGGTGGCTCGGCCCCTACTTGGTGCCCAAGTCGGCCGTCGGCGATGGCGCGGATCCGGACTCCGGCGAGTTCGGTTCCCGCATGGGAGGGCGAGGCGGTGGCGCAACGGGCCGACCTGCTCAGCTGGGCCTTCGGCCGAGTCAGGCGGGAAGTTTTTTTCTTTTTGAAATAAATTTCGCCCGAAAGAAAAATCCTAAATAAATATAAAGAAAAATCTAAATATTCCAGAAACAATTTTGACCGTCCAAACTTAATATTTAAGACAACGTGAACATTTTTCTGGATTAAGATGCAATTTTGAAAAATGCAAAAAAAAATCTAATTCAAATAAAATAGGAAATAAAATACCAATAAAATCATAATTTGATTTTAAAATTCTTTCTCCAATATTTCTCTTGGGTTGAAGAAGTCGTATTATCTTCTCTCATATATTTTTATTATTGGAAATAATTGGAGAGAAAAATAATAAAATCAATTTGATCCTTTCTTCAAATTTGAAATAATTTCAAATATGAATTTTGTGAAACCTCCAACTGTCCCCTTGGGTCCTTGAGTTGCTTAAGATTTGTAGGATAACAACAAAATGCAGAATAAATATGATATGCATATGATGATCTATGTATAACATCCAAATTGAAAATTGGGGATGTTACAAGATCTACCCTCCCGAGGAAGAACATGGATTGGCGGCGGCTCCATATCGTAAAACGCGATGAATCCTTCTCTCTTGTTTTTTCTCCCCGAACGTGAATATATGGAGTTGGAGTTGAGGTAAGTGGAGGTCCAGCTGGCCCACAAGATAGGGGGCGCGCCCTCCGTCCTTGTGGCCAGGTTGTGGGCCCCCTTCGGTTGATTTTTTGCCAATATTTTTTATTTATTCCAAAAGTTATCTCCTTGAAGTTTCAGGTCATTCTGAGAACTTTTATTTCTGCACAAAAATAACACCATGGCAATTCTGCTAAAAACATCGTCAGTACAGGTTAGTTCCATTGAAATCATGCAAATTAGAGTCCAAAACAAGGGCAAAAGAGTTTGGAAAAGTAGATACGATGAAGATGTATCAACTCCCCCATGCTTAACCCATTGCTTGTCCTCAAGCAATTCAGTTGACAAATTGAAAGTGATAAAGAAAAACTTTTACAAACTCTGTTTGATCTTGTTGTTGCAAATATGTAAAGCCAGCATTCAAGTTTTCAGCAAAGATTACGAACTAACCATATTCATAATAACATTTAGGTCTCACGTTTTTACTCATATCAATGGCATAATCAACTAGAGAGTAATGATAATAAATCTCGGATGACAACACTTTCTCAAAACAATCATGATATGATATAACAAGATAGTATCTTGCTAGCCCTTTCTGAGACCGCAAAACATAAATGCAGAGCACCCCTGAAGATAAAGGACTGACTAGACATTCTAATTTATGGTAAAAGAGATCCAGTCATAGTCATACTCAATTATCAATTAATAACAATGCATACAAATGACGGTGGTGCTCTAACTAGTGCTTTTTATAAGAGGAAGATGACTCAACATAAAAGTAAATAGATAGGCCCTTCGCAGAGGGAAGCAGGGATTTATAGAGGTGCTAGAGCTCGAGTGTTTGAAACAGAGATAAATAATATTTTGAGTGGTATGCTTTCATTGTCAACATAACAACCAAGAGATCTCGGTATCTTCCATGCTACATACATTATAGGCGGTTCACAAACAGAATGGTAAAATTTATACCCCACCCACATTCCACGGCTGGTCCGAAACAACGGGTACCATCCAACTAACAACAATCCTGGGGGAGTTTGTTTGCAATTATTTTGATTTGATTTGAGCATGGGACTGGGCATCCCGATTACCAGCCATTTTCTCGTGAATGATGAGCGGAGTCCACTCATCGTGATAATAACCCACCTAGCATGGAATATATAGATAGCTCTAGTTGCCACATGAGCGATTCAAGTATAAAAAAACATAATTTCATTTGAAGGTTTAGAGTTTGGCACATGAAAATTTACTTGGAATGACAGGTAAATACCACATATAGGTAGGTATGGTGGACTAATATGGAACAACTTTAGGGTTTATGGAAGTGGATGCACAAGTAGTATTCCTGCTTAGACAAGTGAAGGCTAGAAAAAGACTGGGGAGCGACCAACTAGAGGGCGACAACAATCATAAACATGCATTGAGATTAACCAACAATGAGTGCAAGCATGAGTAGGACATAGATCACCATGAACATAAACATCGTGGAGGCTATGTTGATTTTGTTTCAACTACATGCGTGAACATGTGCCAAGTCAAGTCACTCAAATCATTCAAAGGAGGATACCATCCTATCATACAACATCACAACCATTTTAATAGCATGTTGGCACACAAGGTAAACCATTATAAACTCCGAGCTAATTAAGCATGACATGAGTAACTATAATCTCTAATTTTCATTGCAAACATCTTTCATTCATAATAGGCTGAATCGGGAACGATGAAGTAATCATATTTACAAAAACAAGATAGGTCGAGTTCATACCAGCTTTTTTTTCTCATCTCAATCATTTCATCATATTACATCATTATTGCCTTTCACTTGCATGATCAAACGTTGTGGATAATAATAATAGTGCACGTGCATTGGACTAAGCTGGAACCTGCAAACATTTATTCAAAGGAGAAGACAAGGTAATATGGGCTCTTTGTTAGATCAACAATAATGCATATGAGAGCCACTCATCATTTTCATTGTGGTCTTCTCCTCTCGACCCCCAAAGAAAAGAAAAGAATTTCAAAGAAACACACTGAAATGTTTTTGGAGTTTTTTTTATCTGAAGTAAGTAAAACAAGAATGAGAAAAACTATTTACACGGGAAAGCTCCCAACAAGCAAAAGAAGAACAAGAAATCTTTGTGGGTTTTCTTTTTAATACTACTAAGCAAGCAAACTAAACTAACTAGAAGCTCCAACTAATTTTTTTGGTTTTTTTCTCAAAGTTTTTTCAAACACACAAGAAGAAAGCAAGAAAAGAAAATAAACTAGCATGGATAATACAATGAAAAAGTATGAACACTAACAACTAGAATGAGTGTGTGAACATAAATGTAATGTCGGTGAGAAATATGTGCTCCCTCAAGCTTAGGCTTTTGCCCTAAGTTGGTCCAGGGCCACCACTGGCCTGGATGATATTCAAAATCATAGTTGGGGTCGTACTGTGCTGCGGCAGCTACCGCCTGGCGAGCTGCTTCTTGGAGGCGAGTGGCCTTCGTTGTTCTCTCATACTCGTTTGTCTCCTCTCTAGTTACAAAATATTTCCCATTTGCCTAAAAGTTAAAGAAGGAAGGAGCGGGAAGGGTAATATGGACAACACGCCGACTGTCAAAGATTAGTCGGTACTGGAGGGACTGTTCGTTCCTCTCAAGAAATTGGTAGCGTATCATAGCATTATAATCTAGAAAAGCGGGTGGAAACTCAATGTCATTCTCTCTTATAGGTACACCAACATAATTAGCTAAACGAGTTGCATAAATCGCACCAAATAAATCTCCATCTTTAGCATTAAGATGTAACCTCCTCGCAACAATGGCCCCCAGGTTATATCGCTTATCACCTAACACCACACTCTTGAGGACACCAAGATATGGGACGCAAAGGTGGCTATGCTCATGCTTACCATTAATGCATCTACCTATAAATAGAGAAAAGTAATGTATGGCAGGAAAGTGAATGCTCCCTATGGTAGCTTGTGTGATATTTCTAGTTTCTCGCATAGTGATGCTAGCAAGGAAATCATTATATTCAGATTTATGAGGCTCACTAGGAACGCCCCACTGTGGGATTTTGCAGGCAGTATTAAAATCTTCAAGGTCCATGGTATATGATTCATCATAAAGATCAAATAAAACAGTATGAGTATTATGCTTAGATGAAAATTCAAACCTCCGCACAAAGGAATCGGTGAGGTAATAGTATTGTTGGCCCTTATCTGATACGAATTCCTCAAGATCAGCATTACGTATATACGCATCAAATTCATCTGAAGCCTGCATGAACCATAAACTCATCTGATGGCCATTCACAAGGCCGCACTTGAGCTTCCCTTGGTGGTTCAAGGTCCGGCTCATTATCGCGAGCATCGGTGCTTGCTTCCTCGAAGAACCACCTTGGTACAGGTTCCTAAACATTTTTCTTCCTCCGAAAAATTCCTGAAATTTTTAGTGACTCAAAATAAAAGTGAACCAAACACGAAAAAATTGATAGCAACTACTCCTACAAGTGTGTAGAGGCTATATCATACATCAAAACTACTTTGGACCATATCTAATTGACATGCAAGCTCAAGAACAGGGTCACCACAGCAGCAAAAATTTGCAATACATAAAGCACTAGAACAAAAACTAGTAGGACCATTGGAGGAGTCACATAGCAAAGAACAATCCCCCAAAGCAGTTTCATGAATGGAGCTTTGAGCAAGGAGATCGAACATGGCAGCAAAATGAGCAAGATCACGGGTTTGAGCTACGAGATAATTTTTTCTGGAGGAAGACGAAGTGGATGGGTGCTGGGATAAGTGAAGGGGACCCACGTGGGGCCCAAGAGATAGGGGCGCGCCCAGGGGGTAGGGTGCGCCCTCCGTCCTTGTGGCTCACTGGTGCATCCCCCTGGTGTGTTCCCATTGCCAGAAATTCTCAAATATTCTATAAAAAATCCTACTAAATTTTTAGGGCATTTGGAGAACTTTTATTTTCAGGTTATTTTTTTATTACATGGATAATTCAGAAAACAAATAGAAAAATACTATTTTTTCTTTATTTATTCTAAATAACAGAAAGTAAAAGGAGGGTACAAAAAGTTGTGCTTCCTAAATTCATCCATTTCATGCTCATCAAAAGGAATCCATTAACAAGGTTGATCAAGTCTTATTATCAAACTTCTTCCGAATGACATGAAACCGGAGAATTTTCGAATAACACTAGGTTACCTCAATGGGGATATTCATGTCCCCAACAATAAGAATGTCATATCTCTTTTTGACTGTAGGAAGAGGGAATTCAAAACCACCAATAGTAATAGTTGGATTTTTCCAATAGAAAAATTGATACTATGAACTTGAGGTTGCTTCTTCAGAAAGTGTACCATATTGTCATTACCATTAACATGAAAAGTGACATTGCCTTTGTTGCAGTCAATAATAGCCCCTGCAGTATTGAAAAACGGTCTACCCAGGATGATCGACAGACTATCATCCTCGGGAATATCAAGAATAACAAAGTCTGTTAAGATAGTAACGTTTGCAACCACAATAGGCACATCCTCACAAATACCGATGGGTATAGCAATTGATTTATCAGCCATTTGCAAAGATATTTCAGTAGGTGTCAACTTATTCAAATCAAGTCTACGATATAAAGAGAAAGGCATAACACTAACACCGGCTCCAAGATCACATAAAGCAGTTTTAACATAGTTTCTTTTAATGGAGCATGGTATAGTTGGTACTCCTGGGTCTCCTAGTTTCTTTGGTATTCTACCCTTAAAAGTGTGATTAGCAAGCATGGTGGAAATTTCAGCTTCCGGTATCTTTCTTTTATTAGAGACAATATCTTTCATATACTTAGCATAAGGAGGCATTTTAAGCATATCAATCAAACACATACGCAAAAAGATAGGTCTAATCATTTCAACAAAGCGCTGAAAATCCTCATCGTCCTTTTTCTTGGATAGCTTGGGAGGAAAAGGCATGGGTTTTTGAACCCATGGTTCTCTTTCTTTACCATGCTTCCTAGCAACGAAGTCTCTCTTATCATATCATTGATTCTTTGATTGTGCGTTATCAAGATCAACATCAGGTTCAATCTCTACATCATTATCATTACTAGGTTTAGCATCATCATTAACATTATCACTAGGTTCATGTTCATCGCCATATTGTGTCTCAGTATCAGAAATAGAAATATCATTGGGATTCTCACGTGTGTCAATAACAGGTTCACTAGAAGCATGCAAAGTCCTATCATTGTTCCTTTTCTTTTTATTAGAAGGACTAGATGCATCAGAATTAATTCTCTGAGAATCTTGCTCAATTCTCATAGGATGGCCCTCGGGATACAAAGGTTCCCGGGTCATTTTACCATCTCTAGTCATAACCCTAACAACATTATCATTGTTCTTATTATTTAACTCACTAAGCAAATCATCTTGTGCCATAAGTACTTGTTCTACTTGAGTTGTAACCATGGAAGCATGTTTACTAATGAGCTTAAGATCACTTTTAACTCTAGACATATAATCACTCAAGTGTTCAACCATATAAGCATTACGTTTCAATTTTCTACCAACATAAGCATTGAAATTTTCTTGTTTAACAATAAAATTATCAAACTATCCAAGCATTGACTAGCAGATTTATTATGAGGAATATCACTTTCATCAAATCTATAGAGATAATTTACCTTTACTACCTGTGTCGGGTTATCAAGACCATGTATTTCTTCAATAGGCGGTAAATTCTTAACATCTTCAACTTTAATACCTTTTTCTTTCATAGATTTCTTTGCCTCTTGCATATCTTCAGGACTGAGAAATAGAATACCTCTTTTCTTTGGAGTTGGCTTAGGAGTTGGTTCAGGAAGTATGCAATCATTATCATTAGTCAATATATTATCCAATAGCAATTCAGCTTGCTCAACAGTTCGTTCCCTGAAAACACAACCATCACAACTATTCAGGTGGTATCTGGAATCGTTGGTTAGTCCATTTTTAAAGATATCAAGTATTTCATTTTTCTTGAGAGGATGATTAGGAAAAACATTAAGTAATTAGAGAAGCCTCCCCCAAGCTTGTGGGAGACTCTCTTCTTCAATTTGCACAAAGTTAAATATTTCCCGTAAGGCAGCTTGTTTCTTATTAGCAGGAAAATATTTTGCAGAGAAATAGTAAATCATATCTGGGAACTACGCACACAACCATGAGCAAGAGAATTAAACCATATCTTAGCATCACCCTTTAATGAGAAAGGAAACAATTTAAGAATATAGTAATAGCGAATTTTTTCCTCATGAGCAAATAGGGTGGCTATATCATTCAATTTAGTAAGATGTGCCACAACAGTTTCAGATTCGTAACCATGGAAAGGATCAGATTCAACCAAAGTAATTAACTCATGATCGATAGAGAATTCATAATCCTTAGTAACACAGATAGGTGAAGTAGCAAACTTGGGATCATATTGCATTCTAGCATTCAAAGACTTTTCTTTCAGCTTAGCTAACAGTTTCTTAAGATCATCTCTATCATTGCAAGAAAGAAAGTCTCTAGCAGTTTCTTCATCCATAATACAACCCTCGGTTACCACAGGCAATTCATATCTAGGGGGAGAATCATAATCTTCAGTTTCAGTAATTTCATTCTCTCTAACCCTAGCAAGTTGCTCATCAAGAAATTCACCTAGTGGCACAGTATTATCAAGCAAAGAAGTAGTACCATCATAAGCATCATGCATATTTGAAGTGGCATCATCAATAACATGGGACATATTAGAATCAATAGCAGGTGTAGGAGTCGCAAGTTTACTCAAAACAGAAGGTGAATCAAGTGCAGAACTAGGCGACAGTTCCTTACTTCCCCTCATAGTTGAGGGATAGATCTTGGTTTTGTTGTCTTTCAGATTCCTCATAGTGATCAACAGATATAAATCCCAAGTGACTCGGAGAATAGAGCTATGCTCCCCAGCAACAGCGCCAGAAAAAGTTCTCGAGAACCCACAAGTATAGGGGATCGCAACAGTTTTTGAGGGTAGAGTATTCAGCCCAAATTTACTGATTCGACACAAGGGGAGCCAAAGAATATTCTCAAGTATTAGCAGCTGAGTTGTCAATTCAACAACACTTGAAAGACTTAATATCTACAACAGAGTATTTAGTAGCAAACTAGTATGGAAGTAATGGTAACAGTAGCAAAAGTAACAGTAGTAGTTTTGCAGCGATCGTAACAGTGGCAACGGAAAACTAACTTAGCAAAACAAGCTCGTAGGCAATGGATCAATGATGGATAATTATGTCGGATGGCATTCATCATGCAACAGTTATAACATAGGGTGACATAGAACAAGCTCCAATTCATCAATATAATGTAGGCATGTATTCCGAATGTAGTCAGACATGCTTATGGAAAAGAACTTGCATGACATCTTTTATCCTACCCTCCCGTGGCAGCGGGGTCCTATTGGAAACTAAGGGATATTAAGGTCTCCTTTTAATAGATTACCAGACCAAAGCATTAGCACTTAGTGAATACAAGAACTCCTCAAACTACGGTCATCACCGAGAAGTGTCCCAACTATTGTCACTCCGGGGTTGCCGGATCATAACACATAGTAGGTGACTATAACTTGGAACGTAGGATCAAGAACTCACATATATTCATGAAAACATAATAGGTTCAGATTTGGAATGATGGCCCTTGGTCCCTAGTGACAAGCATTAAGCATAGCAAAGTCATAGCAAAATCAATCTTAGAACATAGTGGATACTAGGGATCAAACCCTAACAAAACTAACTCGATTACATGATAAATCTCATCCAACCCATCACCGTCCAGCAAGCCTATGATGGTATTACTCATGCACGACACTGAGCATCATGAAATTGGTGATGGAGGATGGTTGTGATGACGATGGCGACGGGTTCCCCTCTCCGGAGCTCCGAACAGACTCCAGATCTGCCCTCCCAAGGAAGAACAGGGCTTGGCGGCGGCTGTGTATCGTAAACCACAATGAATCCTTCTCTCTGGGTTTTTTCTCCCCGAATGTGAATATATGGAGTTGTAGTTGAGGTCGGCGGAGGTCCAGGGGGCCACAAGATAGGGGGCGTGCCCAGGGGGTAGGGCGCGCCCTCCGTCCTTGTGGCCAGGGGGAAGGAAATATGCCCTAGAGGCAATAATAAAGTTGTTATTTTATATTTCCTTATATCATGATAAATGATTATTATTCATGCTAGAATTGTATTAACCGGAAACTTGATACATGTGTGGATACATAGAAAAAACACTGTGTCCCTAGTATGCCTCTACTTGACTAGCTCGGTAATCAAAGATGGTTAAGTTTCCTAGCCATAGACATGTGTTGTCATTTGATGAACGGGATCACATCATTAGGAGAATGATGTGATGGACAAGACCCATCCGTTAGCTTAGCATAATGATCATTCAGGTTTATTGCTACTACTTCCTTCATGTCAAATACATATTCCTCCGACTATGAGATTATGCAACTCCCGAACACCGGTGGAATGCCTTGTGTGCTATCAAACATCACAACGTAACTGGGTGATTATAAATATGCTCTACAGGTATCTCTGAAGGTGTTTGTTGGGTTGGCATAGATCAAGATTAGGATTTGTCACTCCGAGTATCGGAGAGGTATCTCTTGGCCCTCTTGGTAATGCACATCATACGAAGCCTTGCAAGCAATGTGACTAATGAGTTAGTTGCAGGATGATGCATTGCGCAACGAGTAAAGAGACTTGCCGGTAACGAGATTGAACTAGGTATGAAGATACTGATGATCAAATCTCGGGCAAGTAACATACCGATGACAAAGGGAATAACATATGTTGACATTGCGGTTCGGCTCATAAAGATCTTCGTAGAATATAACCAATATAAGCATCCAGGTTCCGCTATTATTTATTGACTGGAGAGGTGTATCAGTCATGTCTACATAGTTCTCGAACCCGTCGGGTCCGCACGCTTAACATTCGATGACAATATGTATTATATGAGTTATGTGTTTTGGTGAACAAAGGTTGTTTGAAGTCCCGGATGAGATCACGGACATGATGAGGAGTCCCAAAATGGTCGACAGGTAAAGATTGATATATTGGAAGGTGGTATTCAGACACCGGAATAGTTCCGGAGTGTTTCGGGTAGTTATTGGAGTACCGACGGGTTACCGGAACCCCCCGGGGGAAGTAATGGGCCACATGGGCCATAGGGGCGAGGCAAGGCAGCCCGCAAGGGGGTGGTGCACACCCCCCATGGGGAGTTCGAATTGGCAAGGGGAGGGGGTGTGGCCCCCCTTTCCTTTCCCCTCTCCCTCTCCTTCCCCCTTTCCCCCTCCGTTAGAAGGAAGGGGGCGAATAGGACTCGGAGTCCTAGTAGGACTCCCCCCATGGGGCGCGCCCTAGGACGGCCTCCTCCCCTCTCCCTCCTTTATATACAGGGGCAGGGGGCACCTCTAGGCACATCAATTGTTCTTAGCCATGTGCGGTGCCCCCTTCCACCGTTTACTCCTCCGGTCATATTGTAGTAGTGCTTAGGCGAACCCCTGCATGGATCACATCACCATCACCGTCACCATGCCGTCGTGTTGATGGAACTCATCTACTCCCTCGACCCTCTGCTAGATCAAGAGTTCAAGGAACGTCATCAAGATGAACATGTGCATAACTCGGAGGTACCGTATGCTCGGTGCTTGCTCGGTTGAATCGAGAAGATGTTCGACTACATCAACCGTGTTAAGCTAATGCTTCCGCTTTCGGTCTACGAGGGTACGTGGATCTTGCAGGAGCGTAGGAATACTGCTTACCACCAATGTCTTATTTTAATTCAGCGATATTGTTGGATGAAGCGTCCCGGACCAACCTTACATGACCACATTCATGAGACCGGTTCCACCAACAAACATGCAACTAGTTTTGCATAAAGGTGGATGGCGGGTGTCTATTTCTCCAACTTTAGTTGAATCGAATTTGACCGCGGCCGGTCCTTGTTGAAGGTTAAAACAGCAAACTTGATAAATCACCGTTGTGATTTTGTGCCGTAGGTCAGAACAGTTCTTTCTAGAAGCCTGTAGAAGCCACGTAAAACTTGCAACAACAAAGTAGAGAACGTCTAACTTGTTTTTGCAGGGCATGCTTGTGATGTGATATGGTCAAGACATGATGTGATATACATTGTTGTATGAGATGATCATGTTTTGTAAAAGTTATCGGCAACTGGCAGGAGCCTTATGGTTGTCGCTTTATTGTATGAAATACAAACGCCATGTAATTGCTTTAGTTATCATTAAGTGGTAGCGATAGACGTAGAAGAAATAGTTGGCGAGACGACCACGACACTACAATGGAGATCAAGGTGTCAAGCCGGTGACGATGGAGGTCACGACGTTGATTTGGTGATGGAGATCAAAAGCACAAGATGATGATGGCCATATCATGTCACATATTTTGATTGCATGTGATGTTTATCTTTTTGCATCCTATTTGGCTTAGTACGGTGGTAGCATTACAAGATGATCCCTTAACTAAATTTCAAGGTATAAGTGTTCTCCCCGAGTATGCACCGTTGCGAAAGTTCTTCGTGCTAAGACACGACGTGATGATCGGGTGTGATAGACTCTACGTTCAAATACAACGGGTGCAAGCCAGTTTTGCACATGCGGAATACTCAGGTTAAACTTGATGAGCCTAGCATGTACAAACATGGCCTCAGAACATTGGAGACCGAAAGGTCGAACGTGAATCATATAGTAGATATGATTAACATAGTAATATTCACCATTGGTGACTACTCCATCTCACATGATGATCGGACATGGTTTAGTTGATTAGGATCACGTATCGTTTATATGACTTGAAGGATGTCTATCTAAGTGGGAGTTCTTAAGTAATATGATTAATTGAACTTAATTTATCATGAACTTAGTCCTGATAGTATTTGCAAATTATATTGTAGATCAATAGCTCGCGTTGTAGCTCCTGTATGTTTTTTGATATGTTCCTAGAGAAAACTAAGTTAAAAGATGATAGTAGCAATGATGCGGACTGGGTCCATGTTCTAAAGATTGTCCTCATTGCTGCACAGAAGAATTATGTCCTTGATGCACCGCTAGGTGACGGACCTATTGCAGGAGTAGATGCAGACGTTATGAACGTTTGGCAAGCTCGATATGATGACTACTTGATAGTTTAGTGTGCCATGCTTTATGGCTTAGAATCGGGGCTTCAAAGACATTTTGAACGCCACAGAGCATACGAGATGTTCCAAGAGCTGAAATTGGTATTTCAGACTTATGCCCGTGTTGAGAGGTATGAGACCTCTGGCGAGTACTTTGCCTACAAGATGGAGGAGAATAGCTCAGCTAGTGAGCATGTGCTCAAAGTGTCTAGGCACCAGAATCGCTTGAATCAAGTGGGAGTTAATCTTCCAAATAAGATAGTGATTGACAGAGTTCTCTAGTCACTATCACCAAGCTACTAGAACTTCGTGATGAACTATAATGTGCAAGGGATGACGAAAGCGATTCCTGAGCTCTTCGTGATTCTAAAATCTATGAAGGTAGAAATGAAGAAAAATCATCAAGTGTTGATGATTAAACAAGACCACTAGTTTCAAGAAACGGGCAAATGGAAAGAAAGGGAACTTCAAGAAGAATGGCAAGCAAGTTGTCACTCCCGTAAAGAAGCCCAAAGCTGGACCTAAGCCTGAAAATGAGTGCTTCTACTCCAAAGAAAATGGTCACTGGAAGCAGAACTACCCCAAATATTTGGCAGATAAGAAGGATGGCAAAGTGAACAAAGGTATATTGGATATACATGTTATTGATGTGTACCTTACTAGTGCTCGTAGTATCCCCTAGGTATTTGATACCTATTCGGTTGCTAAGATTAGTAACTCGAAACAAGAGTTGCAGAATAAATAGAGACTAATTGAGGATGAAGTGAAGATGTGTGTTGGAAGTGGTTCCAAGATTGATATGATCATCATTGCACACTCCCTATACTTTCGGGATTAGTGTTGAACCTAAATAAATGTAATTTAGTGTTTGCGTTGAGCATGAACAAGATAGGATTGTTTTTATTGCAATAAGGTTATTCATTTAAGACAGAGAATAATTGTTATTTTGTTTACATGAATAAAACCTTCTATGGTCATACACCCAATGTTAATGGTTTATTGAATCTCGATCGTAGTGATACACATATTCATAATATTGATGCCAAAAGATGCAAAGTTGATAATGATAGTGCAACATACTTGTGGCACTGCCGTTTAGGTCATATTAGTGTAAAGCGCATGAAGAAACTCCATGCAGATGGACTTTTGGAATCACTTGATTATGAATCATTTGATACTTGCGAATCATACCTTATGGGCAAGATGACTAAAACTCTGTTCTTCAGAACAATGTAATGAGCTAATGACTTATTGGAAATAATACATACCGATGCATGAGGTCCGATGAGTGTTGAGGCTCGTGGCAGGTATCGTTATTTTCTAACCTTGACAAATGATTTGAGCAGATATGGGTATATCTACTTAATGAAACACAAGTCTGAAACAATTGAAAAGTTCGAAGAATTTCAGAGTGAAGTGGAGAATCATCGTAACATGAAAATAAAGTTTCTACGATCTGATCGTAGAGGTGAATATTTGAGTTACGAGTTTGGCCTTCATTTAAAACAATGTGGAATAGCTTCACAACTCACGCCACGTGGAACACCACGGTGTAATGGTGTGTCCAAACGTCGTAATCGCACGTTATTAGATATGGTGCGATCTATGATGTCTCTTACCGATTTACCACTATGGTTTGGCAATAAACCTAAGTTGTCATTTGTTAGAGTTTGGGGATGCGATGCTTATGTCAAAAGGCTTCAGTCTGATAAGCTCGAACCCAAATCGGAGAAGTGTGTCTTCATTGGATACCCTAAGGAAACAATTGGGTACACCTTCTACCACAGAATCAAAGGCAAGATCTTTTGTTTCCAAGAAAGGAGCCTTTCTAGAGAAGGAGTTTCTCTCGAAAAAAGTGAGCGGGAGGAAAGTAGAACTTGATGAGGTAATTGTACCTTCTCTTAATTTGGAAAGTAGCTCATCTGAGAAATCCGTTCCCGTGATGCCTACACCAACTGGAAAGGAAACTAATGATAATGATCATGAAACTTCAGATCAAGTTACTACAGAACCTCATAGGTTAACCAGAGCATGATCCGCACCATCGTGGTACGGTAATCCTGTTCTGGAAGTCATGTTACTTGACCATGACGAACCTATGAACTATGAAGAAGATATGATGAGCCCGGATTCCGGTAAATGGCTTGAGGCCATGAAATCTGAGATAGGATCCATGTATGAGAACAAAGTGTGGACTTTGATGGATTTGCCCGATGATCGGCGACCCAGGGAGAATAAATTGATCTTCAAGAAGAAGACTGACGTTGATGGTAATGTTGTTGTCTATAAAGCTCGACTTGTCGCAAAAGGTTTTCGACAAGTTCAAGGAGTTGACTACGATGAGACTTTCTCACCCGTAGCGATGCTTAAGTTTGTCTGAATCATGTTAGCAATTGCCGCATTTTATGATTAGGAAATCTGGCAAATGGATGTCAAAATTGCATTCCTTAATGGATTTCTTAAAGAAGAGTTGTATATGATGCAACCAAAAGGTTTTGTCGATCCTAAAGGTGCTAACAAAGTGTGCAAGCTCCATCGATCCATTTATGGACTGGTGCAAGCATCTCGGAGTTGGAATATACGCTTTGATGAGGTGATCAAAGCATATGGTTTAATACAGACTTTTGGAGAAAGCTGTATTTACAAGAAAGCGAGTGGGAGCACTACAGCCTTTCTGATAAGTATATGTGAATGACATATTGTTGATCGGAAATGATGTAGAATTTTCTGGAAAGCATAAAGGAGAGTTTGAAAGGAGTTTTTCAAAGAAAGACCTCGGTGAAGCTGCTTACATATTGGGCCTCAAGATCTATAGAGATAAATCAAGACGCTTGATTAGATTTTTCAATGAGTACATACCTCGGCAATATTTTGAAGTAGTTCAAAATGGAACAGTCAAAGAAGGAGTTCTTGCATGTGTTGCAAGGTGTAAAGTTGAGTAAGACTTAAAACCCGACCACAACAGAAAATAGAAAGAGAATGAAAGTCATTCCCTATGCCTCAGCCATAGGTTCTATAAAGTATGATATGCTGTGTACTAGACCTATTGTGTACCTTATCATGAGTTTGGCAAGGGGGTACGATAGTGATCTAGGAGTGGATCACTGGACAACGGTCAAAGTTATCCTTAGTTACCTAAGAGGACTAAGGAAATATTTCTTGGTTATGGAGGTGATAAAGAGTTCGTCGTAAAGAGTTACCTCGATGCAAGCTTTTATACCGATCCAGATGACTCTGATTCTCAATCTAGATACATATTGAAAGTGGGAGCAATTAGCTAGAGTAGTGATACGTCTCCAACGTATCAATAATTTTTGATTGTTCCATGCTATTATATTACCTGTTTTGGATGTTTATGGGCTTTAATTTACACTTTTATATCATTTTTGGGACTAACCTACTAATCGGAGGCCCAACCCGTATTGCTGTTTTTTTGCCTATTTCAGTATATCGAAGAAAAGGAATGTCAAACGGAGTCCAAACGGAATGAAACCTTTGGGAGCGTGATTTTTGGAACAAACGTGATCTAGAGGACTTGGAGTGCAAGTCAAGAAGCTCCCGAGGAGGCCACGTGGGTGGAGGGCGCCCCCCCCCTATAGAGCGCGCCCCCTGTCTCATGGGCCCCTCGGGCATCCACCGACGTGCTTCTTCCTCCTATATATACCCATGTACCCCGAAACCATCGAGGGAGCCACCGAAGAACAATTTCCACCATCGTAACTTTCTGTATCCACGAGATCCCATCTTGGAGCCTTGGTCGGCGCTCCGCCGGAGGGGGAATCGACCATAGAGGGCTTATACATCAACACCATAACCTCTCCGATGAGTTGTGAGTAGTTTACCACAAACCTTCGGGTCCATAGTTATTAGCTAGATGGATTCTTCTCTCTTTTTGGATCTCAATACCATGTTCTCCTTCCTCTTCTTGGTGAGTCGATGTAACTCTTTTTGCGGTGTGTTTGTTGAGATCCAGTGAATAGTGGGTTTATGATCAAGTTTATCTATGAGAAATATTTGAATCTATTCTGAATTCTTTTATGTATGATTGAGTTATCTTTGCAAGTCTTTTTGAATTATCGTTTTGGTTTGGCCTACTAGATTGATCTTTCTTGCCATGGGAGAAGTGCTTAGCTTTGGGTTCAATATTGCGGTGTCCTTTCCCAGTGACAACAGGGACAGCAAGGCACGTATTGTATTGTTGCCATCGAGGATAAAAAGATGGGGTTTATATCGCATGAGTTTATCCCTCTACATCATGTCATCTTTCTTAAAGCGTTACTCTGTTCTTATGAACTTAATACTCTAGATGCATGCTGGATAGCGGTCGATGTGTGGAGTAATAGTAGTAGATGCAGGCAGGAGTCGGTCTACTTGTCACGGACGTGATGCCTATATACATGATCATGCCTAGATAATCTCATAATTATTTGCTTTTATATCAATTGCTCGACAGTAATTTGTTCACCCACCGTAATACTTATGCTTTCTTGAGAGAAGCCTCTAGTGAAACCTATGGCCCCCGGGTCTATCTTTTATCATATACGCTTTCAATCTACTTTTATTTGCATCTTTACTTTTCCAGTCTATATCATAAAATACCAAAAATATATTTATCTTATCATACTATCTCTATCAGATCTCACTTTCGCAAGTGGCCGTGAAGGGATTGACAACCCCTTTATCGCGTAGGTTGCGAGTCTTTGTTTGTTTGTGTAGGTGCGTGGGACTTGTGAGGATCCTCCTACTGGATTGATATCTTGGTTCTCAAAAACTGAGGGAAATACTTACGCTACTGTGTTGCATCACCCTTTCCTCTTCAAGGAAAACCAACACAAGCTCAAGACGTAGCAAGTAGCTTCATGCAAAGCATTGTAAACATAGAAAATTTTCAAAATACATATCACTCTGAATATGGCAGACCCATTCACTAAACTTCTCTCACAAGCAAAACATGATCACACCTTAGTACTCTTTGGGTGTTAATCACATAGCGATGTGAACTAGATTATTGACTCTAGTAAACCCTTTGGTTGTTGGTCACATGGCGATGTGAACTATGGTTATTAATCACATATAGATGTGAACTGTTGGTGTTAAATCACATGGCGATGTAAACTAGATTATTGACTCTAGTGCAAGTGGGAGACTGAAGGAAAATTGCCCTAGAGGCAA
This sequence comes from Triticum dicoccoides, assembly GCF_002162155.2. Classification (NCBI taxonomy): domain Eukaryota; kingdom Viridiplantae; phylum Streptophyta; class Magnoliopsida; order Poales; family Poaceae; genus Triticum; species Triticum dicoccoides. The sequence goes on along the minus strand of NC_041391.1, from coordinate 531,909,314 downwards.
TAATGAAGTTGTTATTTTATATTTCCTTATATCATGATAAATTTTTATTATTCATGCTAGAATTGTATTAACCGGAAACTTGATACATTTGTGGATACATAGACAAAACACCGTGTCCCTAGTATGCCTCTACTTGACTAGCTCGTTAATCAAGGATGATTAAGTTTCCTAGCCATAGACATGTGTTGTCATTTGATGAACGGGATCACATCATTAGGAGAATGATGTGATGGACCAGACCCATCCATTAGCTTAGCATAATGATTGTTCAGTTTTATTGCTACTGCTTTCTTCATGTCAAATACATATTCCTCCGACTATGGGATTATGCAACTCCCGGACACCGGAGGAATGCCTTGTGTGCTATCAAACATCACAACGTAACTGGGTGATTATAAAGATGCTCTACAGGTATCTCTGAAGGTGTTTGTTAGGTTGGAATAGATCAAGATTAGGATTTGTCAGTCCGAGTATCGGAGAGGTATCTCTGGGCCCTCTCGGTAATGCACATCATATGAAGCCTTACAAGGAATGTGACTAATGAGTTAGTTGCGGGATGATGAATTACGGAATGAGTAAAGAGACTTGCCGGTACGAGATTGAACTAGGTATGAAGATACCGAAGATCGAATCTCGGGCAAGTAACATACCGATGACAAAGGGAATAACGTATGTTGACATTGCGGTTCGACCGATAAAGATCTTCATAGAATATGTGGGAACCAATATGAGCATCCAGGTTCCGCTATTGGTTATTGACCGGAGAGGTGTCTCGGTCATGTCTACATAGTTCTCGAACCTGTAGGGTCCGCACGCTTAACGTTCGATGACGATATGTATTATATGAGTTATGTGTTTTGGTGACCGAAGGTTGTTCGGAGTCCCGGATGAGATCATAGACATGACGAGGAGTCTCGAAATGGTCGAGAGGTAAAGATTGATATATTGGAAGATGGTATGCGGACACCGGAATAGTTCTAGGGTGTTTCGGGTATTTATCGGAGTACCAGGGGTTACCGGAACCCCCCAGGTATTCGAGAGGCAAGGCAGCCCGCAAGGGGGTGGCTCCCCCCCATGGGGAGTCCGAATTGGACAAGGGGAGGGGGCGCGGCCCCCCTTTCCTTCTCCGTCTCCCTCTCATTCCCCATGTCCCCCTCCATTAGAAGGAAGGGGGGCCGAATAGGACTAGGAGTACTAGTAGGACTCCCCCCATGGGGCGCGCCCTAGGCCGGCCTCCTCCCCTCTCCCTCCTTTGTATACGGGGGCAGGGGGCACCTCTAGGCACATCAATTGTTCTTAGCCGTGTGCGATGTCCCCCTCCACCGTTTACTCCTCCGGTCATATTGTCGTAGTGCTTAGGCGAAGCCCTACGCGGATCACATCACCAAAAATGTCACCATGCCATCGTGTTGACGGAACTCATCTACTTCCTCGACCCTCTGCTGGATGAAGAGTTTGAGGGACATCATCGAGCTGAACGTGTGCAGAACTCGGAGGTATCGTACGCTCGGTGCTTGATCGATTGAATCGAGAAGACATTCGACTACGTCAACCGCGTTAAGCTAACGCTTCCGCTTTCGGTATATGAGGGTACGTGGACACACTCTGCCCCCCTTGTTGCTATGCACCTCCTAGATAGATTTTGCATGAACGTAGGAAAATTTTCAAAATTGCATGCCATGTTTCCCATCAAAGGGTGTGGGCCCCCTTCGATTGATTCTTTCGCCAATATTTTTTATTTATTACAAAAGTTATTTCCGTAAAGTTTCAGGTCATTCCGAGAACTTTTATTTCTGCACAAAATAACACCATGGTAATTCTGCTGAAAACAACGTCAGTCTAGATTAGTTCCATTCAAATCATGCAAATTGTAGTCCAAAACAAGGGCAAAAAGTTTTAAAAAGTAGATACTATAAAGACGTATCACCCCATCGGTCAGGTGCCGCAATTCTGGCCAAGTGGCACGAAAACTGAACCATCTGCTCCACCTCGAAGCCCGCGTCATCGCGCCATCCCCGTGCGTCGATCACCACCTCGTCGGCATTGAGGAGCATCAGCCGCTGCCCTCGCGTGGATGGATCCTGGTCGGAAGATCAGCAGCGCCCTGCCGAGATTTGGCACGAAATCACACCCAAGGTGTGTGTTGCACCGAAGCCGTGCGATGCGCGTCATCTCCTCTTCACCCCCCGCCCGGGACACGGAGGGAGGAATAGTCATCCCGCCTCTGGTCTCTGCTTCCCGTTCTCGAGCGACAGGAAGCGTGAGCGTGCGCCCCACTACTCTCAAAGAAATACGAGAGCAAAGAGGCATTCCGTAAGCAAAAGAAATACGAGACAGAGCCAAAGAGGCAAGCCAAATTGGCACCTTTTGTTGTTTCTTACAAGAGTTAACCTTTGTTGTTGGTCCAGTCCATTGGCCCACTTTGCCATGGGGAAGCCCAAAAGATCAGACCAAACGTTAAGCAGTCAATGGATATGAATGCATGGATTATTCACTCATAAAAATTAACATGAGTAGACCCTAGAAAAATAACATGAGTAATTAGTGGTCCTACATCTTTTCCAGTGAGAAATTGAAAAAAAAATGATTGTGTGATTTTCTACCACATGTGTCAATTCTTTTTTAGGGAAGGCCATATGTCATGCTTGATTTCACATAAATTATGGATATATGTTGAAATTATTGGGACATGACCCATTATTATTTTCAGTAATCCCATGTTGCCTATTCATTTTTTTTAGAAAAGGACGATGCACCCTCGGCCTGTGCATCTGAGTGATGTATGCGGCCATTTTACTTATTATTCACAAAGACCTTACTAAGAAATACATCAGTAAGCCCGAAGCCACCATCTAGACGACACGTATCGCTACTCCTATCCTCTTGATGAAGGAGTGCCGAATGTCCGAGCCAAATACCAAACAGACATCGCACCAAAGCCTAACATCTAAATCCGGATGCCCCATCCAAGCCACATAGGCAGGACTGGGTAACACTCCGGTCCGGTGCATTCTCAGTGAGTACCACACGCACATGATGCAAGGGCCGTCACCTCCGCCTTCCATCAATCCATCCTCAAAGCAGACACTGACGCATCGACCTTGTCGTGCCTCTCTACCATTGACACCACCACGACGCCAAACAATATCGTCCTCCTGCGCGTGTCCATCGCCACACATCTGACGCCGATCCTCCACCGCTCCACGCCGTCGAGAACCGCCGTCATGAATATGTAGAAAGAAACACCGCTCCACCGAAGAAGCCGTTCGCTGGTCCCTCAAGCCCGAGTGCACCTCCAAAAATGGCACCCCCAAGGGGGTAACGACACATGATTGCCGCCATCATCCGATCAACTGATCTTGGGTTTCCCCCAGAGGTATTGGGTGGGGTTGGCAGCTTCACCTCTATGATGCCTTCATGAAGGAAATGATGATAAGGGCATCGTAATCACCGGCTCCGGCCACTAACCGAAGACCAGGTTTTCACCCGGATCCGTCCCAAGAAATCCACCCAACAACGTGTGCACTGTCTCAATCGCCTTTAAAGCCACATATCTAGCCGCCTAGATCCAGTGACCAACCGCAACGACACTGCCACCGTAGGAGCCCTGGCACACTGGCCACCACCTGATTGTGCCACCACCGGAGCCTCGGAGGAGGACTCCTACCCCACCTCGCCAAACCGTGAGAGCCACCGAGATGGACCCGCGCGCTCTTCACTGTCTCTGGTCTGAACCAATCCGTAGCAAAAACCACCAGCTCGCCGATGCAGATCCGCCTTGGACAGGGACTGCACCACGCCATGCCGTCGCGGGAAGCCGTAGCTTCACCCGCCGCCACCTTCCAGGGCCGCCGCCCGGGATCTAGACAGAACATTGCTGCTGCCACCGGCCATGTTCCACCGCCGCCGATAGGACGAGCCGCCGGCCACCGCGACCAAGGCCGCCATGACCCTGTGTGCCCACCGAGTGGTCGGCGCCACCATATCTTCCATGAAGCCCAGCCGTTCCGCTACCTCCGCCCAGCAACACGCCGCCGCCTTGCGCCGTCGCCAGAGGCGAACAGCCGCGCTGCCGTGACGCAGATCGGGGAGGAAACGCCCCGGCGCCATGGGTGACCCGGGTCACTCGATCCGACACGGGAGGGAAGAGGGCCTCCGCCGTCGGGGTTTCGACCGGCGACCTCCTCCAGCGGCGGCAGAGGGGAGGATGAGGGTGGATGTGCCCCGCGGAAGGGGTTAAGGTTTCCACCCGAGCCGCCCTAGCGGGGGGCGACGTGGGGGGCGACCGGCTCATGCTGCCTATTCATGCATCACAACAAGTGTGGAAAGTTTAGTCCCACCATATTAGTGAAAGATGAAACTTGACAGTTATGACTGGTCCTTTTTCTCTCCAAAGAGGACGGTTGTTTTCCTTTCTCTTGTGAGTACGTTAGTTCAAACTTGCCTATAAGAGGTCGCTCCTCTTCTCAGAAGAGTGTGTGTGTGACACTTTGCCTCTTATGCGCCTGACGCGTCGTTCCAAAGCTTTGTGTAGCCTAGGTCTTTTCCATCTCTCTTCTCAGTGTGAACCGACAAGTGAGACAGCAAGCCTCTAGAACCTCGCCTCTTGGGATGCCTTACGGGAGAAAGATGGTCGGGTTTTTGGGAGTGCTTTTGCGTGACTGATAGATTCTTCTTTTCCATGGTTGCGCACGACTACTTCCCCAACGATGATTTCATCCCCGAGGTCAACAACCTCTTCAACAACATGTCGCTCGCTAGTGATGGTACCGCAACTGCGAATGCCTCTTCCACAGTCTCGTATGTGTTCTTCTCCTGAAATATTAGTAGTAACAATTGATCTGGACATGTTGCTTTTATCATATCTACATGATCACGTGAATTTTTTCTTTTGATCATCATGTTTTGTCTGTTCGGCATGATTAATCTATCATACTACTGGATTAAACTATATGACAAATTGCTTAAATATACAACACTACATACTTTGTAAGTTTGCTCAATAAAGCCCGGAGGTTCATCGACCAATTACATTAAGTTTTACTACCGTAAAAACTCTTAGTTAATTCTCATGAGCAACTTCATTTGCCTCCCCCAGACAAGGCCTTTTAAAATAACCTTCCCACCCATTTATAGATTGAATTTCTTTCACATACACTAACTGTTTTAATAGAATCAGATACAACTTCAATTTCATTTCACCTATATGTGCATTACACATGGAAGTAGCCTCGGTCACAGACGGACTCGTTACTTCTAGAAGCATCTCCTAGAAGTAAAAAAATTCATTGCATTTCCTCAAGTTGAATACGAGAAATAGGCAGTATAGTACATGAGGTGTTTGTAGAAAACTAGTTAGTACGAGGACGGGTGGGTTAAAATAGGGCGTGACTATACCTCACAGCAAGCGCGAGCGTGCACTCACCTCAAGTGACGTGCTATTGGGCCGGCTAAGCGTGGGGAGGTCCTTTTTTTCTCTCCTTTTCTTTTTTATTACTTACATTTACACATTTGAAATTAAAAATATCATATTTAAATTTAAAAAAATTAATCATACATTCAATAAAAATTTATGTGTAACAACAAATATTTTTTATTACATTCGAAAATAATGTTCATGACATTAAGAAAAATGTTCACACACCTTTAGAAAATCATCATGATATATAAAAACACATATCTATAACATGTAAAATGTTCACATAATTCAAGAAATTTTTATGTACCATTCATAAAAAATATAAGTAATATTTCAAAAAAACATTCCCGTGTTTACAAATTATATTCTTGACACTTAAATAATTTATTATACAATGTATAAAATGTATGTGCAGTATAAAAAAGCTTCTTTTTTCATTCAAAATAATGTACCTGACATTTAGAAAAATATGGACGGGCTTAAGAAAAGCTTCACGACCTTTTGAAAAAAGTTTATACAATGTAACAAAATGTTTGCATAGTTGTTTATTGCCACTAAAAAATATGTTCACTATATATTAAAAATTGTTGAGCAGGTATTCGAAAAATGTTCTAAACACATATTTAAAAAAATGTACAACATGGATTTAAAAATGTACAACATGTCTCAAAAAAATGTTCCACATGTACATTACGAATGTACCATCTGTATTGAAAAAGCTGAGATGTGTTGAAAATTTAAGAAAAAAAGAAAAATAAATTGAAAGAACCCAAAGAAAATCAGGGGAAAACGCCAAAGGGAGGAAAACTGGTGAACAAACACAATGAAATAGGAAAACAGAAGAAAACCAAGGAAGAAAAACAGAAAAACTAAAAAAGAGCGGAGATAAGCAAAAAAATAATAACCCAATAAAAAACCGATACAAACAACACATAGAAACAAAGAAACAAAAAATCGCTCAGTTCAGTTATATTTTTCAGAGCGCTCTAGCTGGATTGATGGATTCTTCTTTTCGTTGGTTGCGCACGACTACTTCCCCGACGAAGGCTCCATCCCCGACGTCGACGACCTCATCACCAAATATCGCTCGCTGTTGATGGTAGCGCGATTGCGAATGCCTCTTCATCCACGGTGTCGTATGTGTTCTTATCCTTGGAGTATTAGTTTGTGTAGTATAAAAACTGTTTTTTAGTATTGAAAAAATGTACATGAAAATTCAAAGAAATATGCACGGGTTTCAAAAAAAATCTTCGTAACATTTTACAAAAGTTTTTACGATGTAAAAAATATATTTGCATAGATAAAAATGTTTATTGCCACAAAAACTAATATTCAACATCTATTAAAAAATATTGAACATGTATTCGATAAAATGTTGTAAACGCATATTTGATTTTTTTGTGTATTTAAAAAATGCTCAGCATGTATAAAAAAAGTTCCATGTGTATTACAAATTAACAATACATATAGGAAAAGTTGACACGTGTTGAAAATAATATTAAAAAATGAAAATGAAAGAACCCAAAGAAAATCAGGGAAAAGGCAAAAGAGAAGAAAACCGCTGAACAACCACAAAAAAAACCCAGAAAATTGATGAAGAACGACCAAAAAGAGTTGAAGAAACGCAAATAAATAAATAAAACAATGAAAAACGGATGTAAACAACATGTTTATACCTACTAATAAAGAGAGCTGATATTATTGGTTCGTCTTGCTATTTTGCAGAGTTCTGTTAATCAACCCATAGTCCTTAAGTCGGATTTGTTGTTTTTGCGGAAAACCCGCTGATGTTTCTGGTAATCAACCCGCATGCTAGTTTTAAGTCAAATTTTTGCTTTTGCAGGAAACCCCGTAATATTTGGGTTAATCAACCCGTGGTACATATCAATTATTTTCAGCAATATCTATATCTTTTATACCCTAACTCCAAATTTAACATGTTACATGTGAAATTTATTCAAAAATAATGTAGAATATAAATATGATATTATTTTTACATGTTGATCATTTAAAAATTGCTATTTACCTTCTTTTTTTCATACCGGTGCCAATTCTGGTTGAAAATTAACACCTCAGCAAATCCAAGATTAGAGACGAAAGAAACCATCTATAACGACACATGCACGCCTCGGCAAAACCTCATAGAAAAAAGTACATTTCTCATCTTATGTCGAAAGAAAGATAACTTAGGATTGACACCATTCAAATGCATTATGATTGTGTGAGCACTGAGGCCACCATTGGCGAGGGTGCAAAGAAGGATAAGTGGCAACTCAGACGGGGTGTCGTGTGATAAAATAAAGAACATGAGCCTATTGGGATCTTATGCCATGATTATTTTTCCCAATTGCAACGCTGCGGCCTCTTTTGCTTGTAGAAACAAAAAAAGGAAAATATATCACTCTGTTGGGCTATAGTGTTGGGCCCAGTGCATTAACCGATCGCCAGAGGCGAGGCCAGGCTACATCTCTCAGTAAGCGAGATATAACCTGATGATTAAAACATGACGTGGGCTTGAAGGTGCACTCGGAATAATTAAAAGGCTGTGCTTGACGAATCAGATAGTAAGCTATATATAAAATCCATCATTTCTCAAAAGAAAAATAAAAAAATCCATCTGCTAAAAAAATACGTGTTCAACCGTTAGGAGATTAGGGCTGGGCGCGGCCGCCGCCTGCGGCGGCGCCGGCGCAGGCCGTTTTTTCTCGCGTGTTGCCTCTTGGTCATGATGACTACTACCACGGCGTTGTTGCGTTTGGTCCTTCTGGTGCTTATGCATCAGGAACTTGGCTGCTGACCGGATCAGGAGACAACTTCAAGTTCGTCAAGTTTTCTGTCCCGGCGTTGGCTTCGGCAGCGAGCGGTGTTTTGTCCCGTCGTTGTTTTCGGCAACGATCGGTTTTCTGTCCTATAGCTCTGGCCGATCCCTCGGCAAGGTTCGTGCAGTCTTGATTTCCGTCTACTCTGCTCCTTGCGAGTTAGGGTTTGGACGTACGACGTTTTGGCTTGTTTGACTGGTGGGTGATCGCCCTGAATAATGAAACTCATATGTTGGAATTGCCATGGCATGGCTAGTGCCGCGGCAGAAAGAGCGCTTCTGAACGTCCAGAAGCAGTGGGGGCCGGATGTCGTCTTTCTGTCTGAGACGCATCTGAACAAAGCTAAGGCAGAAAAACTCCGAAAAAAGTTAAAGATGGACAACATGGAGGTGCATGAAAGTAATGCGAGCGAGTGGTGGCTTGCTTCTGTTTTGGCGGAGACCATTAGCAATTCAACTCAGAGATAAGGATAAAAATTTCATAGATGTTATCATGGGGGGTGGCACGGATGAGGTTTGGAGGTTTACAGGGTTTTATGCTGAGCCGAAGTGGGAAGATAAACATCTGTCATGGTCATGTTTGCGTGATCTACATCAACGAATAAAACTCCTGTGGTTGATAACCGGGGACTTTAATGAGATCTTATACTCCCATGAGAAGGAGGGTGGTGCACCGAGGCCAATGCACATGAAGCAAAATTTCAGAGATGCTCTTGTTGATTGCGAATTGGAGGACAGGGGTTGTAGTGGTGATTTATATACTTGGAGGAGGAGGATGCTTAGAGAACGCCTCGACAGAGCGGTATGTAATGGTCAGTTCCATGGGCTTTTTCCCGAGGCAAAGATTACTAATGCTGCACACACCAAGTCTGATCACAAACCGATATTCATTGATACGGAGGGAGATGCACAGGGGGACCATTAGCGAACCCATGAGAGGTGCTTTGAATCTAGGTGGTTGCAAGAGGAGAATGTTATGCAAATTGTGTCTGAAGCTTGGGATCAAACCAATCCATTGGCACCCATTGCAGGGTGCATAGCAAGTGTACACGCCACCATGCATGAATGGGATCGTTCGATCTTGAAGTCTCCCCATCGGTGTTTGAAGGAGCTGAAGACGGAGTTGGAATTGCTGCGGTCAGGCCCTCTCACTGACGAGGCAGGAGACAGGCAAAGAATATTGCTAATGGAGATAGAAGAAAATTTGGAGAAGGAAGAGATCTATTGGGTACAACGTAGCCGCGCAAACTGGCTAAAATTCGGTGATCGGAACACTAGTTTCTTTCATAATTTTGCATCGGCTAGGAAGAAAAGAAATTACATTAAACGCTTGCTTGATGACTCAGGTGTATGGAGAGAGAATAATGAAGCTATGCGAAGTTTGATTACTGAGTACTTTCAGCATCTCTTCTCTGCTGAAGTTAATGTACCAGCGATGAATGTTATAACTAAAGTTAAGAGGCGTGTTACGGATTATATCAATGAGTCACTTATGGCTCCGTACACATAGGAGGAGGTCAGGAAAGCTTTATTCAGTATTGGTGATTTGAAAGCACCGGGACCGGACGATTACATGTTATCTTTTATAAAAAGTTTTGGCACCTGCTCGGAGGAGATCTAACGAAGGAGGTTCTTGTGGCTGTCAATACAGGTACGATCCCAGAAGGTTGGAACTCTACTACTATCGTGTTGATTCCCAAAGTGGACAACCCAGAGAAGATCACCCAATTTAGGCCTATCAATTCATGTAATGTGGTTTATAAGGTGATCTAAAAAATGCTCGCAGCACGCCTGATGGTTTTTCTTCTAGATATAATCAGTGAGACACAAAGTGCATTTGTGCCAGGGCGCATCATTACTGATAACATCATAGTGGCATATGAGTGTTTACATACGATGAAGAAGAGAAAGAAGGGGAAGTTTGGAACATGTGCAATCAAGTTAGATATGCACAAGGCATATGACAGAGTTGAGTGGGTATTCTTGGAGGCCATGCTCACCAAATTGGGATTTCATGCTCAGTGGATTCAAATGGTGATGACTTGCGTAAGGTCGGTTGAGTATAAGGTTCGGTTCAACTCAAATGAAACGTTGCCTTTTTCACCAACAAGAGGTTTGAGACAGGGGGATCCCCTCTCCCCATATCTGTTTCTCTTATGTGCTGAAGGACTGTCGGCCCTTATTGCTCATGAGGAGGAGGCTGGTAACTTGAATGGTGCGCACGTGTGTAGAGATTTGCCAACGATTTCTCATTTACTTTTTGCTGATGATTCTCTTATTCTCATGAGAGCAGATGCCCACAACGCAAACACCCTGCGTGGGATTTTAGATGAGTACTGTGCAGCCTCAGGTCAATTGGTGAGTGAATCAAAATGCTCTATATTTTTCAGTCCTAACACAAATGTGGAGGTGAAGGCAGAAGTATGTCAAATTATGAATATTATGACAGAGTCTATTTCAGATAAATATTTGGGTCTTCCATCCATGATAGGGGTGGACCATGTTGATTGTTTTAAACACATAATAGAAAGAATTCAAGCAATGGTGAATGGATGGAAAGAGAGAACTCTCTCATTCGGAGGCAAAGAGGCTTTGCTAAAAGCGATGGCCCAAGCCATCCCAACTTAGGCGATGGGTGTATTTAAATTCCCGAAGAAAATTTGCAAGGGAATCACTGATGCAATGTCGCAATACTGGTGGGGTGATGAGGAGGACCAACGAAGGATGCATTGGTTTGCATGGTGGAAGATGTGTATTCCGAAGGAGAGAGGAGGTATGGGATTCCGGGATATTCATAGCTTTAACTTGGCAATGTTGGCAAAGCAGTGTTGGAGACTAATTGAGAACTTTTGGTTCATTATGTGCACGGGTTCTGAGAGCCAAGTACTACCCTACAGGGGATATTCTGAATTGTCAACTGAAGAAGGGGTCGTCCTATGTGTGGCAAAGCATTTGGTCTCGAATTCAAACGTTCAAGAAGGGTTACATTTGGAGAGTAGGCAATGGAGAAAATATTAATATATGGGATGACTGTTGGATCCCGAACAGTGCCTCCAAAAAAGTTTTAACAGTAAGGGGGGACCAAGTACTTACTAAAGTGAATGAGTTAATTGACCCAATCACGGGAGAATGGGATGAGGTGTTAATCTGGGAGAATTTCTGGAACATTGTGTTGGGGAACGTTGCAAAAAATAAAAAATTTCCTACGGTTTCACCAAGATCAATCTATGAGTTCATCTAGCAACGAGAGAGAGAGGAGTGCATCTACATACCCTTGTAGATCGAGCGGAAGCGTTCAAGAGAATGGGGTTGAGGGAGTCGTACTCGTCGTGATCCAAATCACCGGAGATCCTAGCGGCGAACGGACGGTACCTCCGTGTTCAACACACGTACGGTCAGGGAGACGTCTCCTCCTTCTTGATCCAGCAAGGGGGAGGGAGAGGTTGATGAAGATCCAGCAGCACGACGGCGTGGTGGTGGATGCAGCAGCGATCTCGGCAGGGCTTCGCCAAGTGTCTGCGAGAGGGAGAGGTGTAGCGGAGGGAGAGGGAGGCGCCAAGAGCATGGGTGCGGCTGCCCTCCCTCCCCCCTCTTTATATAGGCCCCCTAGGGGGGGGGCCTAGGAGATTGGATATCCAAGGGGGGCGGCCAGGGGGGTGGCTTGCCCCCCAAGGCAAGTGGAGGCGCCCCCACCCCTAGGGTTTCCAACCCTAGGCGCAGGGGGGCAAGGGGGGCGCACCAGCCCACCAGGGGCTGGTTCCCCTCCCACTTCAGCCCATGGGGCCCTCCGGGATAGGTGGCCCCATCCGGTGGACCCCCGGGACCCTTCCGGTGGTCCCGGTACAATACTGGTAACCCCCGAAACTTTCCCGATGGCCGAAACTTCACTTCCTATATATAATTCGTTACCTCCAGACATTCCGGAACTCCTCGTGACGTCCGGGATCTCATCCGGGACTCTGAATAACTTTTGGTTTACTGCATACTCATATCTCTACAACCCTAGTGTCACCGAACCTTAAGTGTGTAGACCCTACGGGTTCGGGAGACATGCAGACATAACCGAGACGCCTCTCCGGTCAATAACCAATAGCTGGATCTGGACACCGATGTTGGCTCCCACATGCTCCTCGATGATCTCATCTGATGAACCACGATGTCGAGGACTCAAGTAATCCCGTATACAACTCCCTTTGTCAATCGGTATGTTACATGCCTGAGATTCAATCATCGGTACCCCAATACCTCGTTTAATCTCGTTACCGGCAAGTCACTTTACTCGTACTATAATGCATGATCCCGTGACCAGACACTTGGTCACATTGAGCTCATTATGATGATGCACTACCGAGTGGGCCTAGAGATACCTCTCCGTCATACGGAGTGACAAATCCCAGTCTCGATTCGTGCCAACCCAATAGACACTTTCAGAGATACCCGTAGTGTACCTTTATAGTCACCCAGTTACGTTGTGATGTTTGGCACACCCAAAGCACTCCTACGGTATCCGGGAGTTGCACAATCTCATGGTCTAAGGAAATGATACTTGACATTTGGAAAAGCTCTAGCTAAACGAACTACACGATCTTTGAGCTATGCTTAGGATTGGGTCTTGTCCATCACATCATTCTCCTAATGATGTGATCCCGTTATCAATGACATCCAATGCCCATAGTCAGGAAACCATGACTATCTGTTGATCAACGAGCTAGTCAACTAGAGGCTCACTAGGGACACGTTGTGGTCTATGTATTCACACGTGTATTATGATTTCCGAATAACACAATTATAGCATGAATAATAGACTATTACCATGAACAAAGAAATATAATAATAACCATTTTATTATTGCCTCTAGGGCATATTTTCAACAGTCTCCCACTTGCACTAGAGTCAATCATCTAGTTACATTGTGATGAATCGAACACCCATGGAATTTTGGTGTTGATAATGTTTTGCCCTAGGGAGAGGTTTAGTCAACGGATCTGCTACATTCAGGTCCGTGTGTACTTTACAAATATCTATGTCTCCATCTTGAACATTTTCACGAATGGAGTTGAAGCGACGCTTGATGTGCCTGGTCTTCTTGTGAAACCTGGGCTCCTTGGCAATTGCAATAGCTCCAGTGTTGTCACAGAAGAGTTTGATCGGCCCCGACGCATTGGGTATGACTCCTAGGTCGGTGATGAACTCCTTCACCTAGATTGCTTCATGCGCTGCCTCCGAGGCTGCCATGTACTCTGCTTCACATGTAGATCCCGCCACGACGCTTTGCTTGCAACTGCACCAGCTTACTGCCCCACCATCCAAAATATACACGTATCCGGTTTGTGACTTAGAGTCATCCAGATCTGTGTCGAAGCTAGCGTCGACGTAACCCTTTATGACGAGCTCTTTGTCACCTCCATAAACGAGAAACATATCCTTAGTCCTTTTCAGGTACTTTAGGATGTTCTTGACCGCTGTCCAGTGTTCCTTGCTGGGATTACTTTGGTACCTTCCTACCAAACTTACGGCAAGGTTTACATCAGGTCTGGTACACAGCATGGCATACATAATAGACCCTATGGCTGAGGCATAGGGGATGACACTCATCTCTTCTTTATCTTCTGCCGTGGTCGGGCATTGAGCCGAGCTCAATCTCACACCTTGCAATACAGGCAAGAACCCTTTCTTGGACTGATCCATATTGAACTTCTTCAATATCTTATCAAGGTATGTGCTTTGTGAAAGACCTATGAGGCGTCTCGATCTATCCCTATAGATCTTGATGCCTAGTATGTAAGCAGCTTCTCCAAGGTCCTTCATTGAAAAACACTTATTCAAGCAGGCCTTAATGCTGTCCAAGAGTTCTATATCATTTCCCATCAAAAGTATGTCATCTACATATAATATGAGAAATGCTACAGCGCTCCCACTCACTTTCTTGTAAACGCAGGCTTCTCCATAAGTCTGCATAAACCCAAACGCTTTGATCATCTCATCAAAGCGAATGTTCCAACTCCGAGATGCTTGCACCAGCCCATAAATGGATCGCTGGAGCTTGCATAGCTTGTTAGCATTCTCAGGGTCGACAAAACCTTCCGGCTGCATCATATACAGTTCTTCCTTAAGATGACCGTTAAGGAATGCCGTTTTGACGTCCATTTGCCATATGTCATAATCATAGTATGCGGCAATTGCTAACATGATTCGGACGGACTTTAGCTTCGCTACGGGAGAGAAAGTCTCATCGTAGTCAACCCCTTGAACTTGCCGATAACCCTTAGCGACAAGTCGAGCTTTATAGATGGTAACATTACCATTCGCGTTCGTCTTCTTCTTAAAGATCCATTTGTTTTCTATCGCTCGCCGATCATCGGGCAAGTCTGTCAAAGTCTATACTTCGTTTTCATACATGGATCCTATCTCGGATTGCATGGCTTCAAGCCATTTGTTGGAATCTGGGCCCGCCATCGCTTCTTCATAGTTCGAAGGTTCACCGTTGTCTAACAACATGATTTCCAGGACAGGGTTGCCATACCACTCTGGTGTGGAACTTGTCCTCGTGGACCTATGAAGTTCAGTAGTAACTTGATCCGAAGTACCTTGATCATCATCATTAACTTCCTCTTCAGTTGGTGCTGGCACCACAGGAACATCTTCCTGAGCTGCGCTACTCACCGGTTCAAGAGGTAGTACTTCATCAAGTTCCACTTTCCTCCCACTTACTTCTCTCGAGAGAAACTCTTTCTCCAGAAAGGACCCGTTCTTGGCAACAAAGATCTTGCCTTTGGATCTGAGGTAGAAGGTATACCCAATGGTTTCCTTAGGGTATCCTATGAAGACGCATTTTCCGACTTGGATTCGAGCTTTTCAGGTTGAAGTTTCTTGACATAAGCATCGCATCCCCAAACTTTTAGAAATGACAGCTTAGGTTTCTTCCCAAACCATAATTCATACGGTGTCGTCTCAACGGATTTGGACGGTGCCCTATTTAAAGTGAATGTAGCTGTCTCTAGAGCGTATTCCCAAAAAGATAGCGGTAAATCGGTAAGAGACATCATAGATCGCACCATATCCAATAAAGTGCGATTACGACGTTCGGACACACCGTTACACTGAGGTGTTCCAGGCGGTGTGAGTTGTGAAACGATTCCACATTTCCTTAAGTGCATACCAAATTCGTGACTTAAATATTCTCCTCCACGATCTGATCGTAGGAACTTTATCTTTCGGTCATGTTGATTCTCTACCTCATTCTGAAATTCCTTGAACTTTTCAAAGGTCTCAGACTTGTGTTTCATCAAGTAGACATACCCATATCTACTCAAGTCGTCAATGAGAGTGAGAACATAACGATATCCTCAGCGAGCCTCAACGCTCATTGGACCGCACACATCAGTATGTATGATTTCCAATAAGTTGGTTGCTCGCTCCATTGTTCCGGAGAATGGAGTCTTGGTCATTTTGCCCATGAGGCATGGTTCGCATGTGTCAAATGATTCATAATCGAGAGACTCTAAAAGTCCATCGGCATGGAGCTTCTTCATGCGCTTGACACCAATGTGACCAAGGTGGCAGTGCCACAAGTATGTGGGACTATCGTTATCAACTTTACATCTTTTGGTATTCACACTATGAATATGTGTAACATCACGTTCGATATTCATTAAGAATAAACCATTGACCATCGGGGCATGACCATAAAACATATCTCTCATATAAATAGAACAACCATTATTCTCGGATTTAAATGAGTAGCCATCTCGTATTAAACGAGATCCAGATACAATGTTTATGCTCAAACTTGGCACTAAATAACAATTATTGAGGTTTAAAACTAATCCCGTAGGTAAATGTAGAGGTAGCGTGCCGACGACGATCACATTGACCTTGGAACCATTCCCGACGCGCATCGTCACCTCGTCCTTCGCCAGTCTCCGCTTATTTCGCAGCTCCTGCTTTGAGTTATAAATATGAGCAACGGCGCCGGTATCAAATACCCAGGAGCTACTATGAGTACTGGTAAGGTACACATCAATTACATGTATATCACATATACCTTTAGTGTTGCCGGCCTTCTTGTCCGCTAAGTATTTGGGGCATTTCCGCTTCCAGTGTCCGCTTCCCTTGCAATAAAAGCACTCAGTTTCAGGCTTGGGTCCATTCTTTGACTTCTTCCCGGCAACTGGCTTACCGGGCGCGGCAACTCCCTTGCCGTCCTTCTTGAAGTTCTTCTTACCCTTGCCTTTCTTGAACTTAGTGGTTTTATTCACCATCAACACTTGATGTTCTTTCTTGATCTCTACCTCCGCTGATTTCAGCATTGAATATACCTCAGGAATGGTCTTTTCCATCCCCTGCATATTGAAGTTCATCACAAAGCTCTTGTAGCTCGGTGGAAGCGACTGGAGGATTCTGTCAATAACCGCATCATCCAGGAGATTAACTCCCAGCTGAGTCAAGCGGTTGTGCAACCCAGACATCTTGAGTATGTGCTCACTGACAGAACTATTTTCCTCCATCTTACAGCTGAAGAACTTGTCGGAGACTTCATATCTCTCGACCCGGGCATGAGCTTGGAAAACCATTTTCAGCTCTTCGAACATCTCATATGCTCCGTGTTGCTCAAAACGCTTTTGGAACCCCGGTTCTAAGCTGTAAAGCATGCCGCACTGAACGAGGGAGTAATCATCAGCACGAGACTGCCAAGCGTTCATAACGTCTTGGTTCTCTGGGATGGGAGCTTCACCTAGCGGTGCTTCTAGGACATAATCTTTCTTGGCAGCTATGAGGATGATCCTCAGGTTCCAGACCCACTCCGTATAGTTGCTGCCATCATCTTTCAACTTGGTTTTCTCTAGGAACGCGTTGAAGTTGAGGGTAACGTGGGCCATTTGATCTACAAGACATATTGTAAAGATTTTAGACTAAGTTCATGATAATTAAGTTCATCTAATCAAATTATTTAATGAAGTCCCACTCAGATTAGACATCCCTCTAGTCATCTGAGTGATACATGATCCGAGTAGACTAGGCCGTGTCCGATCATCACATGAGACGGACTAGTCATCATCGGTGAACATCTCCATGTTGATCGTATCTTCCATACGACTCATGTTCGACCTTGTCTGTACATGCTAGGCTCGTCAAGTTCCGAGGCCATGTCTGTACATGCTAGGCTCGTCAAGTTAACCTAAGTGTTTATGTGTGTGTAAATCTGGCTTACACCCGTTGTATGTGAACGTTAGAATCTATCACACCCGATCATCACGTGGTGCTTCGAAACAACGAACTTTCGCAACGGCGCACAGTTAGGGGGAACACTTTCTTGAAATTATTATGAGGGATCATCTTATTTACTACCGTCGTTCTAGGTAAACAAGATGCAAAAACATGATAAACATCACATGCAATCAAATAGTAGTGACATGATATGGCCAATATCATATAGCTCCTTTGATCTCCATCTTCGGAGCTCCATGATCATCTTCATCACCGGCATGACACCATGATCTCCATCATCATGATCTCCATCATCGTGTCTCCATGAGGTTGCTCGCCAACTATTACTTCTACTACTATGGCTAACGGTTTATCAATAAAGTAAAGTAATTACATGGCGTTAAATCATTGACACGCAGGTCGATCATACAATAATTAAGACAACTCCTATGGCTCCTGCCGGTTGTCATACTCATCAACATGCAAGTCGTGATCCCTATTACAAGAACATGATCTCATACATCACATATATATCATTCATCATTCATCACAACTTTTGGCCATATCACATCACAATCACATGCTGCAAAAACAAGTTAGACGTCCTCTAATTGTTGTTGCATGTTTTACGTGGCTGCAATATGGTTCTAGCAAGAACGTTTTCTTACCTACGTGAAAGCCACAACATGATTTGTCAACTTCTATTTACCCTTCATAAGGACCCTTTTCATCGAATCCTCTCCAACTAAAGTGGGAGAGACAAACACCCACTAGCCACCTTATGCAACTAGTGCATGTCAGTCAGTGGAACCTGTCTCACGTAAGCGTACGTGTAAGGTTGGTCCGGGCCGCTTCATCCCACAATACCGCTGAAGCAAAATAAGACTAGTAGTGGCAAGAAAGTTGACAACATCTACGCCCACAACAAATTTGTGTTCTACTCGTGCAAAGAGAACTATGCATAGACCTAGCTCATGATGCCACTGTTGGGGAACGTTGCAGAAAATAAAAAAATTCCTACGGTTTCACCAAGATCAATCTATGAGTTCATCTAGCAACGAGAGAGAGGAGTGCATCTACATACCCTTGTAGATCGAGCGGAAGCGTTCAAGACAATGGGGTTGAGGGAGTCGTACTCGTCGTGATCCAAATCACCAGAGATCCTAGCGCCGAACGGACGGCAACTCCGCGTTCAACACACGTACGGTCAGGGAGACGTCTCCTCCTTCTTGATCCAGCAAGGGGGAAGGAGAGGTTGATGAAGATCCAGCAGCACGACGGCGTGGTGGTTGATGCAGCAGCGATCTCGGCAGGGCTTCGCCAAGTGTCTGCGAGAGGGAGAGGTGTAGCAGAGGGAGAGGGAGGCGCCAAGAGCATGGGTGCGGCTGCCCTCCCTCCCCCCTCTTTATATAGGCCCCCTAGGGGGGGCGCCGGCCCTAGGAGATTGGATCTCCAAGGGGGGCGGCGTCTAGGGGGGTGGCTTGCCCCCCAAGGCAAGTGGAGGCACCCCCCCACCCCTAGGGTTTCCAACCCTAGGCACAGGGGGGGCAAGGGGGGGTGCACCAGCCCACCAGGGGCTGGTTCCCCTCCCACTTCAGCCCATGGGGCCCTCCGGGATAGGTGGCCCCACCCGGTGGACCCCCGGGACCCTTCCGGTGGTCCCGACACAATACCTGTAACCCCCGAAACTTTCCCAATGGCCGAAACTTCACTTCCTATATATAATTATTTACCTCCGGACCATTCCGGAACTCCTCGTGACATCCGGGATCTCATTCGGGACTCCGAACAACTTTCGGTTTACTGCATACTCATATTTCTACAACCCTAGTGTCATCGAACCTTAAGTGTGTAGACCCTACGGGTTCGGGAGACATGCAGACATGACCGAGACGCCTCTCTGGTCAATAACCAACAGCGGGATCTGGATACCCATGTTGGCTCCCACATGCTCCTCGATGATCTCATCGGATGAACCACGATGTCAAGGACTCAAGTAATCTCGTATACAATTCCCTTTGTCAATCGGTACGTTACATGCCCGAGATTCGATCGTCGGTATCCCAATACCTCGTTTAATCTCGTTACCGGCAAGTCACTTTACTCGTACCGTAATGCATGATCCCGTGACCAGACACTTGGTCACATTTAGCTCATTATGATAATGCATTACCGAGTGGGCCCAGAGATACCTCTCCGTCATACGGAGTGACAAATCCCAGTCTCGATTCGTGCCAATCCAACAGACACTTTCAGAGATACCCGTAGTGTAACTTTATAGTCACCCAGTTACGTTGTGACGTTTGGCACACCCAAAGCACTCCTACGGTATCTGGGAGTTGCACAATCTCATGGTCTAAGGAAATGATACTTGACATTTGGAAAAGCTCTAGCTAAACGAACTACACGATCTTTGAGCTATGCTTAGGATTGGGTCTTGTCCATCACATCATTCTCCTAATGATGTGATCCCGTTATCAATGACATCCAATGCCCATAGTCAGGAAACCATGACTATCTGTTGATCAACGAGCTAGTCAACTAGAGGCTCACTAGGGACACGTTGTGGTCTATGTATTCACACGTGTATTACGATTTCCGTATAACACAATTATAGCATGAATAATAGACTATTACCATGAACAAAGAAATATAATAATAACCATTTTATTATTGCCTCTAGGGCATATTTCCAACACATTGATGTTGAGCGCATACTACAAATCCCATTATTCCATGTGGAGACAAAGGACTACACTACTAGGGAAAAGCCTAGCAGCAGCGCGGGTTTTAGGTATATCAGTAGCGCGGGAGGCGGCACTACTAATAAGGCGCTATAGCTAACCCGTAGCAGCAGCGCGCGCCGGCCCGCGCTACTGATATACAAGTGTAGCAACAGCGTTCTTCGGTGGAGCTCGCTACTGCTAATAGCTATAGCGCGCTTCCCCGGTGTGCGCTACTGATACTACCGCGCTGCTGCTAACTTTTCTCCACTCGCTACTGCTATTTTTTTTAAAAAAAAACTGCATATTTGTTTTGTATTTGAACAGGCTTTATAGAAGAATCTTTAGCACATACAAATGTCATCATGATACACATACAAATGTCATCATGATACACATACAAATGCCTGCGAGACCACAAATGTAATCATATCATATACATACAAACAGTCTCATCATAATCATCATCCAACACAAAGTGGTATCTTGTCATCATCTTGAAAATAGTGATACATGCAAGTCTCGAATACTTGCAACTACAACGTCATCCATCTAAACAAACGTATACGCGAGAAGAGCTATCACTATGAGTGAGAGCGGAACTATGCAGTACATGAGGCGGCGGTTACGAGTCCTCTCTCGCGCTAGCGTGAACCTCAAGTAACTAGCTTCTCCTTCTTGTCTGCTTTTGAAGCCTTTATGTCTTGCGCCCGAGAACCCATTCGCTTGCGCCTGACACTCAGGCCACTCGTTGTACACCCCCGGAACCTTCCCTTTGTTCACGACATAACACTTCCATCTCGCCATCAAGAAACTAGGTACCTGTTAGAGATGCATGTTCATGAAGAGGATGTACAATCATATGCAACAAAATATACTAGAGCAACACGAAAAAGAAAGGGTTAGCAACTAGATGCAACATACAGTACGCAATCTAACTAACTAGAGGTACGCAGGTCATCGTACGCAAACTAACAAAGTAGCGTTATGCAAGTTCGGCAGGGACCGTGGACATCACAAAGTTTCATCGCTACAAAAAGTATACAAGTTCAACCGACACATATCATCATCATCGGCATCATAAATCACTAGAAGTTCCATCCTTCCATATCATCGAGGATGGACCCTAGCTTCTTGAACAACGTGAGGTCTAGACGTTGCATGCCTATGCGAGTACGGACATCAGCTCGCGATATAGGGCCGTGGTGGAACATCCCCTTCTCATCGACGACTTCTTTCATGATGATCGTTGCAATGTCCCTTTGGATGCGAAAGAAGTCATCTCTAAGTTTATAATCCGCTTCTCCATGAGATTCTAGCCATTTGTGGATATGATCATCATTTCTGCTTGTCATGCGAAGCTTTTGGTGATCCGTGTTGAACTGAATCATGAGATGGTAGAATCCATCCTTCTTGCTTGGTTTTGGGACATGGATGCAGGAGAAGTTAGTTTTATGTGTGAAACCCATCTTCTTGTTCCTTTGTTTCCTGATCTGCATGTGGACACCTCTAATGCTGAAGCCTTGGAGAGCATCATCTAGAATATTCATTATGTGGGTGTAATCTTTTTTCTCGTAGTCTCTGGAAGGGTCAAAATACACGGCGTGGTAGACTTGCGGGTAAAGAACGATAAGGACAGCGCGCCCGTTACTGCGGTGGAAAGACACATCAAATTATTCCCTATATGAGAGAGAAGGAATGATTGAAATGTATGAAAAGGTTGTCCGGAATTGACTTACTTTGGATGATAACGCACGAGGACAATTTCCCGGTCCTTATTCTGTACCATGAAGTTTTGGAGGTACTCCCTAGCAGTTTCACGCTAAAAGTCGCCGAGACTCAAGAAAGACTCGTGCATGTAGTACGGATCCGCCACACAGATTTGTGAGACTTCTTCACTCTTCATGACGGAGCTCATATGTAGCACAAAAAGGCGGACAATTGTAAAATCGAGCCGCCTTGTCAGAAACATCTCAAAGATATGGTCAAATCGCAGGAAGAACACCTCTGCGGGCCATGTCTCGACGTAGCACTTCCCCTCAGGCACACGAGTCGCGTATGTCGGATATCCCGGATCCTTTGAGGCTAGTAGGCTTTTCTCAGTCAACAACACATGGTCGTGCAGTCTCCTGAGATCCCCTGATAGTGCCTCTAGCGGTTTCGGCGGTAGCATCGGCTCGCCCGTGAGATGGAACATGGCCGCACCTTTCACGGGTACACGCTCTTCAGAATGCGTCATCTGGCTGCTATTTGCTCTGGCTTGTTTGGAGGCAATTATCTTCCCCGATCTCTTCCTCTCCTTTTTCTTGGGCACACCTTCCAGACCCTTCCTTAACCCCTGCCCTAGGGTTCCAGGGCTAAGCACTGTACTGTTGGGGAACGTTGCAGAAAATTAAAATTTTTCCTACGGTTTCACCAAGATCCATCTATGAGTTCATCTAAGCAACGAGTCTAGGGAGAGAGTTTGCATCTACATACCACTTGTAGATCGCGTGCGGAAGCTTGCAAGGTGATGATGTAGGCGTACTCGACGTGATCCAAATCACCGATGACCAGCGCCGAACGGACGGCACCTCCGCGTTCAACACACGTACGGGACGGGAGACGTCTCCTCCTTCTTGATCCAGCAAGGGGGAAGGAGAGGTTGATGAAGATCCAGCAGCACGACGGCGTGGTGGTGGATGCAGGGCGTCACAGCAGCAGGGCTTCGCCGAGACTACGAGGGAGAGACGTAACGGGGGGAGGTGGAGGCGCCAGGGGCTGGTGTATGAAGTCCCTCCTCTCCCCCACTATATATAGGGGTGCCAGGGGGGGCGCCGGCCCTAGTAGATGAGATCTACTAGGGGGGGCGGCGGCCTAGGGGAGGTTTCCCTCCCCCCCAAGGCACCTAGGGGTGCCTTCCACCACTAGGACTCCTCCTAGGGGGAAACCCTAGGCGCATGGGCCTATAGGGGCTGGTGCCCTTGGCCCATGAAGGCCAAGGCGCACCCCCTACAGCCCATGTGCCCCCCCCGGGACAGGTGGCCCCACCCGGTGGACCCCCGGGACCCTTCCGGTGGTCCCGGTACAATACCGATAACCCCGAAACTTGTCCCGATGCCCGAAATAGCACTTCCTATATATAATTCTTTACCTCCGGACCATTCCGGAACTCCTCGTGATGTCCGGGATCTCATCCGGGACTCCGAACAACATTCGGGTTTCTGCATATCCATATCTTCATAACCCTAGCGTCACCGAACCTTAAGTGTGTAGACCCTACGGGTTCGGGAGACATGCAGACATGACCGAGACGCTCTCAGTCAATAACCATCAGCGGGATCTGGATACCCATGATGGCTCCCACATGCTCCTCGATGTTGTCATCGGATGAACCACGATGTCGAGGATTCGATCAAACCCTGTATGCAATTCCCTTTGTCAATCGGTACGTTACTTGCCCGAGACTCGATCGTCGGTATCCCAATACCTTGTTCAGTCTCGTTACCGGCAAGTCACTTTACTCATACCGTAATGCATGATCCCGTGTCCAACACCTTGGTCACATTGAGCTCAATATGATGATGCATTACCGAGTGGGCCCAGAGATACCTCTCCGTCATACGCAGTGACAAATCCCAGTCTCGATCCGTGTCAACCCAACAGCTACTTTCGGAGATACCTGTAATGCACCTTTATAGTCACCCAGTTACGTTGTGACGTTTGATACACCCAAGGCACTCTTACGGTATCCGGGAGTTACACGATCTCATGGTCGAAGGAAGAGATACTTGACACTTGCAAAGCTCTAGCAAAACGAACTACACGATCTTTTATGCTATGCTTAGGATTGGGTCTTGTCCATCACATCATTCTCCTAATGATGTGATCCCGTTATCAATGACACCCAATGTCCATAGTCAGGAAACCATGACTATCTGTTGATCACAACGAGCTGGTCAACTAGAGGCTTACCAGGGACATAGTGTGGTCTAAGTATTCACACGTGTATTACGATTTCCGGATAATACAGTTATAGCATGAATAAAAGACAATTATCATGAACAATGAAATATAATAATACTTTTATTATTGCCTCTAGGGCATATTTCCAACAGTCTCCCACTTGCACTAGAGTCACCAATCTAGTTACATTGTGATGAATCAAACACCCATAGAGTTCTGGTGTTGATCATGTTTTGCACGCGAGAGAGGTTTAGTCAGCGGATCTGCGACATTCAGATCCGTGTGCACTTTGCAAATCTCTATGTCTCCATCTTGAACATATTCACGGATGGAGTTGAAACGACGCTTGATGTGCCTGGTCTTCTTTTGAAACCTGGGCTCCTTTGCGAGGGCAATAGCTCCAGTGTTGTCACAGAAGAGTTTGATCGGCCCCGACGCATTGGGTATGACTCCTAGGTCGGTGATGAACTCCTTCACCCAAATCGCTTCATGTGCTGCCTCCGAGGCTGCCATGTACTCCGCTTCACACGTAGATCCCGCCACGACGCTCTGCTTGCAGCTGCACCAGCTTACTGCTCCACCATTCAATATATACACGTATCCGGTTTGTGACTTAGAGTCATCCAGATCTGAGTCGAAGCTAGCGTCGACGTAACCCTTTACGACGAGCTCTTCGTCTCCTCCATAGACGAGAAACATGTCATTTGTCCTTTTCAGGTACTTCAGGATATTCTTGACCGCTGTCCAGTGTTCCTTGCCGGGATTACTTTGGTATCTTGCTACCAAACTTACGGCAAGGTTTACATCGGGTCTGGTACACAGCATGGCATACATAATAGATCCTATGGCTGAAGCATAGGGGATGACACTCATCTCTTCTTTATCTTTTGCCGTGGTCGGTGACTGAGCTGAGCTCAGTCTCATACCTTGTAACATAGGCAAGAACCCCTTCTTGGACTGATCCATTCTGAATCTCTTCAAAATCTTATCAAGGTATGTGCTTTGTGAAAGACCTATGAGGCGTCTCGATCTATCTCTATAGATCTTGATGCCTAATATATAAGCAGCTTCTCCAAGGTCCTTCATTGAAAAACACTTATTCAAGTAGGCCTTAATGCTGTCCAGAAATTCTATATTATTTCCCATCAGGAGTATGTCATCTACATATAATATGAGAAATGCTACAGAGCTCCCACTCACTTTCTTGTAAACGCAGGCTTCTCCATAAATCTGCATAAACCCAAACGCTTTGATCATCTCATCAAAGCGAATGTTCCAACTCCGAGATGCTTGCACCAGTCCATAAATGGATCGCTGGAGCTTGCATACTTTGTTAGCATTCCGAGGATCGACAAAACCTTCCGGCTGCATCATATACAGTTCTTCCTTAAGATGCCCGTTAAGGAATGCTGTTTTGACGTCCATCTGCCATATCTCATAATCATAGTATGCGGCAATTGCTAACATGATTCGGACGGACTTTAGCTTCGCTACGGGAGAGAATGTCTCGTCGTAGTGAATCCCTTGAACCTGTCGATAACCCTTAGCGACAAGTCGAGCTTTATAGATGGTAACATTACCATCCGCGTCCGTCTTCTTCTTAAAGATCCATTTGTTTTCTATCGCTCGCCGATCATCGGGCAAGTCTGTCAAAGTCCATACTTTGTTTTCATACATGGATTCTATCTCGGATTTCATGGCTTCAAGCCATTTGTTGGAATCCGGGCCCGCCGTTGCTTCTTCATAGTTCGAAGGTTCATTGTTGTCTAACAACATGATTTCCAGGACAGGGTTGCCGTACCACTCTGGTGCGGAACGTGTCCTTGTGGACCTTCGAAGTTCAGCAGTAACTTGATCCGAAGTACCTTGATCATTATCATGGTTTTCCTCTTCAGTTGGTGTGGGCATCACAGGAACGGTTTCCTGTGCTGCGTCACTATCCCGCTCAAGAGGTAGTACTTCATCGAGTTCTACTTTCCTCCCACTTACTTCTTTCGAAAGAAACTCTTTTTCCAGAAAGCATCCGTTCTTGGCAACAAAGATCTTGCCTTCGGATCTTAAGTAGAAGGTATACCCTACAGTTTCCTTAGGGTATCCTATGAATACGCATTTTTCCGACTTGGGTTCGAGCTTTTCAGGTTGAAGTTTCTTGACATAAGCTTCGCATCCCCAAACTTTTAGAAACGACAGCTTAGGTTTCTTTCCAAACCATAATTCATACGGTGTCGTCTCAACGGATTTAGACGGTGCCCTATTTAAAGTGAATGTAGCTGTCTCTAGAGCGTATCCCCAAAATGATAGCGGTAAATCGGTAAGAGACATCATAGACCGCACCATATCCAATAGAGTGCGATTACGATGTTCGGACACACCGTTTCGCTGAGGTGTTCCAGGCGGCGTGAGCTGTGAAACGATTCCACATTTCTTTAAGTGTGTACCAAATTCGTGACTTAGGTATTCTCCTCCACGACCTGATCGTAAGAATTTTATCTTTCAGTCACGTTGATTCTCTACCTCATTCTGAAATTCCTTGAACTTTTCAAAGGTCTCAGACTTGTGTTTCATTAAGTAGACATACCCATATCTACTCAAGTCATCTGTGAGAGTGAGAACATAACGATATCCTCTGCGAGCCTCAACGCTCATTGGACCGCACACATCGGTATGTATGATTTCCAACAAGTTGGTTGCTCGCTCCATTGTTCCGGAGAACGGAGTCTTGGTCATTTTGCCCAAGAGGCATGGTTCGCACGTGTCAAATGATTCATAATCAAGAGACTCTAAAAGTCCATTGGCATGGAGCTTCTTCATGCGCTTGACACCAATGTGACCAAGGCGGCAGTGCCACAAGTATGTGGGACTATCGTTATCAACTTTAAATCTTTTGGCATCTACACTATGAACATGTGTAATATTACGCTCGAGATTCATTAAGAATAAACCATTGACCATCGGAGCATGACCATAAAACATATCTCTCATATAAATCGAACAACCATTATTCTCAGACTTAAATGAGTAGCCATCTCGTATTAAACGAGATCCTGATACAATGTTCATGCTCAAACTTGGCACTAAATAACAATTATTAAGGTTCAAAACTAATCCCGTAGGTAAATGTAGAGGCAGCGTGCCGACGGCGACCACATCGACTCTGGAACCATTCCCGATGCGCATCGTCACCTCGTCCTTTGCCAGTCTCCGTTTATTCCGCAGCTTCTGCTGTGAGTTACAAATATGAGCAACGGCACCGGTATCAAATACCCAGGAGTTACTACGATTACTGGTAAGGTACACATCAATCACATGTATATCAAATATACCTTTGGTGTTGCCGGCCTTCTTATCCGCTAAGTATTTGGGGCAGTTCCGCTTCCAGTGACCCTTCCCCTTGCAATAAAAGCACTCAGTCTCAGGCTTGGGTCCATTCTTTGACTTCTTCCCGGTAACTGGCTTACCAGGCGCGGCAACATCTTTGCCGTCCTTCTTGAAGTTCTTCTTACCCTTGCCCTTCTTGAACTTAGTGGTCTTATTGACCATCAACACTTGATGTTCTTTCTTGATTTCAGCCTCTGCTGACTTCAGCATTGAGAACACTTCAGGAATGGTCTTTTCCATTCCCTGCATGTTGTAGTTCATCACAAAGCTCTTGTAGCTTGGTGGGAGCGACTGGAGGATTCTGTCAATGACCGCCTCATCTGGGAGGTTAATGTTCAGCTGGGTCATACGGTTGTGCAACCCAGACATCTTCAGGATGTGCTCACTGACAGAACTGTTTTCCTCCATCTTACAACTGTAGAACTTGTCGGAGACATCATATCTCTCGACCCGGGCATGAGCTTGAAAAACTAGTTTCAGCTCTTCGAACATCTCATATGCTCCGTGATGCTCAAAACGCTTTTGGAGCCCCGGTTCTAAGCTGTAAAGCATGCCGCACTGAACGAGGGAGTAATCATCAGCGCGAGACTGCCAAGCATTCATAATGTCTTGGTTCTTTGGGACGGGAGCGTCACCTAGCGGTCCTTCTAGGACATATTGTTTCCTGGCAGCTATGATGATGATCCTCAGGTTCCGGACCCAGTCCGTATAGTTGCTGCCATCATCTTTCAGCTTGGTTTTCTCTAGGAACGCGTTGAAGTTCATGTTGACGTTAGCGTTGGCCATTGATCTACAAGACATATTTGCAAAGGTTTTAGACTAAGTTCATGATAATAAAGTTCTAATCAAATTATGAACTCCCACTTATATTAGACATCCCTTTAGTCATCTAAGTGTTACACGATCCGAGTCGACTAGGCCGTGTCCGATCATCACGTGAGACGGACTAGTCATCGTCGGTGAACATTCTCATGTTGATCGTATCTTCCATACGACTCGTGTTCGACCTTTCGGTCTCCGTGTTCCGAGGCCATGTCTGCACATGCTAGGCTCGTCAAGTTAACCCTAAGTGTTTTCGCTGTGTAAAACTGTCTTACACCCGTTGTATGTGAACGTAAGAATCCATCACACCCGATCATCACGTGGTGCTTAGAAGCGACGAACTGTAGCAACGGTGCACAGTTAGGGGAGAACACTTCTTGAAATTTTATAAGGGATCATCTTATTTACTACCGTCGTCCTAAGTAAACAAGATGCATAATACATAATAAACATCACATGCAATTATATAGTTGTGACATGATATGGCCAATATCATATAGCTCCATTGATCTTCATCTTCGGGGCTCCATGATCATCTTGTCACCGGCTTGACACCATGATCTCCATCATCATGATCTCCATCATCGTGTGTTCATGAAGTTGTCACGCCAACGACTACTTCTACTTATATGACTAACGTTTAGCAATAAAGTAAAGTAGTTTACATGACGTTATTCAATGACACGCAGGTCATACAAAAATAATGACAACTCCTATGGCTCCTGCCGGTTGTCATACTCATCGACATGCAAGTCGTGAATCCTATTACAAAGAACATGATCTCATACATCACAATTCATCATTCATCACAACTTCTGGCCATATCACATCACATGATCAATCGCTGCAAAAACAAGTTAGACGTCCTCTAATTGTTGTTGCATCTTTTACGTGGCTGCAATTGGGTTCTAGCAAGAACGTTTTCTTACCTACGAATCACCACAACGTGATTTTGTCAACTTCTATTTACCCTTCATAAGGGCCCTGTTCATCGATTCCGCTCCAACTAAGGTGGGAGAGACAGACACCCGCCAGCCACCTTATGCAACTTGTGCATGTCAGTCGGTGGAACTGGTCTCACGTAAGTGTACGTGTAAGGTTGGTCCGGGCCACTTCATCCCACAATACCATTGAGCAAGAAAAGACTAGTAGAGGCAAGTAAGATGACAAAATCCACGCCCACAACAAAGTTGTGTTCTACTCGTGCAAAGAGAACTACGCATAAACCTGGCTCTGATACCACTGTTGGGGAACGTTGCAGAAAATTAAAATTTTTCCTACGGTTTCACCAAGATCCATCTATGAGTTCATCTAAGCAACGAGTCTAGGGAGAGAGTTTGCATCTACATACCACTTGGAGATCGCGTGCGGAAGCTTGCAAGGTGATGATGTAGTCGTACTCGACGTGATCCAAATCACCGATGACCAGCGCCGAACGGACGGCACCTCCGCGTTCAACACACGTACGGGACGGGAGACGTCTCCTCCTTCTTGATCCAGCAAGGGGGAAGGAGAGGTTGATGAAGATCCAGCAGCACGACGGCGTGGTGGTGGATGCAGGGCGTCACAGCAGCAGGGCTTCGCCGAGACTACGAGGGAGAGACGTAACGGGGGGAGGTGGAGGCGCCAGGGGCTGGTGTATGAAGTCCCTCCTCTCCCCCACTATATATAGGGGTGCCAGGGGGGGCCCCGGCCCTAGTAGATGAGATCTACTAGGGGGGGCGGTGGCCTAGGGGAGGTTTCCCTCCCCCCAAGGCACCTAGGGGTGCCTTCCACCACTAGGACTCCTCCTAGGGGGAAACCCTAGGCGCATGGGCCTATAGGGGCTGGTGCCCTTGGCCCATGAAGGCCAAGGCGCACCCCCTACAGCCCATGTGGCCCCCCGGGACAGGTGGCCCTACCCGGTGGACCCCCGGGACCCTTCCGGTGGTCCCGGTACAATACCGATAACCCCGAAACTTGTCCCGATGCCCGAAATAGCACTTCCTATATATAATTCTTTACCTCCGGACCATTCCGGAACTCCTCATGACGTCCGGGATCTCATCCGGGACTCCGAACAACATTCGGGTTTCTGCATATCCATATCTTCATAACCCTAGCGTCACCGAACCTTAAGTGTGTAGACCCTACGGGTTCGGGAGACATGCAGACATGACCGAGACGCTCTCAGTCAATAACCATCAGCGGGATCTGGATACCCATGATGGCTCCCACATGCTCCTCGATGTTGTCATCGGATGAACCACGATGTCGAGGATTCGATCAAACCCTGTATGCAATTCCCTTTGTCAATCGGTACGTTACTTGCCCGAGACTCGATCGTCGGTATCCCAATACCTTGTTCAGTCTCGTTACCGGCAAGTCACTTTACTCGTACCGTAATGCATGATCCCGTGTCCAACACCTTGGTCACATTGAGCTCAATATGATGATGCATTACCGAGTGGGCCCAGAGATACCTCTCCGTCATACGGAGTGATAAATCCCAGTCTCGATCCGTGTCAACCCAACAGCTACTTTCGGAGATACCTGTAATGCACCTTTATAGTCACCCAGTTACGTTGTGACGTTTGATACACCCAAGGCACTCTTACGGTATCCGGGAGTTACACGATCTCATGGTCGAAGGAAGAGATACTTGACACTTGCAAAGCTCTAGCAAAACGAACTACACGATCTTTTATGCTATGCTTAGGATTGGGTCTTGTCCATCACATCATTCTCCTAATGATGTGATCCCGTTATCAACGACATCCAATGTCCATAGTCAGGAAACCATGACTATCTGTTGATCACAACGAGCTGGTCAACTAGAGGCTTACCAGGGACATAGTGTGGTCTAAGTATTCACACGTGTATTACGATTTCCGGATAATACAGTTATAGCATGAATAAAAGACAATTATCATGAACAATAAAATATAGTAATACTTTTATTATTGCCTCTAGGGCATATTTCCAACATGTACGACCCCCGGCTAGTTGAGCCTGTGTTGAGGCGACATCTTCAGGCGTGTCCTGTGAGGAATTCATGAAGAAAGACTTTTTGCAATCCTTCCAACGACCTTCCTGCCCGGGCATATCATCCATATCCTCATTAGCATGCTGATAGCCCGATTCGTCATATGGTTGACTCATCAGATCTATGTCACAGTCATACGCGTTTGTATTGAGGAAACCCATAGGATCGACCTCCGTCTCATCATCCATTCTCTGTTCTACAGGACTGATTACATCAGCCAGTACTATTGCACCCCCTTCATCACGTCGTCCGCCGCTCTCACTCGGCTCTACAGGAGCTGGTAATTGCGTAGGCGGGGTGGTGGTCTCCGCACATGCTTGTTGATGTGTGGTTATTGGTGTGCTCTCGGCCGGCTCCAGGCGAATAAGATTCTTTGGCCATAACAGCAACCAACCCTTGCATCTTCCAATCCGCGGCGGAGTCTCGTCGTCCTCTCCCACATGCTGTACTAGAGGAGGCAACGCCTCGTGCCCGATTTCACACTGGACAAGCTAACCCTGAAGTTCCCAGCGGGGATAGGCTGGTTGTGGAACATGGGTTTCAAGGGGTTCAATATCATCCCCTTTCCCACGTCGACCTTCTGGCCTTTTATCAAGTAGAGTATGGTGCACGGGGTTTCTTCGCCCTGCAAACACATATGTCTGTGGCGTAAAACATCTGAAAGACAACGAAAATGGAATATTCTATATATATATATATATATATATATATATATATATATATATATATATATATATATATATATATATATATATATATATATATGTTGGTGGGACATGTAATTACGTGACATCCCCATCTTCATCCTCATCTTCAATTATCCACCGAGTATAGCCATCCATGAAACCAGTCATGAGCAGGTGCGCTTTGACACGACCATCGTCATGGGGGTCAAGCCAAACTATTCCTTTGCATTTTCGACACGGACATAAAACCTCTGTCCGGTTATTTTCTTTCATGTCCTGCACCACCGACCGCAACCACGTGTCCACCATCGTTCCACTGACCATCGTCAACTCTGCACGGTAATAATAAACAAATTGATTATAAATATGCGTGCATGCATTAAAGTCATACAAAAATTCGGCATGACCTTCCTGAAAAATAGGACATATATAGATCTAGATTTTGCCCAGAATTCGCCGAAACGGAAATAAATCGACATTTCGGCAAAACATAGGCAACTCAAAAGTACAATTTGGCATCAACTCATGCCACACACACAATTTCCATAAACATATCACACACACATAAACATATTTCCATTTTGCAAAAGCATGAAATTTTAATCACCTCTATCTCGAGATCGAGCACACGGTGGAGATGATGATGTAGGGAGATCAAAAGTGCACAAAGCTCTTCTTGACAAAGATAGATCTAGTTAGGGGCAAATAGGTCATTTAACTAAATGCTACATCTACCTAGCTACCTAATTTGAGAGGAGACAATTTCAACTAGTGGAGGGGGAAGGAAAAAGAGAAAGAAGATGCATTAATGGAGGTGGTGTAGTAGTTAGGTAGGAGTAATGAAGAGAGAGAAAGGTAGGTAGAATAGGGAGAGTAATGGGGGAGAAGTATTGATGAAGAAGAAGAGTGAGAGTGGGAGGTAGGGGAAAGGGAAGAGAGGAGGGGGAGGGGAGGACGGGTGGGGAAAAGGTGGTGGGTTGGTGCGGATTAGCAGTAGCGCGGGCATAGAACGCGCTGCTGATAAGAAAGTAGCAGCAGCGCGCTTCTGGCACAAGCGCTACTGCTAACCGGGACCAAAAGTGTGCCCAATTTGAAAATTAGCAGCAGCGACCTCAGAAAAACCGCGCTACTACTATAGCTTTAGCAGTAGCGCGGCTCGCGTCACCGCGCTGCTGCTAAATGTAGTTCGGTAGGCACTGTCGGTCGATATTTGTAGCAGCGAGGGTTACACCGAGCGCGCTACTGCTAAGCACTTGTCAGTAGCGGGTTTTACACACGCGCGCTACTGCTAAGTAGCAGCAGTGTTCCTTTTTTATCCGCGCTGCTGCTAAGATTCTGTGTATAGGGTTTTTCCTAGTAGTGCTATGTTGCATGGCATCTCACGAGGAGCGGCGTTTTTTTAGTATGTTCTGCCTATTATAAGCAGTGAGAAGCGAATTATGATACAGATGACAGCGGTCTGGCACGCTTCTCCATGGCACCCCATCCAGTTTGGAAGAAGTTGTGGAGTTTCAGAGTGCCAGCGAAAGTTAAAATTTATATCTGGAGATGCTTGCACAATGCCATCCCATGTCGGAGTACTCTTATGAATCGCCATGTTGGAAACTTGTCCCAATGCACATACTGTACAGATGGTGCAGATGACTTAGTCCATATGTTGTTTAAGTGTGCAAGGGCGCAAGCAGTTTGGGAAGCTTTGAGAATCGCAGCAGATATTAACTTTGCTTCTTTGGCTGATCGAGCAGGTTTAGCAGTCTTGGAGTTCATTTTATGTGATGATTCTTATCGACGACAATATTCTGGATTGGTCGAGCTACGAGAGTTCATATCAACAGTCTGTTGGTTCTTATGGTGGCAAAGAAGACAGTTCGCGCGAGGGGAAGAAATATTGACTCCAGAACGAATAGCGCCGGCGGTGGTTGCCCTAGCGATTAATTATGTGCGCGGAGCACAAGCTAAATCTACACCCAAGATCAACAGGTGGCCGACGTTCCTAGCAGGACAGCTTGTCCTTGATATCGATGCTTCATTCACAGAGGGCGATTATGCTGGGTCTTGTGTGCTGTCATCCGTGATCACCGAGGATCTTTCATGTCGGCGTCCACGGCGAGATTAGAACATGTAGCTGATGTGTTCACGGCAGAAGCGGCAACTCTTCTTGAAGGACTGAAGCTAGCAAGAGATACGGGATGCAATAACTTGTTTGGTGAGATCAGATAATATCACGGTGGTGAATGCACTTAGATTCAATGAAGGTTATTCTATGGTGGCAGCGCCGGTTCTTGATGAATGTCGTAGTTATCTAGTAGATTTGGGGAGGTTTACTATTGAGCATTGTA
Source organism: Triticum dicoccoides (assembly GCF_002162155.2). Lineage (NCBI taxonomy): Eukaryota > Viridiplantae > Streptophyta > Magnoliopsida > Poales > Poaceae > Triticum > Triticum dicoccoides. The sequence continues at coordinate 531,874,952 of NC_041391.1, read as the reverse complement.
TTAGACAGTCAAATTATGTAGCTCATGAGCTGGCTAGGTGGGGACGTGCTAATAATCCATCTCGTTGGATTGATGCCCCTCCTGATTTTATTATGAGTTTGTTGTCAGACGATATATCCGTCCTTTGATTAATAAAGTAAGCTTTTCCGTCAAAAAAAATCTCTGGCAACGAAAAAGAAGGTTTAATTCCTATTGGGCAACTCTTACTGTTTTCACAGCAGAAGTGCTCTGTGCACGGGCAGCTGTGTAAACCCTAAAAAAAAGGTGCAGCCTGTGCTGTCGTGTGTACTGTATGAAGTAACTTTAGAAAATGGCGATCATATGCAGAAGTTACCAGTCCGGCACCACACATTTTGACCTTTGTACTAGCAGATATGCGCATCACTTTCTCCCATACCTCTCTGTCGTATAACTTGTCTGTATCTTCTGAACCAGATACTGATGTCGTATCGCATTTCTGGCCAGGTAGACCTGATCTCCACTTCAACTCGATCATATATGCTGGCATACCACCGAGACTGTTAGCCTGTGATCCGCCAGTTAGTTTTCAGATGTATCTCTGCAGGACTGCACCTCCACTGCCTGCAGATGTCTCCTCTGAACTCTGATGAACACATGCAACACGACCCTGTCAATAAGTGAGAGTTATCGCTTCCCAGGGAGCTGTCTGCACTGCAGATATTGCTTTGTGCAAACGACAAATCAACTTAGCTTGGTGATCAGTCTCAAGTCCGTACGTTGCGTTCATCAACGCATCCATTATCTAGCGGGAGGTCCACATGTCTGCAGCGACGGGAAGAGATTAGACGTCCCAGCCTTTTGAAGCACGCGTGCATGCATCGCATACGTGACCGACTATACTCGGACCGCGGGAAAAGCAAAGCTGGCGGCAACGCCAGTGGTGAAGTTACGTGCACCAATTTTCACCTTTGCTTCTGGGCCCTGTATCTGCGTGGCGTCGTCTCACTCTCACACACACATGCATGCATGGCCGATCGTCGTGCACCCAAAACGACTAAGAACTCGACGCAGCGGCCGATTTGACAGCGGGGTCAAACGGGCAATCGATCGAGCACGAGCAGATCAGCCCCGCCATCTAATCACCCAGAGTCCCAAAGGTAATGCGCTGCCAATATATGTAAATGTGATCCTTTTATCCCTCGCTTTGCTCCCCTGTTCATGTCCCATCAGGTGTGTACTTACCAGACTTTCCTGTTCAGTTGTCCAATCAAACTGCTCGTTATCGTGTCCACCTACAGAGTTTAAAAAATGTCGTACATTATGGAACGGAGGGAGTAGATTTTTCAGTCTAAAGCACGCTTTCGTCTCCTGTCAAGTGTCAACCGTCATTACGGGCGCGTGTCGATGCATAACCGAGAGCTGTGCACTTGCGCAGTGTGCTGATTAAAACAAGGCTCTGTTCCGGTGGGCCGAGATGGGCTAGGCTTTGCCGTCGCACAGCGGAGCCACTCCGATTTCACTGTGTGTCCCTTTCTCGGACTCGAAGCACTAGCCAGTGCTCACATCGATCTCAAGAAGAAGAAAAACGCCTACCAGCAGTGACACTAGAGTGGCTTTTCCTTTGCGCGCACGAACCCAACGTGATCACATTCGCTGTGCGAGCTCCAGTTGGAGCGAAGCCGCTCCCCGCCTTTCGTCCGCTTCCACGAACGATTTGCGTCCGCTTTCTCACGTAAAACCTCGGTCTGTCCGCTCCGGCACCGAAACCATCCCCGTCCGGTCGCTTTCTCCCTCCCCTCCCCTGCCCGGCGCTGTTCACGCGGCTTATCGCCGGGGAGGCGAGACACGCGGGCCACGGCGTAAAGGTTCCGCCCGGAGGAGCCAGCCCCAGAACCCGAAATCAAACCAAACGTTCGGCGCCGTCGGGCGCGGCAGCCGGCCAACAGTGAAAGCAGCAGCTGGGTACCCACTACAGCATTCGCGCCAAATCAATGGAGCCTGCACGGCTTTGGAGGCGTACGTACTGGAGCTCCTGTGCACAGGCGAAGAGGGGCCGAGGGAAAAAGCCCCGCCCGCCGCCGTAAGGCTGCGCGGCCCGTACGGCGGTGACGTGCTCGACGTGCCGCCTTGACCGCCACCACCTCCGCCCGGGAGTGCGCGCGCGCCGGGGGAAGCAAAGCAGAGCAAGAAATCCGAACGTTGTGCCTCTTCGTCCTTCGTTCTCGCTTTGGCTGGCCCCGTCCGTCCGTGCCCTGCGTCGGAGATCGCGCCGGCGCGATAGGGTTTTGCCGCTCTGGGTGTTACAGGATCTGCTTTCGCGAGATGTGGTGCCGCGCGCGCCTCGGGATCTGAAACTCGGCATTGTTTTTGGTTTGTGGCAGGGGATCTGTTGCCGCGTGACAGCGTGGTGCTGGTAGATTGTTCCAAAACCAATCGTTCGTATCGTATGCATAGATTCTTGCCTCCCTAGCGTAGATGTGCCTTTGCTTCTTTTGATCGTCTTAAGCGCCAAGCAAAGGTAGCGGGTTTGTCTCCTAATGATTGGCTTTACACTGGGGATTACCGGCAAAACTCGTGGAGAAGCAACTCAAAGGTACTCTCATGGCTGCATATGCTAATCAGGTGCGGCGTACAGTACTTCCCTCTAATGTCCATTATTCTGTTTGGGCTAAACGAATGGGATCCAGCAGTCCATCACCACATATAATTACACCGTTCCTAGAGGCTCTGCGCTCACTTACTCCCACAGTACCGGCTGGAGGTACGGCCACGACCGTGCACGCACCATCTTCACCAACTACGACGGTCGGGCGTAACTTTAGGAAGCATACACCCCCGGAGAGGTCTATGGAGGAGATCATCGCCTTTGGTGGGATCTTGGCCCCGGTGACGGCTGGCGGGCGTGTCAGCAGCCGGATCCAAGAGCAACCAGATGCGGACGGCTGCAGTTAGGGCGTGCCATGAGGGCTGCCAAGCTTCGCGATGTTGAGGCAACTACATGTATGTCTTTTAAGAAGAGTTGCTCTATTATGCATTTCCCTGAACACGAAATTATGGATAAGGCACAAAACGTAGGAGTTTCACTAGGCTAGAATGAAAAGGAAGTTGCGAAATCTATTAATGACCTTTTAGACTTAGAAGCAGAACGAGCTTCTGAAATTATTCGTAACTTAGCAGCCGTTAAACCTATGAATGAGGTAGATGTGAAAAATCTAGGAATGTCGGCCCTTCAAAACTTATGTAATGATCTTATGCCGACTTCGGAAACTGAAGGTGGAATAGAAGGGTCGGAAATTGAGGACAGTGTCGAGACGTTACCGGTGGACGATATTGACTCTAGTAACTATAGTAATGTAGTTGTGTCAGGTTCGGGAGATAAGCCCAAACGAACCTGGAAAAGAAAGGTGTATCCTACTTCGGCTGTCCGGAGGAGTGCTAGGGTTAGGCTTAAAAAGAAATTCCACGATGATCTATGAAAGGAATCTTTTGGAATAGCAGAGGTCTGGCTGACTTGGCTAAAAGAAGGTTCCTTGCATAGACATCGATAGAACAAAAGTTAGATTTTATCGCACTCCTCGAAACAAGCAGAGATAATTTCACCTCACAGTTTCTCGGAACTTTGTCCGGTGGGATTGATTTTGATTGGCACTGTCTACCCCCTAGAGGAAGATCCGGTGGGATATTGCTGGGGGTTAGATGTGAAATGCTTGAGGTCATTAATGTAGTGAGGGGTGACTTTGCGGTCAAGTTTCGGGTGAGATCAAAGTTAGATGGTTTCCGTTGGTCTCTCGTAGCTGTTTATGGAGCAGCCCAACCCGAACTCAAACTCGATTTTCTAGCTGACCTAGTATGGATATGTGTAGATGAAACACTTCCAATCTTAGTTGGGGGGATTTTGATATTATAAGGAGACGAGATGAGAAGAATAACAACAATCTCGATGGAAGGTGGTCACTCATGTTTAACATGATTATCGAGAGTCTCAATCTGAGGGAGATTGAACTCACGGGTAGACAATTTACATGGGCTAACTCAATACATACCCCAACTTATGAGAAGTTGGATAGGGTGCTTGCTAGTGTGGAATGGGAACAGAAATACCCATTGGTGTCGGTACATGCGATGTAGAGGGCAATATCAGACCACACACCATTACTAGTAGACTCGGGTGATGCGACACATATTGGTAATAGAAATACTTTCTCTTTCGAACCAAGTTCATTCGAGAAAGAGAATTTTTTAGACATTATAGCGTGCGAATGGGCAAAGCCTGTTACTAGGCGAACAAGCATGGATAGGTGGCAAAACAAGATTAGACATTTAAGACAATTTTTATGGGGTTGGGCCAGAAACGAGAGCGGGATTTACAAACAAGAAAAAGAAAGACTTATCCAGTTAATAGATGCTCTGGACCTCAAAGCAGAAGTGACCATGCTAGATGTGGCCGAGCAGGCCACGAAATCCGAAGCGGAGCAACGCCTACGGGCTATTCTTAGAGAAGAAGAGCTCAAATGGGCATTGCGGGCTAAGGTTCTTAAAGTTGTCCAAGGGGATGATAATACACAATTCTTTCACATGATTGCGAATGGCAAATATAGAAAGAAGTAAATAATCCAGCTTGAGCAGGACGAAGGGACCATAGTGGGTCATGAGAACCTTAAATCGTATATCTCCAACTACTATAAATAACTTTTCAGTCCTCCGGTAGAAAGCACACTCTCCTTGAATGAGTCTGCTATTGGGGATATCCCTCAGCTTAGGTCAAAGGAAAATGAGATCCTAACTGCACCTTTTACTGAAAAGGAGGTTCTAGTTGCAATATCACAAATGAAACCGAACAAAGCACCGGGACCGGATGGGTTCCCTATGGAGTTCTATAGGAAATGTTGGCATATTATTAAGGACGACCTTATTCCTATGTTTCATGATTTCTTTAACGGGCATCTAGAACTATTTCATCTTAACTTTGGTATGATTACGTTTGCCAAAGAATAAGGAGCGGTTTGTATTGAGCAGTTTAGGCCGATCTGTCTTCTAAACGTGAGTTTCAAAATATTCACGAAAATGTGGACTAATAGACTGACACGGATCATCCATTCGGTGGTGCAACCTAGTCAGACGACATTCATGCCCGGGAGACACATCCTAGAAGGGGTAGTTGTTCTCCATGAAACGCTCCATGAAATCCATTCGAAGAAGCTAGATGGGGTTATCTTAAAAGTGGATTTTGAGAAGGCATACGATAAAGTTAAGTGGCCTTTTCTTCAGCAGGCAATGCGTATGAAAGGTTTTAATGAGATATGGCGAAACCAAGTGGGTTCTCTAGTCCAAAAAGGTAGTGTCAGAATTAAGGTTAATGATGATATTGGTCACTATTTTCAAACTCATAAAGGCTTGAGAGAAGGGGATTCGATGTCTCCCCTCTTATTTAATATAGTGGCGGATATGTTGAGCGTTCTTATTGGTAGGGCCAAGGAAAATGGCCTAGTAGATGGACTCGTCCCTCATCTAGTTGATGAGGGAGTATCCATTTTACAATATGCGGACAACACTATTCTTTTCACGGAGCATGACACTGCAAAAGCTCGGAACATGAAAATAGTTTTATGTATCTTTGAACAATTGTCGGGGCTTAAAATCAACTTTAAGAAGAGCGAATTGTTCTGCTTTGGTCAGGCCAAAGAGGAGCAAGACACTTATAGACAATTGTTCGGGGGCAAATTAGGTTCTTTGCCCTTTAGTTATTTGGGCATACCGATTCACCATCGCAAACTCTCAAATAAAGAGTGGAAATGCATTGAAGATCGAATTTAAAAGAAGCTTAGCTATTGGAAGGGCAAGTTAATGTCATACGGTGGTCGGTTGGTGCTTATTAACTCAATACTTACTAGTATGCCGATGTTCCTGCTATCCTTCTTTGAGGTACCCAAGGGGGTACGGAAGAGTCTAGATTTCTTTCGATCTCGATTCTTCTGGCAGTCAGATGAGGCCAAGAAGATATATCGCCTAGCACGTTGGAATATATTATGCTGACCGAAGGATCGGGGAGGGCTCGGTATTGAGAACCTGGAAATTAAGAATAAATGCCTTATGAGTAAGTGGCTTTATAAGCTATCAGTAGAGAATGACGGTATGTGGGGACAAATATTACACAACAAATACCTGCAATTGAAAACTCTTGCCCAAGTCACCGCGAGGCCGAATGATTCGCCTTTTTGGAAGGGGCTTATGAGAATGAAAGACTTGTTCTTTTGTAGGACCAAATTCCTTGTTGGCAATGGGATGACAACAAGATTTTGAGAGGATACGTGGCTAGGGGAGACACCATTAGCCATACGATATCCAAGCCTTTATAATATTGTGCAATGTAAGGAAGATTATGTAGGCACAATATTACAATCGGCTCCCATGAATATTAAGTTTAGGTGATCCTTAATTGGGGAGCGATGGAATGCCTAGATACACTTGGTACAGAGATTGATGGATGTTCAATTATCCGACCAACGAGACTCCTTACACTGGAAGTTGGCTCGAAACGGAGTGTTTACAATAAAATCTTTTTATATGGACCTTATTAACTCTAACCCAATCCCGAGATCTATTCATATCTAGAAGGTTCAGGTGCCCTTGCGTATTAAAATCTTCATGTGGTTTGTCCACAAGCAAGTTATACTCACCAAAGATAATTTGTTAAAGCGGCGATGGGTAGGTAGTTCACGATGTTCCTTTTGTGATTATGATGAAACAATTAAACATCTCTTCGTAGATTGCCCTCTCGCCAAATTATTTTGGTGAACGATCCATATAGCCTTCAACATCGTCCCTCCAGTTAGCACTGCATCATTATTTGGGGCGTGGTTAGCTGGGGTGGAACTTTCTACTGCGGCTCATATTCTAATTGGAATATGTGCACTTATGTGGGCTATATGGAACTGTAGGAATGATATGATTTTTAACAGACAACACATTTTAACCTTCTTATAGGTCATCTTCAGAGCTACGACATGGATCCGTACGTGGTCCTTACTCACTCCTACGGACTTCAGGGAGCCACTGGTTACTTGGTGCAACCAATGGGAGATGGTAGCACGGGCTATATTCAACCAGTTTGGATGGCGGTTGCACAACATGATAGGAGTCTAGGGGCCCTAGTCCTTTTATTCATACCGGTTGTGACATTGCGGCTTTTTATTTGTCTTTGCTCCTTTTGTGAGCTGTAATACTTTGAAGACTTTGTGCTACTTTGATATTTTTTTAATAATATGGCTGCATGCATCATTCAGATGCAGAGGCCGGGGGCAAGCCTCCTTTTCCAAAAAAAAACATATAATTACACGTAATAAGCTAGCTAGAACTAGCATAATCAAGAGTTATTTCTTGGCCATCACACGAGGGATATGAAAACAAGCCCCTATACCATACGAAGCCATGTCATGTCAACTAGCTTTATTGTTGGCCACGATAGTCTTCGCTAACTCCACGAGACAATATAAAATAGTCAGGGCCTGTTCTATTCACATGATTTCTAACCTAAATGATAGGAAAACAGTAATTTTAACATGCTCCCTCTTACCTCCATACACATTGAATACATTGTGTGGTCGTTCTCCTATTAATGATCTTTCCATAGACAGGTCGATGATGATATGAACACGAGGCTCTGCTAGATTTTTCAAGCGAGGAGATTGCCGAAGCCATCTTCCAAAACGGACCATCAAATGCCCCAAGCACATGCGGTTTCTCTGCGAGATTCTTTCAAAGGAACTGGTTCAAGATGAAAAATGAAGTAATTTGTGTGGTAAAGGAATTTTTACCTATAGGGGTTATACGAGAATATGTGAATGATACTATCATTGTTATGGTTCCTAAAGTTGAAAACCGAGTAAAGTGGATAGATTTCCGCCCAATTAGCCTCTCCAATGTAATCTACAAGGTTGTTGCAAAGTTTTTGGTCAATTGACTGCGGTCTTTACTTGATGATATCATCTCCGCGACTCAAAGTGCCTTTATACCAGGGAGTAGTGCACTACTGTTCGTTGAATGCATTCAACATATTAAGAATTAGAAAAAGGATGGCACAAAAAGTTCTCATGCTTATAAGCTTGATCTCTCGGAAACATACGGCGGAGTAGACTCGAACTACTTGAAATAGATGATGTAAAGGATTGGTTTTGCTCAAATGTGAATTTGCTAACATGTATGACCACTACGACACTACTAGGAAAAGGGCTATAGATGATATGGACACTAATGGCGCACCAGACATGTGGTGCGCCATTAGTGTCCAAATACTAATGGCGCACCACATCCATGGTGCGCCATTAGTAACAATTTTTTTTTCAAAACTAGTAATGACACACCAGGGGATAGTGCGTCATTACTAGTTAAACTAGTAATGATGCACCACATCCACAGTGCGCCACTAGTAAAAAATATTCAAACTTTTTTTTCAAAGTTAGTAATGGCGCACCGTGGGTCTGGTGCGCCATTAGTAGTTAAAACTAGTAATGGCGCACCACACCCACGGCGCGCCATTAGTAGTTAAAACTAGTAATGGCGCACCACACCCATGGTGCGCCATTACTAACATTTTTTTTCTTTTTTTTAAAGTTAGTAATGGCGCACCGTGGGTTGCAATGGGAGAGGTGCTTTGTAATGGATTCGATCTTGTGGTGCTCAATACGAGTGACAGAAAGGGACATGACACGTATTTGTATCATTGCCATTATGGATAAAAAGATGGGGTTTATTCATATTAATTGAGTTTACTTTGCCTATATCATGCCATCTTGCTTAAGGTGTTACTCCGTTCTTTATGAACTTAATACTCTAGATGCATGCTGGATAGCGGTCGATGTGTGGAGAAATAGTAGTAGATGCAGGCAGGAGTCGGTCTACTTGTCTCGGATGTGATACCTATATACATGATCATTGCCTTAGATATCGTCATGATTATGCTCTTTTCTATCAATTGCCCAACAGTAATTTTTTTACCCATCGTATGCTATCTTCAAGAGAGAAGCCTCTAGTGAAAACTATGGCCCCCGGGTCTATCAAAATCATATATTAAAATCCAAAAATATATTGCTGCACTTTTATTTGTGTTATTTTATTTTGTGTTTTTATTTATCTATCTATCACTATGAGATTTGATCCTTGCAATTAACCGCCAATGGATTGACAACCCCTTGTTTGCGTTGGGTGCAAGTATTTGTTATTTTGTGTGTAGGTACTACTAACGAGTTCTTGCATGATTCTCCTACTGGATTAATAACCCTGGTTTCTAACTGAGGGAAATACTTATCTCTACTGTACTGTATCATCCCCTCCTCTTTAGGGAAATCCCAACGCAGCTCATAGGTAGCAGGAAGGATTTCTGGCGCCGTTGCCGGGGAGACATTACTAGCATCTATCAAGTACCTACGCATAAACTTGTATCTCCTTGCATTTACATTATTTGCCATTTTCCTGTCGTTTTCATCTCTCCCACTTCTAAAACCTTTTTACAAAAATAGAAAACTATTTTTTGTTTACCTTTTTGCTTGTTGCTTGCTTGGAGCTGTTATTATGGCTGATTTTGGCATGAAAAAACAGAGGATGGTAAAACTCATCAAGTTGAAATTCCTACCAATTTAGATGCTAAAACTTTTGTGACATGACATGGGAATATTATAGGAAAAAGTGTTATCCAAAAATTATTTAATTGCACTAGAACATTGGCTTGTGATGATGCTCCTATTCTTAAAAGAACAAAAAATTATGTCGAAGCTGTTTCTGCACTTGTTCTTAAACTTGAGAGAAGATGTATTGCAAAGATTGTGTTATGTGTTGCTGGTTATAAAAAATCCCAAGGCTAAATAGATAGCTACTCTTATCCTCATGAATGAATTTGATTACATAGTTTGAGAAGCTATAGTGATTTTTGATTTTTACGGCATGTATCATGAAAAACCGGTGATAGATGAGATTTTATACAATGATGATTATTTATTGAGCTATTTATTTCGTGATGATCACACTTTTGATGAGAATACCAAAAATAAAGTCCCTCCTTTAAAAATAATCCAACAATTTTTCAATAGTATTAACAAACAATATTCTTGGATTGTAAAAGGGAATCAAGAAGGGTTCAAGGATGATCAACTCAGTCATGCTAAAATCTCTATGGATGATGTGTTCCATATTGTCTTTGAAAAGCCTCCTGAAAAGATAACATATTTAGATAATAAGAAAAATGACAACACTTGAAACTATGCATTACACCTAGCTAGGGGCGTAAAACAATAGCGCTAGCTGGGAGGCAACCCAATAGTAATCTTAATTTTCTTGTTTCTTTTTCAGTTTTTTGTGCACACACAATTATGCTACTATTATGGTTGTGTTTTTGTGTTTAAATTAGTGTTTGTGCCAAGTAAAGCCTTTGGGATGTTTTGAACGATAGTTGATTTGATTATGTGAAAAAACAGAAACTTTTGCACCCAGTAGCAAAATTGTTTAAATTCACTAGAACGTACATTTGATCTGAATTCTTTACACATGATTGATATACAAATTACACACACTGTCCTATTTTTTTGAATTTTTTGAGTTATAGAAGTATAGTCATTATTTAGATTACTACAGACTGTTCTGTTTTTGACAGATTCTTTTTTCGTTGCCTTGTTTGCTTGTTTTGATAAATCTATGGATTTTATCTGGGGGTATAAGCCATGGTGAAGTTAGAATACAGTAGGTATAATGCAATAATAAAATATGAATGGGTTTACTACAATACCTAAAGTGGTGATTTGCTTTGTTATACTAATAGATCTCACGAAGTTTTTGTTGAGTTTTGTGCTGACGTTTTCAAGTTTTGAGTGAGATCACGATGGATGAAGGAATAAGGAGTAGCAAGAGCCTAAGCTTGGAGATGCCCAAGGCACAGCAAGGTAATATTCAAGGACTCCCAAGCATATAAGCTTGGGGATGCCCCGGAAGGCTGTTGGGAAACTTTGCTGGGAAAACTTTTTTTTCTACGCACATGCAAGATCTATCCATGTAGATGCATAGCAACGAGGGGGGGAGTGTGTCTACGTACCCTCATATACCGTATAGCGAAAGCGTTTATCAATGCGGTGGTTGTAGTCGTACACCTTCACGATCCGCTCGATCAAGTACCAAACGTACGACACCTCCGGTTTCAGCACATGTTCAGCTCGATGACATCCTCACCTTCTTGATCCAGCAAGACGGGCGAAGTAGTAGCTAGATGAGTTTCGGCAGGACGACGGTGTGGTGACGATGGTGATGCAACTATCTCCGCAGGGCTTTGCCAAGCACTACGAAAATATCACCGAGGATGAACTAGAAGGGAGAGGGGCACCGCACACAACTAGGGAATCATGGTGTGTGTTGTCCCTCTCCCTCCTCTCATAAATATAGGTGGAGGGGGTGGGAGGCAGCCCCTAGGGCGCCCCAAGTGGCTGGCGGCTGCCCTAGGGCGCCTGCCCTGGCCGAATCCCCCTTTCCATATTTGTTCATGGGGGGAAGGAAAGGTGGCCTGCCTGCCTTTGGGGCGCCTCCCCCTTCTTTCCCTCCCTCCTTTGGTGCATGGGCAAGGGTGGAGGGGCACACCAGCCCCCTTGTGGGCTGGTGTGCTTCCCCCCTTTTGCCCATAAGGCCCACCACTTACCGGTGGCCTCCCGAAACCCCTTTCGGCACTCTGATGTATACCAGATACATTCCGTAACCTTTCCAGTGTCCAAATAGCATCATCTTATATATCAATATTTATCTCTGGACCATTCCGGAGCTCCTCATCATGTCCGTATTCTCATCCAGGACTTCGAACAACATTCACATAACTCGTATAATACTATATCGTCAATGAACATTAAGCGTGCGGACCCTACGGGTTCGAGAATGATGTAGACATGACCGAGACACCTCTCCGGTCAATAACCAATAGGGGAACCTAGATGCCCATATTGGTTCCTACATATTCTACGAAGATCCTTATCGGTGAAACCGTTATGTCAACATACGTAATTCCCTTTGTTTGTCGGTATGTTACTTGCCCGAGATTCGATCGTCGGTATCTCCATACCTAGTTCAATCTCGCTATCGGCAAGTCTCTTTACTCGTTCCATAATACATCATCTCGTAAATAACTCCTTAGTTATTTGCTTGCAAGTTTATGGTGTGTATTACCGAGAGGGCCCAGAGATACCTCTCTGATGCTTGGAGTGATAAATCCCAATCTCAATCCATCCCAACTCAACAAACACCTTCGGAGATACCTGTAGAGCATCTTGTTGGAATATGCCCTAGAGGCAATAATAAAATGGTTATTATTGTATTTCCTTGTTCATGATAATTGTCTATTGTTCATTCTATAATTGTATTAACCGGAAACCGTACTACATGTGTGAATACATAGACCACAACATGTCCCTAGTGAGGCTCTAGTTGACTAGCTCGTTGATCAATAGATGGTTATGATTTCCTGACCATGGACATTGGATGTCGTTGATAACGAGATCACATCATTAGGAGAATGATGTGATGGACAAGACCCAATCCTAAGCATAGCACAAGATTATGCAGTTCGTTTGCTAGAGCTTTTCTCATGTCAAGTATCTTTCCTTATACCATGAGATTGTGCAACTCCCGGATGCCGTAGGAATGCTTTGGGTGTATCAAATGTCACAATGTGATTGGGTGACCATAAAGGTGCACTACAGGTATCTCCGAAAGTGTCTGTTGGGTTGGCACGAACCGAAACTAGTTTTTGTCACTCCGTATGACGAAGAGGTATCTTTGGGCCCACTCGATAATGCATCATCATAATGAGCTCAATGCGACTAAGGAGTTAGCCACAAGATCATGTGTTATGGAACAAGTAAAGAGACTTGCCGATAACGAGATTGAACGAGGTATAGGGATAATGATGATCGAATCTCGGGCAAGTAACATACCTATGGACAAAGGGAATTGTATACGAGATTGATTGAATCCCCGACATCGTGGTTCATCCTATGAGATCTTCGTGGAACATGTGGGAGCCAATATGGATATCCATATCCCGCTATTGGTTATTGGCCGGAGAGATGTCTCGGTCATGTCTGCATGGTTCCCGAACCCGTAGGGTGTACACACTTAAGGTTCGGTGATGCTAGAGTTGTAATTGGAAATTGGATGTGGTTATCGAAAGTTGTTCGGAGTCCCGGATGAGATCTTGGACATCATGAGGAGTTCAGAAATGGTCCGGAGGTGAAGATTTACATATGGGAAGTCCAGTTTCAGTCGCTGGAAGGTTTCGGGGTTATCGGTATTGTACCAGGACCACCGAAAGGTGTTCGGGGGTCCACCGGGTGGGGCCACCTACCCGGGGGGGGGGCAAATGGGATGAATATGGGTGGGAACCAGCCCCCTAGTGGGCTGGTGCGCCTCCCCTAGGGCCCAAGGCACCTAGGGTTGGAAACCCAAGGGGGTGGGGGCGCCTCCCACCTGCTTGGGGGGTAAGTCTTCCCCCTTGGCCGCTGCCCCCCGTCTAGATGCATCTAGGGGGCCAGCCCCTCTCCCTTTCACCCTATAAATAGAGGGGGTAGGAGGGCAGTCACACCTCAACCCCTGGCGCAGCCCTCCCCCCTCGTACAGCTCTTCCTCCTCCGTTGAGCTTGGCGAAGCTCTGTCGGAGAACTACGAGATCCACCACCACGCCGTCATGTTACCGGAGTTCTCCGTCAACTTCTCCTTTCCCCTTGCTGGATCAAGAAGGAGGAGACGTCCCCGTCCTGTACATGTGTTGAACGCGGAGGCACTGTCCATTCACCGCTTGGATCGGATCTTCCATGATTTGAATCGCCGTGAGTACGACTCATCAACCACGTTCTTGTAACGCTTCCGCTTAGCGATCTTCAAGGGTATGAAGATGCTCTATCTCTCTCTCTCTCTCTTTGCTAGCATCTCCTAGATTAATCTTGGTGACACAGAGGAAGTTTCTTGAATTATTACTACGTTCCCCAACAGTGGCATCATGAGCTAGGTCTATGCGTAGATTCTATGCACGAGTAGAACACAAGTAGTTGTGGGCGATGATTTGGTCAATTTGCTTACCGTTACAAGTCCTATCTTGATTCAGCGGCATTGTGGGATGAAGCGGCCCGGATCAATCTTACACGTATGCTTACGTGAGACAGGTTCCACCGATTGACATGCACTTGTTGCATAAGGTGGCTAGCGGGTGTATGTCTCTCCCAATTTAGTCGGATCGTATTCGATGAAGAGGGTCCTTATGAAGGGTAAATAGCAATTGGCATATCACCGTTGTGGCTTTTGCGTAGGTAAGAAATGTTCTTGCTAGAAACCCATAGCAGCCACGTAAAACATGCAACAACAATTAGAGGACGTCTAACTTGTTTTTGCAGGGTATGCTATGTGATGTGATATTGCCAAAAGGATGCGATGAATTATATATGTGATGTATGAGATTGATCATGTTCTTGTAATAGGAATCACGACTTGCATGTCGATGAGTATGACAACCGGCAGGAGCCATAGGAGTTGTCTTAATTTATTGTATGACCTACAAGTCAATATAAGTGCCATGTAATTACTTTACTTTATTGCTAACCGTTAGCCATAGTAGTAGAAGTAATAGTTGGCGAGACAACTTCATGAAGACACGATGATGGAGATCATGGTGTCATGCCGGTGACGATGGTGATCATGCCGCGCCTCGAAGATGGAGATCAAAAGCGCAAGATGATATCGGACATATCATGTCACTTTATGATTTGCATGTGATGTTTGTCATGTTTACATATTATTTGCGTAGAACAACGGTAGCATAAATAAGATGACCCCTCACTAAAATTTCAAGAAATGTGTTCCCCCTAACTGTGCACCGTTGCGAAGGTTCGTTGTTTCGAAGCACCATGTGATGATCGGGTGTGATAGATTCTAACGTTCGCATACAATGGGTGTAAGCCAGATTTACACATGTGAAACACTTAGGTTGACTTGACGAGCCAAGCATGTACAGACATGGCCTCGGAACACGAGAGATCGAAAGGTCAAACATGAGTCGTATGGTAAATGCGATCAACATGGAGATGTTCACCATAGTCCCTCTCATGTGATGATCGGACACGGCCTAGTCAATTCGGATCATGTATCACTTAGATGACTAGAGGGATGTCCATCTAAGTTGGAGTTCATTAAATAATTTGATTAGATGAACTTAATTATCATGAACTTAGTCTAAAATTTTCTTTACAATCTATCATATAGATCCAATGGCCCACGCTAATGTTGCCCTCAACTTCAACGCGTTCCTAGAGAAAACCAAGCTGAAAGATGATGGAAGCAACTATATAAACTGGGTCCATAACTTGAGGATCATCCTCATAGCTTCCAAGAAAGCATATGTCCTTGAAGCACCGCTAGGTGACGCACCCATTTTCCTAGAAACTCAAGACGTTATGAACGCCTGGCAGTTGCGTAGTGATGATTACTCCCTGGTTCAGTGCGGCATGATTTGCAGCTTAGAATCGGGGATCCAAAAGTGTTTTGAGCAACACCGAGCATATGAGATGTTCCAAGAGCTGCAAATGGCTTCCCAAGCTCATGCCCGGGTCGAGAGATATGAAGTCTCCGACAAGTTCTACAGTTGTAAGATGGAGGAAAACAGTTCTGTTAGCGAGCATATACTCAAAATGTCTGGGTTGCACAACCGCTTGTCTCAGCTGGGAGTTAATCTTCCAGATGACTCAGTCATTGACAGAATCCTCCAGTTGCTTCCACCTAGCTACAAGAGCTTTGTGATGAACTACAATATGCAAGGGATGGAGAAGTCCATTCTTAAGTTATATTCAATGCTGAAATCAGCGGAGGTGGAAATCAAAAAGGAACATCAAGTGTTGATGGTGAATAAGACCACTAATTTCAAGAAAGGCAAGGGTAAAAAGAACTTCAAGAAGGACGGCAAGGGAGTTGCCGCGCCCGATAAATCAGTTGTCGGGAAGAAGCCAAAGAATGGATCCAAGCCTGAGGCTTAGTGCTTTTATTGCAAGGGAAATGGTCACTTGAAGCGGAACTGCCCCAAGTACTTAGTGGATAAGAAGGCCGGCAACGCCAAAGGTATATATGATATACATGTTATTGATGAGTACCTTACCAGTGCTTGTAGTAGCTCCTGGGTATTTGATACCGGTGCGGTTGCTCACATTTGTAACTCAAAATAGGAGCTGCGGAATAAGTGGAGAGTGGCGAAGGACGAGGTGACGATGCGCGTCAGGAATGGTTCCAAGGTCGATGTGATCACCGTCGGCACTCTACCTCTACATCTACCTTCGGGTTTAGTTTTAAACCTCAATAATTGTTATTTAGTACCAACTTTGAGCATGAACATTGTATCTGGATCTCGTTTGATGCGAGATGGCTACTCATTTAAATCCGAAAATAATGGTTGTTCTATTTATATGAGAGATATGTTTTATGGTCATGCCTCATACGTCTCCGTCGTATCTACTTTTCCAAACAATTTTGCCCTTGTTTTGGACTCTAACTTGCATGATTTGAATGGAACTAACCTGGACTGACGATGTTTTCAGCAGAACTGCCGTGGTGTTATTTTTGTGCAGAAATAAAAGTTCTCGGAATGACCTGCAAATCCACGGAGCAACTTTTTAGAATTAATAAAAAATACTGGTGAAAGAATTAGCATCAGGGGGCCCACACCCCGTTCACGAGGGTGGGGGGTGCGCCCCTCCCCTAGAGCACGCCCCCTGCCTCGTGGGCCCCCTGGACATCCACCGACCTCAACTCCAACTCCATATATTTACTTTCACGGAGAAAAAAATAAGAGAAGAAGGATTCATTGCGTTTTATGATACGGAGCCGCCGCCAAGCCCTAAGACCTCTCGGGGGGGGGGGGGGCTTATCCGGAGTCCGTTCGGGGCTCCGGAGAGGGAATCTGTCGTCATCGTCATCATCAAACCATCCTCCATCACCAATTTCATGATTCTCACCGTCGTGCGTGAGTAATCCCATCGTAGGCTTGATGGACGGTGATGGGTTTGATGAGATTTACCATGTAATCAAGGTAGTTTTGCTAGGGTTTGATCCCTAGTATCCACTATGTTCTGAGATTGATGTTGCTATGACTTTGCTATGCTTAATGCTTGTCACTAGGGCCCGAGTGCCATGATTTCAGATCTGAACCTATTATGTTTTCATGAATATATGTCAGTTCTTGATCCTATCTTGCAAGTCTATAGTCACCTATTATGTGTTATGATCCGTTAACCCCGAAGTGATAATAATCGGGATACTTACCGGTGACGACCGTAGTTTGAGGAGTTCATGTATTCACTAAGTGTTAATGCTTTGGTCCGATTCTCTATTAAAAGGAGGCCTTAATATCCCTTAGTTTCCATTAGGACCCCACTGCCACGGGAGGGTAGGACAAAAGATGTCATGAAAGTTCTTTTCCATAAGCACGTATGACTATATTCGGAATACATGCCTACATTACATTGATGAACTGGAGCTAGTTCTGTGTCACCCTATGTTATAACTATTACATAAGGAATCGCATCCGACATAATTATCCTTCACTGATCCAATGCCTACGAGCTTTTCACATATTGTTCTTTGCTTAGTTACTTTGCCGTTGCCACTGTTACAATTACTACAAAACTGCTACTATTACTTTTGCTATCGTTATTGTTACTTCCATATTACTTTGCTACTAAATACATTGCTGCAGATACTAAGTTATTGTGGGGATCCCGACTCATAAGTCGTGATCACCGAATGCACGTGTACAGTGATCCCAGAGATCAATGATCATTGAACACACAGAAGCTGAATAACAAGAGTCTTACATCCATACATACCGTCTTACACAAATTATGACCATTATAGTCAAGTCTTACATAGATAAAGCCACAGGGGCTGAACATCAAAGGAAACATAAGCAGCGGAAATCTTCGTCAATTAAGTAGAACCCATGCCATCTGCCTTAACCCTACAGGCATTCTGACTGGGAAGCGTCCTAGTTCGCGTGTTTGTCACCAAAGAACTCTTCCTCGAACTCCTGCTCTTCCATGCCTAGTCAATTAAATAACCAGTGGCAAGCCAATGAGTACTTTGAATGTACTCGCAAGCAACCCATGATTTGGTTCAAAGTAACAATGCAATTGTACAACAAGTGAGCAACCTAGCTTCAAGCTAGTTGAGATGTCCTATCAACTTGTGAGATATGCATCAATGAACATGGGTAACCTTGAGAACAGGTTACAGATATCAACATAAATAGAGTTTGAATCAATGCCATGTCATTCAACATGTCAAGTCACCATCTTGACACAAATAGTTCCTTTCCACACACACATGCACCGAGATTGTAAAAATTTTGGACATAGTTTAAGTAGCACCTCCCAACTGTCCATGACCGTGGACACGACTATTCAAATAGTTTGACACTCTGCAGAGGGTGCACACTTTACTCACAAGATCCGGGAAGCTTTCGTGTCATCCACGATCCCGCAGTACCTCAAGTACTCGGGGGAAGCACCCGATCATTACCTTTCCCTAGACGACACTAACATAGGGTCCACTCGTTGATACACGACCCTTGTGTATAAGCAAAAGATCGTGGGACTCTGCCCTTTTCACATTATCACGCATACATGAAGGGACCAACAGTGTGTCCGGTGCCTTGTGAAAACATTCATGGCCACCTATCCAAGCACGACCCCGTCCCGAGAGTGACCTCAAGTCACCCCCTCACTAGTAATGTGGGCACCATGCTAGTATCAGCCTAAGTAATCAATAATGCCCCGTCCCATAAAGGGGTAGAGTGGTTGCACATGTTTGGTTGGGACGGTAATCACACATAAATCTAATCCATCATTTTACACACACACACCAAAAGCTCTCTTTGGTACACCACTTTTTCCTCGAGTGGTGACCTTAGTTCAACATCTCCCAAGGGCATTAGGGGCACCTGATGGGGTTTTCGAAAGAATGTAACCATGAAGAGTTCATGGTACAGATGCATAATTATGCATCAACTAGTCTCTTGACAATGCGATCATGAACAAGGTAAAGTCATGAGTAGGGGTATGCATCATGTGGTGGTTCACAACAAGTTTACCACCATCATATTTCATCATCATGTAATCAGAAAAAGGGTACCGATGAACAAGAGGGGTGTCAAGGTCAAATGGCTGCTTGCCTGGCTTAGCAAAGTCTTCGGGGTCTTGAAAGTCTTTTGATCCAATCTCTTTTGCCAACAACGCAATCTATCATCGCAAAATACCAACGAGAAAAATAAGGCAATAGAAAAACAGAAATATCAAAGTGCTCAGAAAAATGTCAACTTATTTTTGTTAAATACTAGGGAGAAAACTAAGAAGGGGAAATTCTTAGTTTTGGATTTGGAGTTAGGGGGACAGAGTAGTGGATTTTCAAACAGAGATTTTATTGTTCAAATTTGAATTTAAATTTGAACAATACAGAAAAGTGTAATGGATGTGTATGAAGGTTACATCAATAAATAGGTGGGATTATTCTAAGATTTTAGGAGTTTGAATATTGCATTTGGATTAATATTTAATCCTGTGGATTTTTTTGGAAAAAATCACAGAAAAAAGAAAAGGGGAAAGGGCACTATGCCACTGGGACAAAACAGCCGTAGCACAGCACGCCCACTAGAGAGAGGGCCCAAGCGAGCCGGGGCAGCGCGCACGCGCCAGATTTAAACCTGACGATCGGGCCCCAGGCGCCAGTGAGAGAGAGAGGGGGGCGAGGGAGAAGAGAGGCTGATAGGCGGGGCCCGCCTGTCATTCCTAACCCTACGACAGAGGGCCGACAAGCTCACTGGCGATGTTTCTGGGCATGATGGTGTGAGCTGATGGCATCGTTGGACTCCTCGTCGAGTCACCGTTCGGGGGGAGGTGGAGGTGGTCGCTGGAGCGGCCTGGTTCTCCGGCGACGAGGAGGCACGGCGGAGGAGCTTCGGGTGGCGGCGGTTCCGACCGTTTCTGGCAGCTAAAGAGAGGGTAAACAGGGGGGAAATGGCCAATGGTATTCGGGGGGTTCCAGATCAAGGCAGAGGAGGATCGGGGGAGGCCTGTACCTCGCAAACTCCGGTGAGCCGAAGCGGCGGATCTCGAGCTCGATCTCGAGCTTGGGTGCTCCTGGAGGAAAGCTGAGGGCAGAGAGGGCCGATTTGGAGTGTGTAGGAGCCAGTGGTGGTGAGGGAGAGGCTCGGGGAGGCCTTTAAGTAGGTGAGCCACGGCTCACCGTAGACCCGTGCGCCGGCGAGGTTGTTGCCGTTGCTATGGGTCACGGGGGCGCGCGTGGGCATGTCTGGGGTGCTCGTGGGTTTGGTCCAGAGCGAGGGAAAGAAGAGAGAGGGAGCAGGAGGGGCCAGAGGCACTGCGCGTGTGAGCACGCTCACTGGTGCGCTCGGGCGGTCGTCGCGCGTGCGAGTTGGGGCAAGATTCTTCGTTTTTTCCAAATTGGCCAAGTTACCCATTGCATAGTGGAACTTATCGAGTATAGAATATATCTGCTTCTCTTTCTTCTTATGAATAGAATTGGCTCTTATTTTTAATGGAATGAAATAAATATTCGACCACCTAAAGAAAGACGTCTGTAAAAGAATTAACCCGCTTTCAACTTTCATTTCAAGAGAAATAAACGATTCAATGATAAAATAATAATACTAGTCTATTATGGTTCGAGAGGAGATAGCAGGATCCACTCAAACACTACAGTGGAAGTGTGTTGAATCAAGAGTAGATAGTAAGCGCCTTTATTATGGTCGTTTCATTCTATCCCCGCTTAGAAAAGGTCAAGCGGACACCGTCAGTATTACCTTGCGAAGAGCTTTACTTGGAGAAATAGAAGGAACATGTATCACACGTGCAAAATTTGGGAGCGTGCCGTACGAATATTCTACAATAGCAGGTATTGAAGAATCCGTAGAAGAAATTTTACTAAATTTGAAAGAAATTGTATTGAGAAGTAATCTCTATGGAGTTAGAGACGCATCCATTTGCGTCAAAGGTCCTAGATACATAACTGCTGCAAAACTACAAACAAAAATAGTGAAAATAAGCTCGTTAGGAGCCCATCCAAAATCATTGTAGACCCAACGAATTACTAGTTCCCAACCACGGGTGGAGTGAAATCCAACAAAAAAAATTAGTAACTAAAAGAATAAAAAGCTTTTATTGAGTCATTTAAATTATAGAAGAATTCCTGAACCCAAGAATTCAAAATGACAAGTTCCTCTTTACCCAGAAAAAGAGAACCACTTAGAATAGCCAAACATATTATATTGTCAAGAAATGCAAAATGGTATGGAGATGATCTTCATTATTTATTTTGACCCATTGTATTATTTCCTTGTGTATTCCTGTAGGAGGGAGAAGGAGGAGGGGGACCAGGCTGTGGCATATTGCGGACGCCGAGGAGCATCGTCGGGCATGCTGGGGAGGCCCGACGTGGCCGAAGGTGGTTGGCAGGGGGCGGCTACAACGTGGGAGCGCACTGTTTTGGGAAAGTGGGCACGACCAAGCATGTCTGGTAGCTCTAGGGATGAGTAAAGAAAGGGGGAGGGGCCTTGGATGCCATGGATGGCCAGTAGGAGAGGAGTGGGGTTGAGAGAGAGAGGGGGAAATGGGTTGTCCAAAGAGAGAAAGTGGGGTTTTACCCCTCCAATAATTGAGCTATGGATTTTCCAATGTTACTAGAGGTGCAAGGGGACTAGGAGGGGCTGTGGTAAAAAGTGGAACTCATGGAGATTAGTGGAAGAGGCCCAAATAGGGTTTTTAGTTAACATGCAGTGGTGTTTGATATGGTTTTGGGGTACTTGCACTAATTTCCTTCTTGTGCCACTACGCGGGGGTGTTTGTCATGACAAAATGACAGGGTAGAAGGAACATGAGCTCATTTGGAAGGGTTTGCTAATGAAACTTTGGAAACCCTAGAAATTAGCAGAAATGAACTTGTGTAGATCTAATTGAGAAAATCACTTCCCCTTGATGCACCACTTGGTGTAGTGGCCTCATTTGGTCATGTGAACATGCTCACAAAAGTTGGGGTCAAGGAGAGAAAGTTGGTAGTACAAAGTTGTTCAAATTTGATTCTGGTCAGAGAGGGTTTTGGGGGGATTTGGTGATGTTATCTTGTTCTCCAACACATGAGGCTTGGCAAGATCATCCAATATGTCATATGTGACATTCTGGAATTTTCCTGGATTTATTTGAAAATATTTCTTGTAGAAATATTTCAAATATTTTAAATGGACAAAAATGGTTTTGGAGGGGTTTGCCCAATATTTTGAACATGATCATGTCTTGAAACTCTTATATATGGAAAATAAATGTCCACTAAGTTTCCCTGATTTTTCCCAAATATTTTTAAAGCTTTAAAATAATTTTAACCTATTAAAGACCATTTCTGGCCTTAAGAAAAAGCCTTTGAATAAAATAGTAAAATAACTTTTAAAATTATATTTTTGTGGTTCATGGGAGTCCTACACCTAATAGGTTTCAAATTTTGAAAGATTTTTCACACCCCAAACCAAGTACTTGCAGTGCAAATCTCAATTCAGGAGTTTTTGGAAAACTAATTTTTGGAAATACTATTTGGCCAAATTATTTTTGTAAGAAAATACTATATTGTTCTATACACATGGTATGATCATTGGGCAGAAGTTTGGAGCAAGGGGATGAAGTATAGAAGGTGAAGCCCATTGGAGAACTTGAAGAGCACTTGAAAACAAGGAGAAAAAGACCAAGTCAAATAAAAAGCCAAATAATGCAAAAGTTTTTGTCAAACCACACTTTATCATGATTTATTAGCTTAAGTGTTGTGGCATGAAAAACAGGGCGTGACAGACCTACCCCCCTTACAAGAATCTCGTCCCCGAGATTCCCAAACTAGGCATGGAAAGGAATACGAAAACTGGATCTTGGGGTAGTCTTCACGTCCTCATAACGCTTGTGCCTCTGAGTGGTGCTCCATTGAATCTTGAATTATTGTATGTGTTGGAAATATGCCCTAGAGGCAATAATAAAATGGTTATTATTGTATTTCCCTATTCATGATAATTGTCTATTTTTCATGCTATAATTGTATTAACTGGAAACCGTAATACATGTGTGAATACATAGACCACAACATGTCCCTAGTGAGCCTCTAGTTGACTAGCTCGTTGATCAATAGATGGTTATGGTTTCCTAACCATGTACATTGGATGTCATTGATAACGGGATCACATCATTAGGAGAATGATGTGATGGAGAAGACCCAATCGTAAGCATAGCACAAGATCGTATAGTTCGTTTGCTAAGAGCTTTTCTAATGTCAAGTATCATTTCCTTAGACCATGAGATTGTGCGACTACCGGATACTGTAGGAATGCTTTGGGTGTACCAAACGTCACAATGTAACTGGGTGGCTATAAAGGTGCACTAGAGTTATCTCCGAAAGTGTCTGTTGGGTTGGCACGAATCGAGACTGGGATTTGTCACTCCGTATGACAAAGAGGTATCTCTGGGCCCACTCGGTATTGCATCATCATAATGAGCTCAATGTGACTAAGTAGTTAGTCACGGGATCATGCATTACGGAATGAGTAAAGTGACTTGCCGGTAACGAGATTGAAAGAGGTATTGGGATACCGACGATCGAATCTCGGGCAAGTAACGTACCGATTGACAAAGGGAATTGCATACGAGATTGCTTGAATCCCCGACATCGTGGTTCATCCGATGAGATCATCGTGGAACGTGTGGGAGCCAACATGGGTATCCAGATCCCGCTGTTGGTTATTGGCCGGAGAGATGTCTCGGTCATGTCTGTATGATTCCCGAACCCGTAGGGTCTACACACTTAAGGTTCAGTGACGCTAGAGTTGTTATGAGAAATAGTATGTGGTTATGGAAGGTTGTTAGGAGTCCCGGATGAGATCCCGGACGTCATGAGGAGTTCCGGAATGGTCCGGAGGTGAAGATTTATATATGGGAAGTCCAGTTTCAGTCATTGGAATGGTTTCGGGGGTTATCGGTATTGTACCGGGACCACCGAAAGGTGTCCGGGGGTCCACCGGGTGGGCCACCTGCCTCGGGGGACTTGATGGGCTGAATATGGGAGGGAACCAGCCTTTGTGGGCTGGTGCGCCCCTCCCCAAGGGCCCAAGGCACCTAGGGTTAGAAACTCTAGGGGAAGGGGGCACCTCCAACTTGCTTGGGGGGCAAGCCTCCCCTCCTGGCCGCCCCCCTCTAGATGGGATCTAGAGGGGCCAACCCCCTCTCCCCTTCACCCTATAAATAGAGGGGGGGTGGGAGGGCTGCATCACCCTTGCTTTTGGCGCAGCCTCTCCCTCCTCCAATTCTTTCTCCTCCTCCGTAGTGCTTGGCGAAGCCCTACAGGAATACCACGAGCTCCACCACCACCATGCCGTCATGTTGTCGGAGTTCTCCCTCAACTTCTCCTCCCCCCTTGCTGGATCAATAAGGAGGAGACGTCCCCGGGATGTACGTGTGTTGAACGTGGAGGTGTCGTCCGTTCGACACTAGATCAGATCTTCCGTGATTTGAATCGCCGCGAGTACGACTCCATCTACCGCGTTCTTGTAACGCTTCCGCTTAGCGATCTTCAAGGGTATGAAGATGCACTCCCTCTCTATCTTGTTGCTAGAATCTCCATAGATTGATCTTGGTGATGTGTAGAAAATTTTGAATTTCTGCTACGTTCCCCAACGGTGGCATCATGAGCTAGGTCTATTGGGTAGATCCTATGCACGAGTAGAACACAAGTAGTTGTGGGCGATGGTTTGTACAATTTGCTTACCGTTACTAGTCCTATCTTGATTCGGTGGCATTGTGGGATGAAGCGGCCCGGACCGACCTTACACGTACGCTTACGTGAGACAGGTTCCACCGACTGACATGCACTTGTTGCATAATGTGGCTAGCGGGTGCCAGTCTCTTCCACTTTAGTCGGATCGGATTCGATGAAAAGGGTCCTTATGAAGGGTAAATATCAATTGGCATATCACGTTGTGGTTTTGGCGTAGGTAAGAAACGTTCTTGCTAGAAACCTATAGCAGCCACGTAAAAAACTTGCAACAACAATTAGAGGACGTCTAACTTGTTTTTGCAGCATATGCCATGTGCTGTGATATGGCCAAGAAGGATGTGATGAATGAAATATATGTTATGTATGAGATTGATCATATTCTTGTAAAAGGAATCACGACTTGCATGTCGATGAGTATGACAACCGACAGGAGCCATAGGAGTTGTCTTTATTTATTGTATGACCCGCGTGTCACTGAATAACGCCATGTAATTACTTTACTTCATTGCTAAACCGTTAGCCATAGTAGTAGAAGTAATAGTTGGCGAGACAACTTCATGGAGACACGATGATGGAGATCATGATGATGGAGATCATGGTGTCATGCCGGTGATGATAATGATCATGGCACCCCGAAGATGGAGATCAAAAGGAGCAAAATGATATTGGCCATATCATGTCACTGTTTGATTGCATGTGATGTTATCATGTTTTTACATCTTATTTACTTAGAATGATGGTAGTAAATAAGATGATCCCTCATAATAATTTCAAGAAAGTGTTCCCCCTAACTGTGCGCCGTTGCGAAAATTCGTTGTTTCGAAGCACCACGTGATGATCGGGTGTGATAGATTCTAACGTTCACATACAACGGGTGTAAACCAGATTTACACATGCAAAACACTTAGGTTGACTTGACGAGCGTAGCATGTACAGACATGGCCTCGGAACACAAGAGATCGAAAGGTGTTCACCGATGATGACTAGTCAGTCTCACGTGATGATCGGACACGGCCTAGTTGACTCGGATCATGTATCACTTAGATGACTAGAGGGATGTCTATCTAAGTGGGAGTTCATTAAATAATTAGATGAACTTAATTATCATGAACATAGTCAAAAGGTCTTTGCAAATTATGCCATAGCCTACGCTTTAGTTCTACTGTTTTAAGATATGTTCCTAGAGAAAATTTAGTTGAAAGTTGACAGTAGCAATTATGAGGACTGGGTCCATATACTGAGGATTGTCCTCATTGCTGCACAGAAGGCTTATGTCCATAATGCACCGCTCGGTGTGCTAAACCTCGAGCGTCGTTTGTGGATGTTGCGAACATCTGACATACACGTTTTGATGACTATGTTATAGTTCAGTGCGTAATGTTAAATGGTTTAGAATTGAGGCATCGAAGACATTTTTGAAACGTCACAGAACATATGAGATGTTCCAAGAGCTGAAATTAGGATTCCAGGCTCGTGCCCACGTCAAGAGGTATGAGACCTCCGACAAGTTTCTTAACCTGCAAACTAAGGGAGAAAAGCTCAATCATTGAGCATGTGCTCAGATTGTCTGAGTACTACAATCATTTGAATCGAGTGGGAGTTAATCTTCCAGATGAGATAGTGATGATTCTCCATAGTCACTGCCACCAAGCTATTAGAGCTTCATGATGAACTATAACATATCAGGGATAGACATGATGATCCATGAGCAATTCGCGATGTTTGACACCGTGAAAGTAGAAATCGAGTAGAAGCATCAATTGTTGATGGTTAGTAAAACCACTAGTTTCAAGAAGGGCAAGGGCAAGAAGGGATACTTCATGAAACGGCAAATCAGTTGCTGCTCTAGTGAAGAAACCCGAGGTTGAACCCAAACCCGAGACTAAGTGCTTCTGGAATGAGGGGAACGGTCACTGAAGCAGAACTACCCTAGATACTTGGTAGATGAGAAGGCTGGCAAGGTTGACAGAAGTATATTGGATATACATCATATTAATGTGTACTTTACTGTACTCCTAGTAGCACCAGGGTATTAGATACCGGTTCGGTTTCTAAGTGTTAGTAACTCAAAATAAAAGCTGCGGAATAAACGGAGACTAGCTAAAGGTGAGATGACGATATGTGTTGGAAGTGTTTCCAAGGTTGATGTGATCAAGCATCGCATGCTCCCTCTACCATCGAGATTGGTGTTAAACCTAAATAATTGTTATTTGGTGTTTGCGTTGAGCATAGACATGATTGGATTATGTTTATCGCAATGCGGTTATTCATTTAAGGAGAATAATGGTTACTGTGTTTATTTGAATAATACCTTCAATGGTCTTGCACCTAAAATGAATGGTTTATTGAATCTCGATCGTAGTGATACACATGTTCATGCCAAAAGATATAAGATAGTAATGATAGTACCACATGCTTGTGGCACTGCCATTTGAGTTATATTGGTATAAAACACATGAAGAAGCTCCATGTTGATGGATCTTTGGACTCACTCGTTTTTTTGGAAGGTTGAGACATGCCAACCATGTTTATTGGTAAATATGCATGAAGAAACTCCATACAGATGGATCATTTGGACTCACTTGATTTTGAATCACTTGAGAGATGCAAATCATACCACATGGGCAAGATGACTGAAAGGCCTCGTTTTCAGTAAGATGGAACAAGAAAGCAACTTGTTGGAAGTAATACATTTTGATGTGTGCAGTCCAATGAGTGTAGAGGCACGCAGTGGATATCATTATGTTCTTACTTCACAGATGATTTGAGTAGATGCTAAGTATATTTACTTGATGAAACACAAGTCTGAATTATTGAAAGGTTCAAGTAATTTTAGAGTGAAGTTAAAGATCGTTGTGACAAGAGGATAAAATGTCTATGATATGATCATAGAGATGAATATCTGAGTTACGAGTTTGGCACACAATTAAGACATTGTGGAAATTGTTTCACAACTAATACCGCCTGGAACACCATAGTGTGATGGTGTGTCCAAACATCATAACTGCACCCTATTGGATATGGTGCATACCATGATGTCTCTTATCGAATTACTACTATCGTTTATGGGTTAGGCATTAGAGACAACCACATTCACTTTAAATAGGGCACCACGCAATTCCGTTGAGACGACACCGTATGAACTATGGTTTAGAGAAACCTAACCTGTCATTTCTTAAAAGTTTGGGGCTGCGACGCTTATGTGAAAAAGTTTTAGGCTGATAAGCTCGAACGCAAAGCGGATAAATGCATCTTCATAGGACACCCAAAAACAGTTGGGTATACCTCCTGTCTTAGATCCGGAAGCAAAAGGGATTTTTTCTAAAATGGGTCCTTTCTTGAGGAAAAGTTTCTCTCGAAAGAATTGAGTGGGAGGACGGTGGAGAATTGATAAGGTTATTGAACCGTCACTTCAACTAGTGTGTAGCAGGGCACATGAAGTTGTGCTGGTGGCACCTACACCAATTGAAGTAGAAGCTGATGATAGTGATCATGAAGCTTTGGATCAAGTCACTACGAAACATCATAGGTCGACAAGGATGCGTACTACTTCAGAGTGGTACGTAATCCTGTCTTGGAGGTCATGTTGCTAGATAACAATGAACCTACGAGCTATGGAGAAGCGATGGTGGGCCTGGATTCCGACGAATGGCTCGAGGCCATAAAATCTGAGATATTATCCATGTATGAAAAAAAGTATAGACTTTGGAAGAACTACTTGATGGTCGTAAGGCTGTTGGGTACAGATGGATTTTAAAAGGAAGACGGACAATGATGGTAAGCATCACCATTAAGAAAGCTCGACTTGTCGTTAAGATGTTTTCCGACAAGTTCAAGGAGTTGACTACGATGAGACTTTCTCATTCGTAGCGATGCTAAGAGTCTGTTGGAATTATATTAGCAATTACTGCATTATTTATGAAATCTTGCAGATAGGATGTCAAAACATTGTTTCCTCGATAATTTTCTTGAGGAAAGGTTGTATGTGATACAACCAGAAGGTTTTGACAATCCTGAAAGATGCTAACAAGTATGCAAAGCTCCAGCAATCCTTCTAAGGACTGGAGTAAGCATCTCGAAGTTGTAATATACGCTTTGATGAGATGATCAAAGATTTTGGGTTTATACAAAGTTTATGAGAAACTTGTATTTCCAAAGAAGTGAGTGGGAGCACTATAGAATTTCTGATGAGTATATGTTGTTGACATATTGTTGATCAGAAATGATGTAGAATTTCTGGAAAGCATATAGGGTCATTTGAAAAGTGTTTTTCAATGAAAAACCTGGATTAAGCTACTTGAACATTGAGCATCAAGATCTATAAGGATAGATCAAAATCGCTTAATAATAATTTGAAACGAACACATACCGTGACAAGATTTTGAAGGAGTTCAAAATAGATTGGCAAAGAAGGAGTTCTTGGCTGTGTTATAAGGTGTGAGTATTGAGTAAGACTCAAGACATGAGCACGGTAGAATAGAGAGAAAGGACGAAGGTCGTCCCCTATGCTTTAGACGTAGGCTCTATAGTATGCTATGTTGTGTACCACACCTGAAGTGTGCCTTGCCATGAGTCAGTCAAGGGGTACAAGTGTGATCCAGGAATGGATCACAGGACAACGGTCAAGGTTATCCTTAGTAACTAGTGGACTAATGAATTTTCTCGATTATGGAGGTGGTAAAAGAGTTCGTCGTAAAGGGTTACGCTGATGCAAACTTTGACACTAATCTGGATGATTCTGAGTAGTAAACCGGATTCGTATAGTAGAACAGTTATTTGGAATAGCTCCAAATAAAGCATGGTAGCTGCATCTACAAGATGACATAGAGATTTGTAAAGCACACACGGATCTGAAAGGTTCAGACCCGTTGACTAATAACCTCTCTCACAAGCGAGATATGATGAAACCCCATGGGTGTTGAATTCATTACAATCACATTGTGATGTGAACTAGATTATTGACTCTAGTGCAAGTGGGAGACTGTTGGAAATATGCCCTAGAGGCAATAATAAAATGGTTATTATTGTATTTCCTTGTTCATGATAATTGTCTATTGTTCATGCTATAATTGTATTAACTAGAAACCGTAATACATGTGTGAATACATAGACCACAACATGTCCCTAGTGAGCCTCTAGTTGACTAGCTCGTTGATCAATAGATGGTTATGGTTTCCTGACCATGGACATTGGATGTCATTGATAACGGGATCACATCACTAGGAGAATGATGTGATGGACAAGACCCAATCCTAAGCATAGCACAAGATCGTATAGTTTGTTTGCTAAGAGATTTTCTAATGTCAAGTATCATTTCCTTAGACCATGAGATTGTGTGACTCCCGAATACCATAGGAATGCTTTGGGTGTACCACGTCACAACGTAACTGGGTGGCTATAAAGGTGCACTACAGGTATCTCCGAAAGTGTCTGTTGGGTTGGCACGAATCGAGACTGGGATTTGTCACTCCGTATGACGGAGAGGTATCTCTGGGCCCACTCGGTATTGCATCATCATAATGAGCTCAATGTGACTAAGTAGTTAGTCACGGGATCATGCATTACTGAACGAGTAAAGTGACTTGCCGGTAATGAGATTGAACGAGGCATTGGGATACCTACGATCGAATCTCGGGCAAGTAACGTACCGATTGACAAAGGGAATTGCATACGGGATTGCTTGAATCCCCGACATCGTGGTTCATCCGATGAGATCATTGTGGAACATGTGGGAGCCAACATGGGTATCCAGATCCCGCTGTTGGTTATTGGCCGGAGAGATGTCTCGGTCATGTCTGCATGATTCCCGAACCCGTAGGGTCTACACACTTAAGGTTCGGTGACGCTAGACTTGTTATGGGAAATAGTATGTGGTTACCTAAGGTTGTTCGGAGTCCCGGATGAGATCCTGGACGTCACGAGGAGTTCCGGAATGGTCCAAAGGTGAAGATTTATATATTGGAAGTCCAGTTTCAGTCGCCAGAATGGTTTCGGGGGTTATCGGTATTGTACCGGGACCACCAAAAGGTGTCCGGGGGTCCATCGGGTGGGGCCACCTGCCCCGGGGGACTTGATGGGCTGAATATGGGAGGGAACCAGCCCCTAGTGGGCTGGTGCGCCCCTCCCCAAGGGCCCAACGCGCCTAGGGTTAGAAACCCTAGGGGAGGGGGGCGCCTCCACCTTGCTTGGGGGGCAAGCCTCCCCTCCTGGCCGCCGCCACCCCTCTAGATGGGATCTAGAGGTGCCGGCCCCCTCTCCCCTTCACCCTATAAATAGAGGGGGGTGGGAGGGCTGCAACACCCTTGCTTTTGGCGCAGCCCCTCCCTCCTCCAACTCTTTCTCCTCCTACGTAGTGCTTGGCGAAGCCCTGCCGGAATACCACGAGCTCCACCACCACCATGCCGTCGTGCTGTCGGAGTTCTCCCTCAACTTCTCCTCCCCCGTTGCTGGATCAAGAAGGAGGAGACGTCCCCGGGCTGTACGTGTGTTGAACGCGGAGGTGCGGTCCGTTCGACACTAGATCGGATCTTCCGCGATTTGAATCACCGCGAGTACGACTCCATCAACCGTGTTCTTGTAACGCTTCCGCTTAGCGATCTTCAAGGGTATGAAGATGCACTCCCTCTCTCTTGTTGCTATAATATCCATAGATTGATCTTGGTGATGTGTAGAAAATTTTGAATTTCTGCTACGTTCCCCAACAGTATGGCGTGGCTTCGTGTATAACATTCTTCTTGATCTAGGTTGCTAATGGGTCTCTCACGATGGGTCAGGCTAAGTGATGACCCACAAGTATAGGGGATCTATCGTAGTCCTTTCGATAAGTAAGAGTGTCGAACCCAACGAGGAGCAGAAGGAAATGATAAGCGGTTTTCAGCAAGGTATTCTCTGCAAGTACTGAAATAAGTGGTAACAGATAGTTTTGTGAAAAGGTAAATTGTACCGAGCAACAAGTAACAAAAGTAAATAAAGTGCAGAAAGGTGGCCCAATCCTTTTTGTAGCAAAGTACAAGCCTGGACAAACTCTTATAATAGGAAAAACGCTCCCGAGGACACATGGGAATATCGTCAAGCTAGTTTTCATCATGCTCATATGATTCACGTTCGGTACTTTGATAATTTGATATGTGGGTGGACCAGTGCTTGGGTGCTGTTCTTACTTGAACAAGCATCCCACTTATGATTAACCTCTATTGCAAGCATCCGCAACTACAACAAAAATATTAAGGTAAACCTAACCATAGCATGAAACATATGGATCCAAATCAGCCCCTTACGAAGCAACGCATAAACTAGGGTTTAAGCTTCTGTCACTCTAGCAACCCATCATCTACTTATTACTTCCCAATGCCTTCCTATAGGCCCAAATAATGGTGAAGTGTTATGTAGTCGACGTTCACATAACACCACTAGAGGCTAGACAACATACATCTCATCAAAATATCGAACGAATACCAAATTCACATGACTACTAATAGCAAGACTTCTCCCTTGTCCTCAAGAACAAATGTAACTACTCACAAAGCATATTCATGTTCATAATCAGAGGGATAATAATGTGCATAAATGATCTGAACATATGATCTTCCACCAAATAAACTAACTAGCATCAACTACAAGGAGTAATCAACACTACTAGCAACCTACTAGCACCAATCCCGGACTTGGAGACAAGAATTGGATACAAGAGATGAACTAGGGTTTGGAGATGAGATGGTGTTGGTGAAGATGTTGATGGAGATTGCCCTCTCCCGATGAGAGGAGCATTGGTGATGACGATGGTGATGATTTCCCCCTCCCGGAGGGAAGTGTCCCCGGCAGAACAGCTGTGCAGGAGCCCTAGATTGGTTCCGCCAAGGTTCCGCCTCGTGGCGGCGGAGTCTCATCCCGAAAGGTTGCCTTCTATTTTTTTTCTCATCGAAAGACTTCATATAGGAGATGATGGGCGTTGGAGAGCCACCAGGGGGGCCCACAAGGTAGGGGGGGGCGCCCCCCACCCTCGTGAGCAGGGTGTGGGCCCCCTGTCTTTCATCTTTGGCGACGATTTTTCTTTATTTATTTTAAGATATTCCGTGGAGTTTCAGGACTTTTGGAGTTGCGCAGAATAGGCCTCCAATATTTGCTTCTTTTCCAGCCCAGAATTCCAGCTACCGGCATTCTCCCTCTTCATGTAAACCTTGTAAAATAAGAGAGAATAGCCATAAGTATTGTGACATAACGTGAAATAACAACCCATAATGCAATAAATATTGATATAAAAGCATGATGCAAAATGGACATATCAACTCCCCCAAGCTTAGACCTTGCTTGTCCTCAAGCGAACAGCCGATAACAATAAATATGTCCTCATGTTTAGAGGTAGAGGCGTCGATAAAAATAATATACGGGCATGAGGGCATCATGATTATTTCCATAATAGCAACATATAAAGATCTTGTCATATGATTACTTATGTTCAAGTGATGATCTTTTCACAAAGCAAAAAGTATGAATCAGAAACCTTATTGAGCACCAACAAATTATAACTTCAGTCATTGAAGCAATTGCAATTTATCATAACATCGGAAAGAATCTATGTCAGAGCTTAAAAGCAAGTCCACATACTGAACTATCACTTAGTCCTTCATAAGTGCTAACACTCATGCGATACTTGTGGTTACGGAGTTTTAATCGGACACAGAGAAAGATAAGGGCTTATAGTTTTGCCCCACAACCTTTTACCTCAAGGGTAATGTCAACAATAATAATTCGTGCTCCCCTACATCCAATTAGATACATATATATATCATACTCTTTCCAACATGATGAGCTTGCCAAAGGATAAAATGAAAAAGGAAAGGTGAAGATCACGGTGACTCTTGCATAAGGTAGAGGATAATAATAAAAGATAGGCCCTTCGCAGAGGGAAGAAGAGGTTGTCATGCGCGTTTAGGGTTGATGCACAAAATCTTAATGCAAAAGAATGTCATTTTATATTGCCCCTTGTATGTGGACCTTTATTATGCAGTCCATCGCTTTTATTACGTCCACAACAAGTTCGTACAAAGCTTATTTTCCCCACACTAATATGTCATGCATATTTAGAGAGCAATTTTTATTGCTTGCACCGATGACAACTTACTTGAAGGATCTTACTCAATCCATAGGTAGATATGGTGGACTCTCATGGCAAAACTGGTTTAAGGGTAATTGGAAGCACAAGTAGTATTTCTACTTGGTGTTGAGAATTTGGCTAGCATGAGGGGGAAAGGCAAGCTCAACACGTTAGAGGATCCATGACAACATACTTTATCTCAGATATAAGAAAACATAACTCATTATGTTGTCTTCCTTGTCCAACCTCAACTCTTTAGCATGTCATATTTTAATGAGTGCTCCCAATCATAAATGATGTCAATGATAATATATCTATATGTGAAACCTCTCTTTCCTTATTACTTCCTATTAATTGCAACGATGACCAAAGATATATTTGCCAACTCCCAACAACTTTTAATCATCATACTCTCTCTATGTGAAGTCATTACTTTCAATAAGATCAATATGGACTCTTTGATTCTTTTTATTCTTTTCTTCTATTCACCCAAGATCATGGCAAAATAATCAAGCCCTTGACTCAACACTAATCTTTATTATATAGCTCACGGACTCGATTACAAAGAAGGATCGTAAAGCAAAACTCAAAACTAGATCATGCCATGACTTCATTCTACTAAATCAAGATACTACTAATAAGATCGAACTAAGAAAAATGGTAAAGATAGGAGTTGTGATGGTGATACGATACCAGGGCACCTCCCCCAAGCTTGGCAGTTGCCAAGGGGAGTGCCCATACCCATGTGATTATTTCTCGTTCTTTGTTGTTGGTTTAATATTATTGGCGATGATTCCCTTCAAGATATGGTTCTCCTCCTCGAGCTTATTGACTTGCTGCTTGAGGTCCATTATTTCCTTGCGAAGCTTCCTTGTGATGGCTAAAGCTCCTTGTACCCAAGGGTGTTTCATAGCTGCGGGAGAACAAGAGACACTCCTCATATTTTCATAAGAAAGAAATTTAACATTGGAAGGGATAACCGAGTTTGGAATAGCTGAGCTCTGTAGTTCCCCCATCGTAAACCCAGTTTGGAGGCGAGAGGTGACTTCTTGATCTTCCATGGCATCTACCCTCATCACGTCAGCCTCCATCTCTTCCTCCATTGCTGGACCAAAGTGGTCAGCATCGCTGTTTGCCCTTGGTTCCGGTGCCGGATTAGATATCCGGCTCTCCCCAACTGACTCTTGAGAAGACATCTTGCTCGAATCTGCAGCAGCAACAGCTCGAAATGAAAACAGTGGATATTTGCATGATATGGTGGTCAAAACCTTCGGGAGTATATATAATGAATTTTTACCGACCAAAATATGTATCGTACAAGAAAACGGAGTCCGGAGAGCGCACGAGGTGCTCACGAGGTAGGGGGGCGCGCCCAGGGGGGTAGGGCGCGCCCTCCACCCTCGTGGAGGCCTCGTGTCCTTCCCGGACTGCCACTTATTTTTCTATTTTTCTAAATATTCCAAAATGGAGAAATATTGCCTTAAAAATTGTTTTTGAGTCGAATTACTTACCGTACCACATACCTATTCCCTTTCGAAGTCTGAAACAGGCTGGAAAGTGTCCCTTATGTATTCCTCCGGGGTTACGGTTTCAATAATATTGGTTTCAACATTTATAGGATTACCTGAGATATAATGTTTAATTCTTTAACCGTTTACCACCTTCAGGTTGGTGCCTTCAAAGTTGTTGATTTTTATGGCACCAGAACGATATACCTCCTCGATAACGTAGGGACCTTCCCATTTGGAGAGAAGTTTTCCTGCAAAAAATCTTAAACGAGTTTTGTATAGCAATACATAATCACCTACATTAAACTCACGCTTTTGTATCCTTTTGTCATGCCATCTTTTAACTTTTTCTTTAAACAACTTGGCATTTTCATAAGCTTGGGTTCTCCATTCATCAAGTGAGCTAATATCAAATAACCTCTTCTCACCGGCAAGTTTGAAATCATAGTTGAGCTCTTTGATAGCCCAATATGCCTTATGTTCTAGTTCAAGAGGTAAGTGACAAGCTTTTCCATAGACCATTTTATACGGAGACATACCCATAGGATTTTTATATGCATTTCTATAGGCCCATAATGCATCATCAAGTTTCTTGGACCAATTCTTTCTAAACCTATTAACAGTCTTTTGCAAAATCAATTTGAGCTCTCTATTGCTCAATTCTACTTGACCACTAGACTGTGGGTGATAAGGAGATGTAATCCTATGATTAACATCATATTTAGCAAGCATTTTACGGAAAACACCATGAATAAAGTGTGAACCACCATCAGTCATTAAATATCTAGGGACACCAAACCTCGGAAAAATAACTTCCTTAAGCATTTTAATAGAAGTGTTATGATTAGCACTACTAGTTGGAATAGCTTCTACCCACTTAGTAACATAATCAACAGCAACTAAAATATGTGTGTATCCATTAGAGGCAGGAAAAGGTCCCATATAATCAAAGCCCCAAACATCAAATGGTTCAATAACAAGTGAATAATTCATAGGAATTTCTTGACATCTACTAATATTACCGATTCTTTGACATTCATCGCAAGACAAAACAAACTTACGGGCATCCTTGAAGAGAGTAGGCTAGTAAAAACCAGATTGCAATACCTTATGTGCAGTTCTATCTCCAGCATGGTGTCCTCCATAAGCTTCGGAGTGACACTTGCGTAGGATATGTTCCTGTTCATGCTCAGGTACACAACGTCTTATGACACCATCTACTCCTTCCTTATAAAGATGTGGGTCATCCCAAAAGTAATGTTGCAAGTCATAGAAAAACTTTTTCTTTTGTTGGTATGTGAAGCTAGGTGGTATAAATTTAGCAACAATATAATTAGCATAATCAGCATACCATGGAGTGCTATGAGAAGTGCTTATGACATTTAATTGCTCATCAGGGAAGCTATCATCAATAGGTAGTGGGTCATCAAGAACATTCTCTAACCTAGATAAATTGTCTGCAACGGGGTTCTCAGCTCCCTTTCTATCAACAATATGCAAATCTAATTCTTGTAGCAAGAGAACCCATCTAATGAGTCTAGGTTTTGCATCCTTCTTTTCCATAAGATATTTAATAGCAGCATGATCAGTTTGAATAGTTACTTTAGAATCAACAATATAGGGTCTGAATTTATCACAAGCAAATACAACTGCTAAAAGTTCCTTTTCGGTAGTAGCATAGTTTCTTTGAGCATTGTCTAGAGTATTACTAGCATAATGGATAACCTTTAATTTTTTATCAACTCTTTGCCCTAGAACAGCACCTACAGCATAATCACTAGCATCACACATAATTTCAAAGGGTAAATTCCAATCAGGTGGCTGAACAACAGGTGCAGAGACTAATGCTTTCTTAAGTATTTCAAATGCTTCTACACAGTCATCATCAAAGACAAATGGTACATATTTTTGTAATAAATTTGTCAAAGGCCGAGAAATTTTTGAGAAGTCCTTAATGAACCTCCTTTAAAATCCGGCATGACCAAGGAAACTTCTTATACCTTTGATGTCCTTGGGACATGGCATCTTTTCAATAGCATCAACCTTGGCTTTATCAACTTCAATACCTCTTTCAGAAACTTTGTGCCCCAAGACAATACCTTCATTAACCATAAAGTGGCACTTTTCCCAATTCAAGACAAGATTAGTTTCTTCACATCTCTGCAAAACTCGATCAAGATTGCTCAAGCAATCATCAAAAGAGGAACCATAGATGGAAAAGTCGTCCATGAAAACCTAATTTTTTTTCACAAAAGTCAGAGAATATAGCCATCATGCATATTTGAAAGGTAGCAGGTGCATTACATAAACCAAAAGGCATACGTCTATAAGCAAAAGTACCAAAAGGGCATGTAAAAGTAGTCTTTGACTGATCTTTAGCCGACACATGTATTTGAGAGAAACCAGAATAACCATCTAGAAAGCAATAATGTGTATGTTTGCATAATCGTTCTAGCATTTGATCAATAAAAGGTAAGGGGGAATGATCCTTCTTAGTATCTTTGTTTAATTTGCGGAAATCAATTACCATCCTATAACCTGTGATAATTCTTTGTGGGATCAATTCATCTTTATCATTAGGGACAACTATAATACCTCCCTTCTTAGGGACACAATGGACGGGACTTAGCCACTGACTATTAGCAACGGGATAAATTATACCTGCCTCTAGAAGCTTGAGTATTTATTTTCTTACCACTTCTTTCATTTTCGGACTCAAACGTCGTTGAGGATCACAAACTGGTTTGGCATCCGCTTCCAAATTTATTTTATGTTGACATAGCGTGGGACTAATGCCCTTAAGATCATCAAGAGTATAGCCAATAGCGGCACAGTGCTTCTTCAGAGTTTTCAATGATCTTTCTTCTTCATGCTCTGAAAGGTTAACACTAATAATAACAGGATATATTTCCTTTTCATCAAGATAAGCATATTTAAGATTATCAGGCAACGGTTTAAGCTCAAACACGGGATCACCCTTGGGTGGAGGAGGATCCCCTAGGATTTCAACAGGCAAATTATGTTGCAGGATAGGTTTCTGTTTAAAGAATACTTCATCTATTTCGCTTCTTTCATTCATGAACATATCATTTTCATGGTCTAGCAAATATTGTTCTAAAGGGTCACTAGGAGGTACAACAATAGAAGCAAGACCAATAATTTCATCCTTACTAGGCGATTCTTCCTCACGATGTTGTTTACTAAATTTAGAGAAATTGAACTCATGAACCATATCATCCAAGCCAATAGTAACAACATTCTTTTCGCAGTCTATCTTAGCATTAACAGTATTCAAGAAAGGTCTACCAAATATACTGGGACAAAATCTATCTTGTGGAGAACCAAGAACAAGAAAATTAGCGGGATATTTGGTTTTTCCACACAAGACTTCAACATCTCTAACAATTCCCACTTGAGAAATAGTATCTCTATTAGCAAGCTTAATTGTGACATCAATTTCTTCTAACTCAGCAGGTGCAATATCATGCATAATTTCTTCGTATAAGTCAATGGGTATTACACTAGCACTAGCACCCATATCACATAAGCCATGATAACAATGATCTCCTATTTTAACTAAAATAACAGGCACTCCTACCACAGGTCTATGTTTATCTCTAGCACAAGGTTTAGCAATTCTAGCAGTTTCACCCTGGAATTGAATAACATGTCCATCGATATTATCAGACAAGAGATCTTTAACAATAGCAATATTGGGTTCTACTTTGACTTGCTCAGGAGGTGTATAAGTTCTAATATTGCTTTTACGAACAACAGTTGAAGCTTTAGCATGATACTTCATTCTAACAGGAAAAGGCGGTTTCTCAACATAAGAAGTGGGAACAATAGCATCATTATAAGTGACAGTATTTTCTTCAACTTTAATAGGTGTAGCTACTTTTACTTCTATGGGAGGATGATATTTAAACCACTTCTCCTTGGGGAGATCAACATAAGTAGCAAAGGATTCACAAAAAGAAGCTACTATCCCAGAGTCAAGTCCATATTTAGTGCTAAACTTACGGAAAATATCGGTATCCATAAAAGATTTAACACAATCAAACTTAGGTGTCATACCTGACTCCTTACCTTCGTCGAGGTCCCAATCTTCAGAGTTGCGTTTGGTTCTATCCAATAAATTCCATTTAAATTCAATAGTCTTCATCATAAAAGAGCCAACACAAGAAGTATCGAGCATGGTGCGATTGTTATCAGAAAGCCGAGCATAAAAACTTTGCATAATTACTTCTCTCGAAATCTCATGATTGGGGCATGAATATAACATTGATTTAAGGCTCCCCCAAGCTTGAGCGATGCTTTCTCCTTCGCGAGGCCAAAAATTATATATATAATTGCGATCATGATGAACAAGATGCATAGGGTAATACTTTTGATGAAATTCCAATTTCAATCTTTTATAGTTCCATGATCTCATATCATCACATAGCCTGTACCATGTCAATGCGTGTCCCTTCAAAGATAAAGGGAAGTCCTTCTTCCTAACAACATCATCGGGTATACCTGCAAGCTTAAATAGTCCACAAAAGTCATCCATATAGCGTAGATGTTCATCAGGATGCCTTGTTCCATCTCCTGTAAAAGTGTTAGCTAGCAGTTTTTCCATCAGACCCGAAGGAATATCAAAAGGAGTTTCATTATCAATAGGTTCAGTAGGTTGAGTAGGTTGAGGAGCAACTCTTTGCTCTACTGGACGGGGTGAAGATACCCCGAACAAGCCCCCTCAGAGAATTACTTTCCATAGTAACAAGTGACAGGAAATTTCAGCACACTAAATAAAATTTTCCTTACCAAAGGCGCTTCACTGCCCGGCATCGATGCCAGAAAAGAGTCTTGATGACCCACAAGTATAGGGGATCTATCGTAGTTCTTTCGATAAGTAAGAGTGTCGAACCCAACGAGGAGCAGAAGGAAATGATAAGCGGTTTTCAGCAAGGTATTCTCTGCAAGTACTGAAATAAGTGGTAACAGATATTTTTGTGAAAAGGTAAATTGTAGCGAGCAACAAGTAACAAAAGTAAATAAGGTGCAGCAAGGTGGCCCAATCCTTTTTGTAGCAAAGGACAAGCCTGGACAAACTCTTATAATAGGAAAAACGCTCCCGAGGACACATGGGAATATCGTCAAGCTAGTTTTCATCACGCATATGATTCGCGTTCGGTACTTTGATAATTTGATATGTGGGCGGACTGGTGCTTGGGTGCTGTTCTTACTTGAACAAGCATCCCACTTATGATTAACCTCTATTGCAAGCATCCGCAACTACAACAAAAGTATTAAGGTAAACCTAACTATCGGTGTCAAAACCGGACGATCTCGGGTAGGGGGTCCCGAACTGTGCGTCTAGGCGGATGGTAACAGGAGACAAGGGACACAATGTTTTACCCAGGTTCGGGCCCTCTCGATGGAGGTAAAACCCTACTCCTGCTTGATTAATATTGATGATATGGGTAGTACAAGAGTAGATCTACCACGAGATCAGAGAGGCTAAACCCTAGAAGCTAGCCTATGGTATGATTGTTGTTCGTCCTACGGACTAAAACCCTCCGGTTTATATAGACACCGGAGAGGGCTAGGGTTACACAGAGTCGGTTACAATGGGAGGAGATCTACATATCCATATAGCCAAGCTTGCCTTCCACGCCAAGGAAAGTCCCATCCGGACACGGGACGAAGTCTTCAATCTTGTATCTTCATAGTCCAGGAGTCTGGCCAAAGGTTATAGTCCGGTCATCCGGACACCCCCTAATCCAGGACTCCCTCAGTAGCCCCTGAACCAGGCTTCAATGACGACGAGTCCGGCGCGCAGATTGTCTTCGGCATTGCAAGGCGGGTTCCTCCTCCGAATACTTCATAGAAGATTTTGAACACAAGGATAGTGTCCGGCTCTACAAAACAAGTTCCACATACCACCATAGAGGGAATACTATTTGCACAAATCTAATCTGCTGATGTACTCCGCAGCATGACGTCATGCCACGGCCAAGCCTTTATTCGAATCGTTTTACTGCCCCACCTCAGCGTGTTTAGCGAGGCGGCTTCCTTGGCATATCTTGTCAAAGCAGAGATCGTGTCCCCTTATTTCGGGGTTCTCACCAACACGGGCGTGGGTAACCCGACCGTGCATGTTGGTATGTCTCCTCCATCGAAGGCGAGTCCCAAACGGTCACGGGGAGGGCTCTTGGTATTCAACCTCTTTATAAAGAGACCAAGGCTCGACTCATTTCTTTCAATCTCAATCAAATCTGCCTCTCACCTTGAGTTCCAACACCCAAAGCTCCAGATTCAGGCGCTTCGGACCTCCGATGATGTCCGTCTCAGACCTTCAAGTATGGTGGATGCCTTCCTCCATTACGGAAGAAGACGTGCTAAAGCTAAGAGATGCCAGGTATCTGACCGGCAAAATCTCGCATAGGCTGCCTGCTCAAGGGCAGGTTATTCCCACTCCCAAGCCTGGTGAGAGCGTGGTGTTCGCGTCTCACTTCCTTCGGCGGCTAGGCTTCCCGACGGACCCCTTCGTGAGGGGGCTCATGTTTTATTAACGGCTGGAATTTCACGACTTAGCTCTGGAGTCCATCCTCCATATCTCATCGTTCATTGTCGTGTGCTAGGCCTTCCTCCGTATTACTCCTCACTTCGGATTGTGGCTTAAGACCTTCAAAGTAGAGCCGAAGATGATCGAGGGGCAGCATGCAGAGTGCAGAGGTGCTGTTATAAGCAAGAATGCTAATGCTCCATGGCCCGAGGGCTCCTTTCAAGAGGAGTTTAGCTTATGGCAACGAGAGTGGTTTTATGTCACAGCTCCCAAGGGCACCAAATGGCTGGCGCCACCTGCCTTTCGCTCGGGTCCACCACCACAGTTAGTGTCATGGGTCAATAAAGGGCTTAACTGGGGGTTGTCCAAGGACGTGCCCTTGTTGCAGGGCTGCGTTCGAGATCTCCTAGAAAGAGATATCAATCTGGCCGTAGTGACGCATGTTATGTTGATTCGCCACATCCTGCCCTACAAACGTCGCCCCCTCCGCCTGTGGGAGTTTAATCCGGAAGGACCACAAGCCCTCCAACATTTTGTGGGCGCGACGCCCATGGAGATGTACAAATTGTTCTTCGGATCACAAGCAATGTGTCCGGACTCGTCCGAGGACGTAGGTCTGAGCTGCAATCGCTCGGATACTCAAGTAAGTAGCCCTGTACCCAGACACGTTATCCGTATATTTATCATAAAATTGCCCTTAAAAGAGCCATCCCTTAAACAGGAGTGGATAGCGAAAGCAAAGCTAATCAGGTGTCCGGCCCCCCTCCCTGAGACTACGCCGGATCCCGTGTTAACCAGGATGCTGGAGGTTGTGCCTTTGGAAGAAGGCGAAGAGGGGAACAAGGAAGCAACCACCTCCCCGAAGGAGGCTGTCAGGAAAGGAGGAATCGAGAATTCCTCTAACTAGGGGAAGAAGAGGACCGCCTCTGAAGACCCGGAGGCCATGGTCTTAAAGCGGGGGAAGAAATCTTCGTCAGAGGGTCCGGCTCTGGGGGTTTCCTCGGTCGCATTGCGCCCCCAAGGGGATCAGCTCTCCACCGAGCCGTAAGTAAAGAGAGGGGTTTTAAAATGAGAGACATCCCTGCTCTATTTCTGAGGAAGATAACCGAAGTTTTACCTTGTAGTTCGGATCTCAGCCCTTCTCAGCAGAGCTCATCTTCAGGGGATCTTCGTCCGGAGATGATGGAGAGCGGAACGCCTCCCCCTGCCGTACCGCCTTGCGAGGCGGGCGACCCTGAGGTGTCGTCACGGAGGGTTTCTCCAAATCCGGCGGGGCTGGAAGGCAGTCGTATGGCCCCCCAAGGCCCTCCGTGTCCGGCCTTCGAAAAAGGCCATCGAACGAGTCCGACACCGTCAGGTGCACGGTCGGAGGAGCTGAAGGATCTGCTCGGGCGAGCGTCTATCTCAGAAGAACACCGTGCATTGATGGATACGGTGATTGGAAGGATTTCATCTTCGGAGAGCGGGTTGTACGAGGCCGTCAGGAGTTTACTGACAGGTTTTGAGGTACGCTAAATGATGTACCTTTTGACAGATCCGCATATATAAGATGCGCCATGTATAGATAGTAGCCCCTGAGACTCTGTGCGCTGTCAAAAATGACAGAGCGCTGAGGATCATAATCCCAGGTATAATATGTCGCCTTTCCTATGTAGGTGGCGAAGTGTCCGGTGGCTAGCCGGACTGATAAATTTGCCGAGCTAAAGCGGCAACTTGACGTGGCAGATGCTGACATCGTGCTTGTCAACAAGCGGCTGGACGAGGCACAAGGTATGTAATTTCTCCCAAGACACCTGGTAAGAGGAGCTTGACGCCCGTACCTTACAACATGTGTGCTTGATGCAGATGGTGCCGCTGCCATGGAGAACCTTCGGGCGGAACTTGCCCGAGCCAAGGAGCAGGCCAGGAAAAGCGATGCGGCTGCCCTAAAGGCGGCTGAAGAGCTGAAAGCCAAACAGGCTGCTCACTGCCAAAGCAAGAAGGAAATGGCCGAGATGGCTGTAAAGTTGAAGAATGCTGCCGACCGCTGCAAGCTTCTTGAAAAAGAAGATCGGGTGGAACAGAAGGACCTAGAGAAGGTCACTACCGAGGCCAAGGATACTCGCTCTGCGATGAGAGCTATGAAGGAGGAGCTACGTCAAGCCGGAGATATCACGGCTGGAAAGCCCTTTATGCTGCGGATGAAGTTTGGGGATCCTAAATATGCTCCGTTGGACCGGCAGTGGAGTGCGGCGAACACTTATCTGGACTTGGCGGCGAGTGCCGCGGACGCGGCCGAACACTTCCGCAATCAAAAGGACCACGAAGTGGAAAAGCTTTTTTGGTCGCAGTTCCACAATCCAGAGCGACCACTTCCATTAACCGATCGTTTGGCCGCATGGGCGGAGCTGAATAGGTTATCCGGACTCACCATGAAGGATGTCGTGAGTCATCTTTGGCCGAAAAGGCTCGAGCCGAAGAGTTATTTTAGCTTGGTGCAGCAGTTCCTCGGTGCGGTGCCGCATATTAATGCAATGAAGAGGTCAGCGTGCATAGAGGGTGCGCAGATGGCTCTTTCCCGTGTCAAGACATACTGGGCGGAGATGAAGGCCATTGCTGTTGCATCCCAAGATTCGGATGAGAGCCGAGTACCCGCCGAGCACTATTTTCAGGAAGTTCTGCAGGGTGCTCATTTAATAGAGACGCAGTGCTTGAAGGATGTTATGTTCGAATAACATGTATTATTATAAAACAACGTTTCGATGGAATATAAA
Source organism: Triticum dicoccoides (assembly GCF_002162155.2). Lineage (NCBI taxonomy): Eukaryota > Viridiplantae > Streptophyta > Magnoliopsida > Poales > Poaceae > Triticum > Triticum dicoccoides. The sequence goes on along the minus strand of NC_041391.1, from coordinate 531,830,216 downwards.
AGCTTTTTATATTGTGCCTTCAAGAATTAGTATACCTCCTGTGCGGCCGTTAATGTATATGTGTATATAACCTGAAAGATGGCAGTCTTCGGCTTCAGCCCCCACACATATAATGCGGGGGTGTTCGCAGAAGGCGCATTTTCACACTTGATCCAACGTCTTGGTCCTATTAAGAAGGTTATAGCGCAGCGAACTAGGCAACCGGACTATAATGCTTTATCACTTTCACTTAGCCATAGGAGTTTGATAGTGGGGCTACTATATAGCCCCTAGGGGCATCGTGCTCACCCGATTTCGGGGCACGTGTGTGCCTGGCTGGGAAACGGCCCTTCGTTAATGCGGAGGAATCTGAAAGATTCTGGCGGGTTATCAAGTGGTTGACCAGTCTCACGCTATATCATGACAGTCACTTTTCGGATTTCTCTACTGAGGTGCTCGCCTGGCCAAACCGGGGCACAATCGCAGTAGTTCTCCTGATGCCGCCTTAGCCGATAGAGCGGAACGTAAGGCAGCAAAACACAGGAGCCGGGCAAACCCAACATTTGATCCAAAGACATGATTCGGTGCTGATGCATATAAGGCCAAACTCGCGACGCCGAACACTCCCTAAGGTATTCGGTCTTTATGAAAGCGGGCTGAACAACGCCCTTGGTAAGAAGCCCCTGCTGTCCAGGTACGCACAAAATTCTGACGTGGCCACATGCCAAGACGCCAGCCTCCTCCTCGGTTATCACAAGAAACCGGGGGATGTGTATCAACAAGAGACAGTGAAAAAGGTTTACGCAGGGTCTTAATCTGAAAAGAATCCTTGGAATGGGTCCCTACTGCATGTCTGCGCCTGTGTCTCCGTTGTGCCGTATCCTGGACGGGTGTAGCACGGTGTTCATCTGTAAAAGAGAGGAACTTAGTTGAAAAAGATCGTGCGAAAATCCATATTATATTAAATAAACAAAGTGTAATTCAAAAAATGGGTAATTGAGCTTTATTGTCTCTTGTTGTGCATGCGCGGAGCCCCTTGTGTGGGGGTATGCGACTAGTAAGCCCTTGTATGTTTACGCCGGACTCATCTAGCCATGTCCGGGGTCTAAACGACCTGTTTAGGTGCTTTGATTAGTGAAGCCGGTTTAGTGTGTGGCTGTCAAGGCAGCCGCACAGTCTTGCGCGCTCGAGGAACACTCGATATTTCCCTTTAATGAGATGATACCTCACGGACCGGGCATTTTAAGCGTAAGGGATGCATAATGCGGTATTGCGTTGAAGCGGGCGAAAGCTTCGCGTCCCAGTAGTGCTTGATAGCTACTTGTAAATGGGGCGATGTGGAAGGTTAGATTTTCGCGGCGGAAGTTGTCGGGGGAGCCGAACATAACTTCTAACAGGAGAGAACCCGTATAGTGGGTATTTGGGCCTGGCGTTACCCCTTGGAAGGAAGTGTTGCCATGGCGAATTTTTGTTTGGTTTATCCCCATTTTGCGGATTGTGTCCTGATATAGCAGGTTTAGACCACTGCCGCCGTCCATTAGGACTTGTGTAAAGTGGAGTCCGTCAATTATCGGATCTAATATCAAGGCAGTCCAGCCTATGTTCCGGATACTTCTAGAGTAATCCTGATGGTCGAAGGTGATTGGTTTTAACAACCAGTGGCGGGACTCCTCTGGGACAAGCCGTATGGCGCGTATCTCTATAGGCGCCACTTTGTTTTTCCCTTTTGTCACGTGAAGTGAGTTTACTGTTTTGACTTCTTGTGGGAACTTCTTTTGTTCTCCGGTGCTCTGCTTGTGGGGTTCGTCATCGTCCTCGCTTGGTATGTCGAGCCCCTTGTGTTCGGCGTTGAGTTTGCCGGATTGCTTGAAGACCCAACAATCTCTGTGGGTATGGTTTGCAGGCTTCCCGGGAGTACTGTGGATTTGGCATATTTTGTCCAAGATTTTGTTTAGGTTAGATAGCTCGTCCCTGTTATCCTTGAGGGGCAGCTTTATCTGATTCTACCGAGAGCTTTTGAATCTGGCGTTGACTGCCGTGCTCTTCGGGTTGTTTCCCTTGGTCCGGCGCTGGTCCTTGCTACGTCGTGGTTTCCCGTTTCCATCCCTAACTTTGGATGTACTTGGGTTGCTGGTACTGCTTCTTTCCAACCAGCTATCCTTTCTTGCGCAAAAGCGGGTCATGAGGCTTGTTAATGCAGCCATTGTTCTTGGCTTTTCTTGGCCGAGGTGTCTGGCGAGTCATTCGTCTCGAACGCTGTGTTTGAAAGCTGCTAAGGCTTCGGCGTCCGGACAGTCGACTATCTGGTTCTTTTTAGTAAGAAATCTGTTCCAGAGTTTCCGGGCTGACTCTCCGGGTTGTTGAGTTATATGAGTTAGATCGTCTGCATCCGGAGGTCGGACATATGTCCCTTGAAAATTTGCTCGAAAAGAATCCTCGAGCTCTTCCCAACTTCCGATGGTGTTTTTGGGAAGGCTTTTAAGCCAATGCCGGGCTGGCCCTTTGAGCTTGAGGGGTAAGTATTTTATGGCGTGGAGGTCATCTCCTCTAGCCATGTGTATGTGGACGATATAATCCTCAATCCAGACTCCAGGGTCTGTTGTTCCGTCGTATGCCTCTATGTTTACGGGCTTGAATCCCGCTGGAAATTCATGGTCCAGCACCTCATCGGTGAAACATAGGGGGTGTGCAGCACCCCTATATTTGGGTGTGCCGTGATGTTCGGATACTTGTTGCGCTGCATTGCTTACTAGAGCTTTCTTTCTTGGCCCGTAGATAGATCTGACTGGGCCATCTTTTTGAGGCGAATCCTTGTGCGGATCGCATGCCAGCTTGTGTGCGGCGCCATTTGCCGCTCTATGTTGGCCATGGGGTTGTTTATCCGACCGGGTGGCTTCCTTATTTTTTGATTGCGGGGGATCTAAGGCCTCCTCATCAAATTTCGGCTGTAATTTTCGCTTCGAATAGCTCTTTGTGTGGCGACTGTCGCCGTATTTGTCTGCGGTGTTGAGTAATTTGCCCATCTAATTCTGAGTGCATCTTCCGCTGTTTTGAGCTTCCGCTTCTGCTTTTTCAGGCTACGCGCAGTGGCGACGAGCCTTTTGTGGAGGTTCTTCCGCTCCAACAACTTGTTCGGCGTGGAGTCGTCCGGACTATTATCTTCGTCGGGTACGGGTTATTCGGTTTGTTTATTCGAGTTGCCCTGTTCGGACGGTTGCTCGATGGCATGTTCGTCGTCCGCCGGATCGCCCTGCTCTGTGGCTGGGTCTGTATGGCAACTGTCTCTGTCGAGGTGGGGTTTGGAGTGGCGCTTACGCCTCCGCTTTGACCGCTTTTTGAGGGAACGATCCCTCGTTGCGTCCCTTTGTTCCTCGTTGTCGTTTCTTTTAGGTGTGTCCACCATGTATACATCGTTAGATGAGGTGGTTGTCCAGTGCCCTATAGGCGCTGGTTCCTGTTCGTCTCCTACATCGTTGTCCATACCGTCGATGTCTTCGGAGTCGAAGTCGAGCATGTCGGTTAAATCATCGACAGTGGCTACGAAATGGGTGGTGGGTGGGCTTTGAATTTCTTCGTCATCCGCATCCCGTCCTTGCTGACCATAGTCTGGCCAGGGCTCTCCTGATAAAGAGAGAGACCTTAGTGAATTCAGAATGTCGCTGAAGGGTGAGTGTTGAGAGGTGTCCGCGGCAGCGAAGTCCATGATCGGCGCCCAATCGGATTCGATCGGCAGGGGCGCGGAAGGTTCGGAGTCCGGGGAGGAGTCCGACACCTTGGAGTCACGGGCTTCGCAGAGACAAGGCTGGTGTTTGGCTCGATCGCCGTAGAGATTGCAGCCCCCGATGCGGTGTCCAACCACCCATCCTCGATTGGCGCAGTCGGCTCTGAGCTAAGGGTCGGAGCAGACACTGGTGCGGCCTCCTGGCCACTGTTCGGTGGCAGAGCTAGATCATGCCCATCATGACAGTGTGGCACGCTCGGCTGTGGCTCGAACCCGTCGAAGATCGAGTCTCCGCGGACGTCAGCCGTGTAGTTCAAACTTCCAAATCTGACCCGATGGCCAGGGGCGTAGCTTTCTATCTGCTCCAGATGGCCAAGCGAATTGGACCACAGTGCAAAGCTGCCGAATACGAAGATCTGTCCGGGGAGAAAAGTCTCACCCTGGACCGCATCGTTGTTGATGATCGGAGGAGCCATCGGGCCTAAAGATTACAACACAGAGGAACTCTCAATCAAAGCACCAATGTCAGTGTCAAAACCGACAGATCTCGGGTAGGGGGTCCCGAACTGTGCGTCTAGGCGGATGGTAACAGGAGACAAGGGACACAATGTTTTTACCCAGGTTCGGGCCCTCTCGATGGAGGTAAAACCCTACTCCTGCTTGATTAATATTGATGATATGGGTAGTACAAGAGTAGATCTACCACGAGATCAGAGAGGCTAAACCCTAGAAGGTAGCCTATGGTATGATTGTTGTTCGTCCTACGGACTAAAACCCTCCGGTTTATATAGACACCGGAGAGGGCTAGGATTACATAGAGTCGGTTACAATGGGTGGAGATCTACATATCCGTATCGCCAAGCTTGCCTTCCACGCCAAGGAAAATCCCATCCGGACACGGGACGAAGTCTTCAATCTTGTATCTTCATAGTCCAGGAGTCCGACCAAAGGTTATAGTCCGGTCATCCGGACACCCCCTAATCCAGGACTCCCTCACTAACTATAGCATGAAACATATGGATCCAAATAAGCCCCTTACAAAGCAACACATAAACTAGGGTTTAAGCTTCTGTCACTCTAGCAACCCATCATCTACTTATTACTTCCCAATGCCTTCCTCTAGGCCCAAATAATGGTGAAGTGTTATGTAGTCGACGTTCACATAACACCACTAGAGGCCAGACAATATACATCTCATCAAAATATTGAACGAATACCAAATTCACATGGCTACTAATAGCAAGACTTCTCCCTTGTCCCGAGGAACAAACGTGACTACTCACAAAGCATATTCATGTTCATAATCAGAGGGGTAATAATGTGCATAAAGGATCTGAACATATGATCTTCCACCAAATAAACCAACTAGCATCAACTACAAGGAGTAATCAACACTACTAGCAACCTACTAGCACCAATCTCGGACTTGGAGACAAGAATTGGATACAAGAGATGAACTAGGGTTTGGAGATGGGATGGTGCTGGTGAAGATGTTGATGGAGATTGCCCTCTCCTGATGAGAGGAGCACTACAAGAAATATGTCAAGTAGTGACCTTCTGTCAGTGACCCTGGAAGAATTGGTCATAGATCTATGACCATTTCAGACCAATTGGTCAAAAGCTGTTCGGGGGGCTCCAAGCCCTAAACCATTGCGACCATTTTGGTCAGAAAGGTCGTAATTTCCTTACACGAAATGGTCATAAAGCAAACAACGCTAGTCCGTTGCCTTATTTCTAGTTGTTAACGACCAATATAGATGGTCATAGCCTTGTAAATTGTGGTGGGTTGCTATGACTATGTCGGTGTACTAGAGTAGGGGTACCCTAGTATCCCGAACTTGTGCACGGGCAGTTGCAGCGCCCCGCGGCAAGGCTTGCCGGGTGACCGCCAAGGTCCTCCGTGGTTCTTTTTGGAGCCATTCAAGAACAAAGTATTCAAGTCAAGGAGACAAGGCCCCGGCAAGAGGAGCTTGCCGGGAAGGCCAACCAAGGCATCTCAAGGAACTTGCCGCGACGCGCCACGCGTCCCGGCAAGGCCCGGTGAGCGACAAGCTTCCGGACGCGACAAGACAACGGCCGCGGCAAGGCGCTTGCCGCGGCAGGCTACCACTCTGTACCCACGCTCCAGCACATCCACCAACGTGTCGCCTTAGGGTCTTTCCAGGCACGCGTGGCAGGAGGCTGTGTAGCCAGCGGTGCGAGGTGGCAAGCGACGCTGACAAGATCGTCATCGTGGCAAGCGGTGGCATTCCTGACGGTCCTTTTTGCACTATTTGAGCGACGCAGACGGGCATTCAATGCCTTGGTCCCCTGCCGTCAGGGTTAGGTAGGATACACTGTACAGGTAGTTGTACCAACCACCCCTCCTTTTCCATTTTTACCCTTGTCTACGTTGCCACCTGTCGGTGACCCCTTGAGCATATAAAAGGAGGCCCGTGCGCAACATAGGGGGGGTTCGAAACCAGAAAACACTCACGCTCGGTCTTGTGTGTACTGTAGCACTCAGCACACCCGAGCAAGAAGTCAATACAATCAGACAAGCAGCAGTAGGAGTGTTATCTCTCCGGAGAGCTCCGAAGCTGGGTAAACTGCTCGGGTGCTTCGCCTCGATCTGCTCTTCGTGCGATCTCCGCCCCCCGCCGAAACGAAAGGGGCCCGGTCCGCCGGTCCCCATAGGTGTTCATGGATCAGCTTCCCCGACATCTTTGGCGCGCCAGGTAGGGGGCGTCGAGATTGTGTGAACCTGATCCGGCGTGCACACGAGCTAGATCTTCATCTTCTTCATCGACATGCCACCGAAGAAGAAGACTTCGGCGGCAGCCGTTCCGTCCACGTCAATCCCACCACCACCGGAGCAAATGAGTGGTGGGGAAGACGCCAGCGGAAGAACAGACATTGACGAGGGAGCTCACGACGCTGCCAGGTCCAAGGACAAGGCTGCGCAGACCTTGGCGTCTGTACATGTTCCGCGCCCATCTCAGGAGGCGTAGGACCGACAACGTCATGGTACTCGCAGTACCATACGTTTGTTGAGCCAAGATCGAGCTGGTGGATCTCGGGGTGCTCAAGACCAGCATGCACGCCAACATGCTGGCACGAGCGAGGCACGGTCGCCTAGACGGGATACTGCTCCTTCTACCATAGTTAGAAGTCCGAGCATATCCCGCTCCTCGCATCGTTTGCCACTGCCTCCCACCGCTCCAGCAGAAGCTTTGGCGCGAGCTCAACTGCTCCTGGATTACCCTCCAACGGAAGACAAGATCGACGGATGGAGGGCCACCATTCAGAGTCTCATCGGCTTCGCCAACGGCGACACTCCGCGGCAGACTAGGCGCCACCTCATTAGTTTTGCCTATGTGTCATGTCCATGTGGCAGTTTTTGCGCTAGGTTGTGAAGCAACCTATATTTCTGTCATTCCGAAAATTCCCAAAAAAATCTCATAAATTCTTTGGGTCATATCTTCGTCAAATATGTAAAAACCTTCCTTGCCTAGTTCAAAAATAGTTCAAAAATATTCATTTTCCTATTCTGTTCAAAACAACCGTTTGTGAAGGAAGTACCACTTTGGCATGTCCAAATAGTATCCATTTTCTACAGTGCTTTCCTATTCCCAAATAACCATCTTCCACCAAATGCCAGCTCAATCCATTCATTATTTTGAGCCGAGCTTCAACATTCGTAGTTATGTCCAGTGTGGTAGTTTGCAAAGCAAGTACCACCTAGGCTCCTCGTTTTGAGCTAAAAATTTGTGAACAAGGTCTTCTTAGTAACTGGTCATCCTCAGCCAAAACTCATGCCCATTAGCCATGTACATTTCCCGTACCGCTAATCAAACACTTGGCTGCTAATTCATGTTTGAGCATCGATTGGTCTCCTCGTGAGAATCTTATGTTGGAATTTTCTTCCTAGCACCAACCTGGGGAGTGCCCAACCCACTAGACATGCCTGGGCCGCCCAAAACACATGGCAACACCACGGTCACGCGGTGAACACACGGTGGGCATGCGAGTTTACGCGCTCTAGAGTTGGGGCCCTGGGCCATCCCCCAAACCTCGACATATCGCTACCAAACCATGTATTTATGATTAAATAGGTCCTTATGTAACTAGAAATGATTTTTGGAAAAAATAAATAGCAAACTATGAGGCAGCTGCAGTTCAAATTTGACCCGCTTCCACCTGAATCGGCGGAAATTTGTCTTTTTCACGAGAGGTGGATCAAAAAATTTTACACCCAACAATTTTGTCAATTGTGCATTAAATATGGCCTAGTATTTTATAAAAATGATTTGGTCCAATTTTGCAACAATTATTTGGTAGTTCCTTCACAAAAAACCTCCTTTCGGGCACTCGAAAAATGGAAAATGGTTTTTTCGTGCAACGAAAATGAAAACTTCCTTAGGAAACATTGTTTGCCATTCCAATATGCACCCTTTTGCACAATATGATATCATTTGAACAAACTATGCCATGAATGTGGCCATAAGATTGATCATTTGGCTTGAAAGCCATTGATCTCCACACGTGATAGCTCGTTTCTGAGAACACTTTTTTAAAATAATTGCCGTATTACAAGTTTATTATTTTTCCTGGGAACTTGGCCACATATGATGACACAATGCGTAGGTTTCCCAATTTTTTGATTTTTTTGAATTTTTTATGCCCGTTTCAAAATGCGGTCAAAACGGCGAGAATGACCGTTCCTAGCTAGTGGTTGAATCTTGGAATTTTGTTGGTGTTTCTCTGATTAAATAGATACTTATGTACCTAGAAATGATTTTTGGGAAAAATAAAGAGAAAACTATGAGGCAGATGCAGTTCAAATTTGACCCGCTTCCAACTGAATCGGTGGAAATTAGTCTTTTTCACGAGAGGTGGATCAAAATTTTTTACACCCAACCATTTTGTCAATTGTGCATTAAATATGGCCTAGTATTTTATAAAAATGATTTGGTCCAATTTTGCAACAATTATTTGGTAGGTCCTTCACAAAAAAAACTCATTCCGGGCACTCGGAAAATGGAAAATGAATTTTCCATGCACAGAAAATGAAAACTTCATTAGGAAACATTGTTTGCCATTCCAAGATGCACCCTTTTGCACAATATGAGATCATTTGAACAAACTATGCCATGAATGTGGCCATAAGATTGGTCATTTGGCTTGAAAGTCATGAATCTTCACGCATGACAGCTCATTTCTAGGAACACTTTTTAAAAATAATTGCCGTATTACAAGTTTATTATTTTTCCTGGAAACATGGTCACATATAATGACACAATGCGAAGGTTTTCCAATTTTTTGATTTTTTTTGAATTTTTTATGCCCATTTCAAAATGCGGTCAAAACGGCGGGCTTGACCGTTCCTAGCTAGTGGTTGAATCTTGGAATTTTTTGGGTGTTTCTATGATTAAATAGATACTTATGTACCTATAAATGATTTTTGGAAAAAATAAAGAGCAAACTACGAGGCAGCTACAGTTCAAATTTGACCCGCTTCCACCTGAATCAGTGGGAATTTGTCTTTTCACCAGAGGTGGATAAAAACTTTTGACACCCAACCATTTGGTCAATTGTGAATCAAATATGGCCTAGTATTTTAGAAAAATGATTTGGTCCAATTTTGTAACAAATATATGGTAGGTCCTTCAAAAAAAAACTCATTTCGGGCACTTGGAAAATGGAAAATGAAATTTTCGTCCAATGAAAATGAAAACTTCCTTAGGAAACATTGTTTGCCATTCCAAGATGCACCCTTTTGCACAATACGAGATCATTTGAACAAACTATGCCATGAATGTGGCCATAAGATTGATCATTTGGCTTGAAAGCCATGAATCTTCACGCATGACAGCTCATTTATGAGAAAACACTTTTTAAAAATAATTTCCATATTACAAGTTTATTATTTTTCCTGGAAACTTGGTCACGTATAATGGCACAATGCGAAGGTTTTCCAATTTTTTGATTTTTTTTGAATTTTTTATGCCCGTTTCAAAATACGATCAAAATGGCAGGAATGACCATTCCTAGCTAGTGGTTGAATCTTGGAAAAAGTTTGATGTTTCTCTGATTAAATAGATACTTATGTACCTAGAAATGATTTTTGGAAAAAATAAAAAGCAAACTATGAGGCAGCCGCAGTTCAAATTTGACCCGCTTCCAACTGAATCGGCGGAAATTTCTATTTTTCACGAGAGGTGGATCAAAACTTTTGACACCCAACCATTTGGTAAATTGTGCATTAAATATGGCCTAGTATTTTATAAAAATGATGTGGTCCAATTTTGCAAAAAATATATGGTAGGTCCTTCACAAAAAAACTCATTTTGGGCACTCGAAAAATGGAAAATTGATTTTTCGTGCAAAGAAAATAAAAACTCTCTTTGTCAATATTGTTTGCCAATCCAAAATGCAAACTTTGTGCAAAATATGGTATCATTTGAAAGATATTTGGTTGATCCTTTAAAAAATACTCATTTTAAGCACTCAAAAAATGAAAAAGGAAGTTTTCATGAAATTTTTTATCTTTAACCTAATTGAGTTCGACCAATTTAGATGGTCATAAAATCTTTAAATTGCTTGCTGCGTTTTGATTGGTCTAGGAGCCTATCACGCGGATCATGCATCAGAACCGTCTTATGCTCCGGAATCCAACGGCAGCCCTCACCCCTCACTCTCTCACCCACGCCCCCACTCCCCACCATACCCGCAGACCCCACGCACCCACTCACCACCGTTCCAAACCCCACGCACGCACTCAACATCGTTCCAATCCCGCACCCGCTCGCCGAAACCCTAGCCGCCGCCGCCCCCTCCCCATCCCCTCCACCAAGATTGCACCAACCACCCTGATGGCTGCCGCCACACTGCCACACGCCGCGGCGCTCCTGGACGCCCTCCCCCTTCTCCCCCAGATCCCCCTTCTCCATCTCCGCCTCCCCCTTC